>NC_139829.1:14829915-14835297 GCF_963691815.1 Echiichthys vipera | reverse complement strand
TGGCCCGCTTCCAGAATCAATCCGTCACCTCTTTAAAGGGAGACGTTCTTGTATTTGGCTTCTGTTTCAATAAAGGGCCTACAGCGACAGGGTGCCTCATTCATGTCCACCTTCATTGTCTTTTAATAATCAAACCATGATGGATTACCTCCATACAGATATTCATTTGAAAGCAACATCTAAGGCACGGAAAACACCAGTATGCTTTTTGATAGCTGAAGGACTTCTTTTATGGGAGTGCGCATGAACTGCATGGAGTGTGTGTCTGTGTCTGTGAGCTCATATTGGATGCTAGTTTGGCTCTTGTTCCAAAAAGACAGGCAGGTTCCTCCCTCTCGCTCGCTCTCCATCCCCTCTTCTTATCATGGCCTCCTGGGTCTAGGCAGACAGCTCCTCCTGTCTTTTCTCTCTGATTTATCAGGCCAGGGTTGACAAGTGTAAACACCTGCCAGAGTATCCTCCCCATTTGGAGACCTAGGTAGTTGGATGTGTTCCATTTTTTATTCCATAGGCTGGAACAATGCATTATCCTCACCTGACTGTCTTTCTAACCATCTCTGCACTTCTCTTCTATACTTTACACCTCACACACAACACCATTTCCTCCAGCCTGATTTTGTTTCGGTGTTACTACATTATTGACGGTGGTCTAAAGCTCCGTTAGGTTGAGCAATATAGTATTTATGTGGCTGGGTTGTAAAAATGAACACTTGGTGTGGTCTGGTGTTGTGGGTGTTGTGTTCACACCCGCCTGTTAGGTCTGTTTCTGCTTTCTAACGCTGTGAGAATGTCACACAGCAGAAACCTCTGAAGTTGCTGGAATTCCCCGCTGTCATTCATCCACCTGTAAAAATCACTTGGCTTTTATTCAGTTCCAGCAATCATGAAACAAAACTGGAAAAGCAACACACGGGCAAGCTACTCTTCTCTCCGTCAAACATGGCATTTACTACTTTTATTCATGTTTTAAGGGTTGGTTTAGTTTGGGTTATATTTTTTCAGATTTTGAGCTTTTCCTCAGTGCATTTTCTGCATCCACCCAAACATGATGCAGACGACTTGCAGGATGGCTTTCCAGAAACAATATCTTCATAGCTCACAGCACGTTATGAACAGTTTTTACTTGGAACTGCTTTCTACTAAATAGTAACTGGTAAGTTGTGTTGATGGTAATGTCTGTGGATCATCATAAGCAACAGGGACGAATTATGTTTCCCCATTATTTGGTTTATTACTATGCAAAATTCCTGAAGGGATGCAAAAACTCAAACAGTCTTTATGGCCATTGCTTGTGTCAGATTGCAGCACCTTCTCCACATGTGGTGACTGGCCACAATTACCAACATGTAACCATGCGCTACCAGTAAGCTACCTCTTATCTTCGGCATCCCTGTCATCTGTAAACCCTTCAGCACCAATCTGTGGACATTACCCAGACTGCCAAATATAAACACAAGCTGGCTGTGCTCGTATCAAAGCTGTCAAACAGTATTTATAAGAAGCTGCTCCTACCTTCATGTTGAACACTTCCTCCAGACCCCCCTATGATTAAAAAATCAAGTACAAAAAGGAAAATCACTTTTATTCTGAATAATGACAATAGCGTGCTCAGAGAACATCATGTCCACTTATGCACAATTTGATAGTGTTAGATGCGCGACACAGCAATGCCTAAAGACAGAACATGCAACCTGATGTGTGTCCTTAACCAACAGGTCAACTATTCTGTGAAGCTGTGCTATGTAAAGCCACTTGTATACATAGCAACTATTCAGAATATGTGACTCAAGTAAAGCCTGATGGCCTTGAAGCAAGCAGGGAGGAACACACAAACAAATATAAACACAAAGAAAGTCCTCCAAGGTTTTTGTAACCGCCATCCAAAATGACATATCTGACACACCCATCGATAGGACTACGTTATCTCTTCTAACACCACTACGGTAAAGGTTTATTCATGTTTAGGCTCACAAACTACTTGTTTAAGGATAAAGTGTTAGGGTGAGCTGTCAAGTTCTGGCTTTTTGTTTGCGTGTCTTTCCACCCCGACCACCTCCTTCTACGGACTTTGTTGCTCTGTAACAACATCACATGACTTCCTTTGTCACTTGAGCGTAAACATATATTGTTTTTAGGAATTAGCTTAGACTACCTAAACAGCTAATGTATATATATTAACAACTGATTTGGTTGCTTTTCACAGAGGACAGTTTCTAAACATTTTCAGAAGCATCACTGTCATCAACAGATGCAATTAAATGTCTCTCACTTTGTTGCACTCTCTGATTGCTTGCATAGTGGGGGCCTTCAGGAAATGAAAGACTGGGACCTTCTCAACATTAGCTAGTGTTGTTAGAATACACCGTAAATACAATTATACTGCTATTTGATATTAAGATTCTCACGGTATAAATGTCATGTGAGCAGAATGTATGAACTGGAGGGAGTGTCACTGCACCTACAGCATCAGTGTGACTGTGTGTGTGTGTGTGTGTGTGTGTGTGTGTGTGTGTGTGTGTGTATGATGGGAAAATCTGCCTAACCAAGTTTGCTTATATGTGTCTGAAACTGGGTTTGTTTGTTTGGGCACTTAAGTAGACAGACAAACCTAATGACGTTAACGTTTCCTTCCTTTTCTTTACCTGAAGCCCAAAGTGGCTGACCTTGTCGCTCTTATGAATGTGTTATTGTGTGTATGTTTAAGCTCCCAGTGCCCATAGCTAACATGTTGATGCTACAACAGTAATAACAACATTAGGATTGATAATGTGTTTATTGTTAAGGTTAATGCAGTTTGTGGCGATTGCCCCCACGGGGCTGCTCCATCTGGGGAGAGGAATTGGCTTCGGTTGTGTTTGTGATTGTTTGTCTGCTTTGACTTGTATGAGTTTATGTGAGTTTTCTTTATGTTTTCCGGTCCTAGCTGTGTGCATTTGATTCGTGCAAGGACACAAGTTGACCGAGGAGTGTGTGCGTTCATTCACATGTGTGTGTCGTTATACATAAGATGGCGTGGGTATGTAGAAGGATTTTGGGGGGTCCTTGTGTTTTTATTACCTGCTGGTGGCCTCTTGCCAGCATCCAGCTTGATTAACTCCCCCCCTTTCATGCACCCACCCACACACACACACACACACACACACACACATACATACACACACACACACACACACACACACACACACACACACACACACACACATACACACACACACACACACACAACCACACACACACACATACACACACACACATACACACACACACACACACACACACACACACACACACACACACACACACACACACACACACACACACACACACACACACACACACACACACACACACACAACCAGCTACTTTATCACTGAAAGTGTGCAGGAGGTGTAAGCAAATAGCAGCTAAGGTTCTCAAAATGTTATCTATTAAAAGCGAGGAGGAGAAAGCACAGGGCTTCACTGTTACTCTTCATGTCTCCTCTTTAGGTACTTTTCAACGGGAGCCTTTAAAATATAGGAAATCCACACACTTCCACCTGAAGTACGAGCACATTTTTCAGCCTTCATTTCTAGATCCTGATGTTCTCTGATTGTGTTTGTTTAAATAATATGTCTATAATGTTGTACAGACAGTAGAATTTTAGATCAAATGCGCGCGCGCACACACACACACACACACACACACACACACACACACACAGACACACGGACACAGACACACACACACACACACACACACACACACACACACACACACACACACACACACGCACACAGTCGATCTCTCTCTCAAGCACACACACACACACACACACACGCACACACACACACACACACACACACACACACACACACACACACACACACACAGTCACACTTGCACACAAGGAAGCAATTTGCTCCTCCACAAAAAGAGCGTAATTCGGTAAACATAGACTGCGTCTCACTCCCTCCTTTTACACATATGCGGCAGCTGGTAACGAAAGGGCCACAGGAGTTTCACTTAAGTCATTTTGTGCTCAATTTCTATAGCGTATCACGCAAGACAGTGTGAGATGGTTTGTCTTACAGTTTTTAGCACTGATATTGTTGGAGGGTGTGCCGCGCCTCCAGCAGCCACAGATTCTCGGCACGTGCTAGATAATTGTCTGGAGTACGATTAATCCCACAAGATTCATTTCAGTGATAGTACAGCAACTGCATTCAGCTATTACACAGTAATTTCATATTTGATTCTAAGATAATCAAGTCCTATTAAAAAAATATAATTACAGAATTATTTCCCATGTATTAGACTCAAGTACAGAGCCAGATCACATTTTGTTTTCTTCTCCATCCGTTATTCACTGTGTTAGCTCTCTCAGGGCAAACCTCTGCCTCATGCCACTTTCTGCTCATCAATCAGTCAATTACTGGATGACTTCCTGGTTAAGGTTCAGTAGAAAACACATTTCAGAGGTCCCCCACAGAGGCTTACTGTACAGTATAGAGAAAAAAGAAAGGGGAATTGTTTATTTACAATTGTAGTGTGTGTAGTGTAGCCTGATCAGCTGCCTCATGATAAAGGTGAGAGTGAGGGAAAATCCATTTTTAGTATTTTTCTCTTCATAAAATATAGAGTGGGGTACATAAAATAAAACTGTGTAAGGATAAGAGGAGTAGGCCAAGGAGTGAGGAAGGAGGAGAATGGAGCAGCTTTTGAGATCAAGGTCGTATCCAGGCTTTAGTATTGGTATTCTCCTCAGTGTTAAGGTGATTCTCTCAGTGAATAGTGTTTTCATTCCTCTGCTGAATGAGATTCACAGGAGCATGGAAAGAGAGGGAGAGAGAGAGAGAGAGAGAGAGCGAGAGAGAGAGAGAGAGAGAGAGAGAGGGAGAGAGAGAGAGGGAGAGAGAGAGAGAGACATGGCAATGAAAAGAGAAAGTAATTCCCCTTCTCTCTCTCTCTTCCTCCCTCCTTCCTCCCCCCTGTTCTCGTCCTCGGACATACAATAGCGAATGAAAATACAGCGTGGGATAAACAACTTTTATCAGACTGAATCAAATGAAATCGACTATTTTATTCTATTCTTCATCCCTGAAGCATTCCTTACTCTATCTAGCCGGCAACATCTCACCCCTGCAGCTTCAACTGAGGAAAAAAGAACATGCTTTATGCAAATTGAATGCTTTATTCTTGATTAGATTACAGACGCAATAATTGTCTTGGATGATTTATGGGTGTAATTTTTTGCCACAAACTGCAGCACTGTTGCTATGGTTTGTGCAATGAAGATATTAGATCACCACAATTTAGAGCATCTACTATAAAATCCACTGCAGTATAGTTATATATACAGTATTACATTAGAAAATTAGCTTGTTGAGGACATTGTGTTAT
>NC_139829.1:14814915-14824915 GCF_963691815.1 Echiichthys vipera | reverse complement strand
TTATCCAGAGGGACAGTACAGCCTGATAAAATATCAGACAGCTGTCATTTCATATGCAGGCTTTCAAAAAGCCTTGTTTGTTCTGTTTTAACTAGACAGGCATTGGTCTGGGTATAGTGTTGATTTCTTTCACTCTTCCTTAAATAACTGCTGTTCAAAGGAAGGATGCACAACAAGCCCCTCTTTAAATCATTCTCTGCACAGATGCAGTTGCACACAGAGAACATAGTTATGAATCATAACAAGAGGGGTTTGTTAGTGAAGTCATTAATGAATGTGAGATTCAAACGTGTACCAAGTCGGTTTATGTGCAGCTGCTGTTTCATGCATTCTCTTGGTAACAATCAGCTGTACATTATTAATGACAAACTGAGACATGATGTATATCAAAGTATGAGTAATGAACATAAAAACTTCTTCAGAAACCAGCTCAGTGCTTCATGTGTGTCTGTTGTCATGCCTGTTTTAGGTCTTTAGCAGCAGAGTCACGTTCTATAAAAGCAATAAACTGTTTTCGATGCAGTGAGAGACGCAGGAGAATTCCTATCCCAGCAGTCCATATTTCACCGTCAGGGTACACTACATTCAGGGGGAATTCATCACAGTGCAACAGGAGATTTATCATTCTGATCTCTGAAAATATCGCTGTGTGTGTGTGCCAGAGTCTGTGCATGAATATAAGTGTGTAGGTGTAGGTGTAAAGGCATAGCAAGCCATGTCCTGTCCCTCTTCGCTGTGTGTGCTCAATCAATGGTTCGATTGAAGTCACTTGCCATGTAGCAGTGAGACACACATGCCCAAACTCTAATCATTTTTAAGCCTTGGAGATATTGAGCTCATTGCTGTCAGTCCTGAGGGTGCCAGTAGAAAAAATGTCTGTGTTCTTGGATTTTTAGAGTTTTAAGACTTTTTTGTTGATGCAAGGATTCATTCAGCTGCAGAGGTCAAAACTCCAGCAGCATTTGTAACATAAAGAACAACTATATTGTGAGAAAACCGTGTGCTTGCACAAATAGGGCAAGAACTTCATTTTGAAAGTGAACAAGGAAGTCGGTCTGTAAATGGTAATGGATGTTTACAACAAACAGTTTGTGTAATAATCTTTCCTTTTGCCTTTGTTTGGCTAACAAGTTTTTTTTCCTTTAAAACATGATTATCTGACGGCCAGTGTTTCTCGTTTTGTTTGAATTCCTTTTCACACCATGATCCAAGATCCCAGTAACCAAATGCTATACAATGTTTCTGTTACGGACAGCAAAGATGAAGCCCAGGTTGTAAGAATGTGTTAGGATAAGAGGAGAAGAGGCAAGCAGAGACACTCCATACATAACTGTCCATGTGTGTGTATGTGAATGTGTCACTGTATAGCCTGCAAGCATACCCCAGGTCTCTCCACATGCAGGGCATAGTCGCCATTCCTGGCCCTCAGTCGGCCCTCACCATGGTAACACCAACCACACTCTGTTTACACCCTTCTATGAGCCTGAGAAGCATGGGAACCACAGAGAGAATATGTGTGTGTGTGTGTGTGTGTGTGTGTGTGTGTGTGTGTGTGTGTGTGTGTGTGTGTGTGTGTGTGTGTGTGTGTGTGTGTGTGTGTGTGTGTGTGGGTGTGTGTGTGTGTGTGTGGGGGGGGGGGATCAGTGTGAGAGTGGAGGAACCGAAATTTGTGGTTGCCGTTAACACTCACACAGAAACACAAACATCACAGAAAGACACACACATTCACACTCAAAAATCCAGATTACCTTCTCTCAGTTGAGTCCTCTGGAACAGTTGTGCCTCTGTGGCCACAATTCTTCCCTGTCGAGTCTCACAGTGGAGGCAACTAGAGTCTCCATTATTATAGCAGCACCAAATCCTGTTAAAACCCACTAATGACTGGGATTACACGGTTGCCTCCTCTCCCTCTCTTCAGAGCACCACTGACATCCAGCCACGTCCACACTCTGAAACAAAGTTTGCAGCTCCAGTACTCATAATCACCTGAAATCAAAGTTTGAACAACTTTCCATTTAAAATGTACCTCTGAAAAAATGTGAAACACTTTTTTACTCTAAAGTTTTGAATATTTTTAGCAATTAATCCAGATAAAGCATGAGCCTGATAATAGTAATACATGGTCTTGAATTAGTGTCTAGTTATTGTAACTGCAAAATGTTACAGGTTGTGGCAGCTGGCTTGAGTACTGTCTATCTTCCTTTATATCATCAACATTGTTTGGTTATTGCATTGGCTCGTTTGTCCCCTTACCCAATACCAGCGTTTCTGTCACGGCTGGTAATAATAAACAAAAAAAGTTGTCAGGAAATGGATAATTTAATCTAAATATCGAAATATACTGAGGATAATGTGTAAATAAAACAACATGGTATAATCCATAACATCCTGAAATATAAGAATATTGCTCAAGGGCACATTCTGTTAGTTTGTGTCCACACGGGTAATTCATTAGCTCAAATTAAGTTATTTGAAAACACATATTAAGCATTTGAAAGCATAAATTACTAATTCCCTTACTTACTAGGCTCTCAAGCAAAAATAAAATCAAATAAATGGAGATTTTAAAATATTTTAAAACTACTGGATGAATCAATCAATAAATGTAAAACTGAAACAACATATTTTATGCAGGTAGTATGCATATCTTCCTCAAAAAATGCCCCTAACCCAACTGACCCAGCCACACACACACACACACACACACACACACTCATCTACACACACTCACTAAAGAAGATGTGGAGAGAATGTAGAATACCATAATGAGAACTTCAACCTTCGAAAAGAACAACCTGCCTCAGCTTGGGGGTGAGTGAACTCTGGCTTGTTGTATTTCATGCCACCAAATCACAGAGGGCCCCTCGGTGCCCTCAGCCTATTCAGAACCTCAACAACTCCCTTCACAGTCCAAAGGTGCCTGCTGGCTTCCCTCCTATCCACTTTGTGAAAGGGATTTGAACCAGGGAAAGCCACAACAATGTACAATGGACCCTCCTCCACCACCCATGATCCAGTTATGAAGAGAGAGGAATATGGGTGAAGAGGGTGATGAGACAGAAAGGGTGGGAGGAGGAGAGGAGGGTGGATGTGCAGGCATTTGGATTGCGTGAAGAGGGGTGGTGGCAAAAGGTGTGGGGTGCATGCTAATCGCGTTCCTCTCTTTTCTGCTAAAGGAGTGCACAGATAGTTTGACAAAGGCCCAGCAGATGGACCAAGCTGGCCCGCCGACACCCCAGAAGAAATGTGCTGTTATGAAAACGACATTCTTCCACACAAAGCCCCTGTGTTCTCATGGCCACGCATGGCCACATGTCGACGGAGACCCTCTTTGCCACTCAATCTCACCCTCCTCACCCCTCTACTGTCTTTCCTTGATCATTCAGCTCTCTCTCTCTGTCTGTACGCATCCTTTTACAGTGTCTCTATATTTGTGTCCAAGAGGTTATTTGCATACCTTCCGCCCTACTCACACATTTCACTCACTGAATTTCGGGAAATGCGGAGCCCATGCCAAGTGATTCACATCGACCACCAATGTTCTGCACTCATTGGTTATCAAAGGCTTCTGTTATTTCGCTTTTCTCAGAATGCAACGGTGTTTTGAATTGTATAGCACAGCCACAAAACATTAGACCTTTGTATTAAAGCACTGTGAGATCCTCAGAGCATGTTTGATTCACAGTTTAACATCGCAAGTGCGCAAATGATGGGAAAGAGATTTCAAATTCTGACCGAACTGAAAATCTGATTTGAACCAATTAGATTTGGGTGCAGTGGTTTGCATAGATCAGAGGTTTTCAAACTCTGAGGCTCCCCCAGGGGAGTGCTGAAGAGTTGTATGGGGGCGGAGGGAGAGATCAGATGTCCGTTGCAAATTAATGTCCATAAATCTGTTTAAAAGTCATAGAAAAACTCCAGAACTTACCTGAGAATCAATACATCCTTTAAGTGTTCTTCAGTATCAGTGTATTTCGGTGATAGTAGTTTACAATGTATTAATGAATGTTAAAACAACAGCTGCTAATTTGGAATAGTTTTAATCGTGTTAATTTGCCAAGATGTGACAATTAATACAATGTAGGCTTAAAAAAATGGCGGGCTCAAGTTGTAGCTCACAGCCCACTGGAATGGGCCCTTTGAAACACCCTGGGGCAGGATAGATCAATTATGATGTGGTTTGAATGGGTTCAAGACTACAGACATAAGCCTGATCATTTTGTTGGACCCAGTCTGAAACATGTGTTGTGAGTGGTTCAAGATTAACCATGAAATGTGACAGTAACTTAGGCAGCACTTTAAGAGAGTAAAACTCATAATGAAGAGGAAAATAATTCTGCTCACATACTGCAGAGGGTATATATTCCCAACTCATCTTGTTCTGCACTTCATGAGTTATTACAAGACTGTATTCAAAGAAATGTATCTAAGCTAAAATGCCTGGTTAGTCCACATAGTATGCAAAGTAGGTTGCATCCTTAGACAGTGCCACAATTTTGCCACAGTTTTGCTCGAACTGGACAGCAACTTTTACTCAGGTCAGATGTTTAGTCTGAACTATTTCCAGAGGAACTGCCTTGGAATTTGAGCTCGGCTTTAGGTTGCTAGGTCAGTAGGATACCTGTCTTTTTCAGGGTTTGAATAGTGTTAACAAAAGTCCTTTGAAAAAGCTTATATACTGATATAGCACTGATACTGATAAAACACTACATTAAGAGTGTGCTCTCCTTTGTAGAATCACACTTCGGTTCGGTTTATGTTATATGTATATAAGTATACTACTGTATATATATTATATCGCTATTGGTGCTCCAACATTCCGTCCTCCTGATAAAGGTCAGAGAAACTGAAATATTGTGTGAATAACTATTTAAGCATTAAGCAGACAGTGTGTAGCCGTTCTTCTTATTGTTTTAATGATTACACTTCGCTGAAACAAACCTGTCACACACTCTGGAAAGCAAAGCTTTTTTTTTCTAAATCTAGAGTGGACAGTTTACCAGCAACCTTTTTAAGACAGAAAACTGATTTGACACCATATAAAGTATGTTTTGTTATTCTTTGTCATGTCCTTTTGTTTCCTGCAGAGCCACATTAGTCAATGAATCAATTTGTAGCTTAGTAGGTTGGAAGAAAATCAATCAGCAACTATTTTAGGAAATTATTAATCATTTCAAGTATTTGTTAAGAAATATGCCAAAGAATTATCTTGTTGAAGCGTCTTTAAGGTGAGGAAGGTAGACTGAATATCTTTGGGTTTTTTCACTAGTTTTTGGATGTTATAGGAAATGAAATGATCAATCAAGAAAATTATCAGCAGATTAATTGATAATGAAATAATTGTTTTATTACCAACTCAACTGAACTTGTGAATACAAAGCTTTTTGGTAACAAAGAGACAATAATGTAACTTTGCCAAGAAAGAAAGGCAATGAAACATTGGCTCTGATGGATCATGTATTTTGAGAAGGTTTCAAGTCTCCACAATTTGATTATCATAGGTTATTAAATAAACGGAAAACACCGTCTGCCTGGAAGTTAGGAAATCAATTTTAAAACCCCTGGTTTGCTTTGGAAAATGGTCCACAACAACGTTAACTTTATTTGATTTGTCGTTAATGGTCTACAACATACAATACCACCAGTGTAGTCCACTGAAGACCCTTTCTTTGCTCTCTGTCCCCTTGTTTTCCTGGTCAAGTTATATAGATGGGATTCACACGCCAGAGAGCAGTGAATATGCTGTAATATGAGTTCAGGTGCAGTGGTTAAGAGGGGAAAGGTTACATGTGTGTGTTTTTGTGAGCATGTTGGGGTAAAAGAAAGGGGGAGGTTCTCCTTGCACATGTGTGTGTTTTGAGAGCTGGTGTTGACACAGACACAGCCGCTCCATTGTCCTTTTCCATCTCTAGTCAGGATGTTTGAGGGACGCCTCATCGCTTGGCTCCCTCTAATCTCAGCTGGAACCAAAAACCCTGCGGCTGGAAGGCTTCGGCCCTCGAGGATGCTGTCAGCAACATGCACGACAAAAGAGGCACAAGAAAGGGAGCATTGCTGGGAAGGTTACTGTTGAAAAATGATGGAGCAGTCAATTACGGATTACTCATGAGCTGTTTTAAACTTGCAGGCAGTAAAATAACCCACGGGATTACACTAAATCCACCAAGTAATCCTCTGATTTAATAGCTTTTGATGTAGTTTTTCTCTTTTTAATATAAAGTGAGAATTTTAATATAAAAATATAAATGAAGTTCAATTAGTGAGTTGGTCAGGAGCTGAACACAATAGTGATATCATCCATCACCGTTATCAACCATCATCTTTCTATTTCCATTTAAACATTTCTTCTTAAACATAATAGTGTCGGAGTATCCTCAAGCTCAACTGGTAAAGCGTGTGCCCCATATAGGCGGGTCTTTTGCAGTGACCTGGCTTCAAAACCGACCTGCGGCCCTTCGCTTTGTGTCACCCTCTCTCTCCCCGCTTTCCTGTCCGTCTCGCTCTCTCTGAGAAAGGCCAAAAGATCTTTTAAACAAATATTTGATGGTGAGGATGTTTAATTTATCTTTAAAAAATGACGGTTGCCATTTTAATAATTAAATTTACTGTAGCCATATGTGTATGGTGTGTATCCTGTTACCATGGCAGCAAGGTGAAACACAGAAGGGATGTTCAGGAACCCTGGAAATTCAATCCAGATCAATTAGCCAGAGTATTGAAATGGTTGTGCTACCAGAGAGCCTTAATGAAAAACATTTTGCGGCGCAGTTTGAGGTTTTCGCCTGAAACGCTTGGATTTTAGTCATGGCAGACTGCACAGTGACAGTCAACATCTGGCATTTGCTCGAGCAAATATACTTGAATCTAGGAAGGTAATGGCTGCATCTCAGTGACCTAAAGTTGAACTCCTTCTGTCCTTTCCCCTTTCATGGCTGAAAATATGATTTTTTTTAAAAAGAAAACAAAACTGAAAAAAGATGTAATATAAAGTAAAATAATTCAGCATTGAACACCTTTGTTGAGTGACGATTCCCAGGTCTGAGAATAAATTCAAGTTAAAACAGTGCTTTTTTCTTACAGAAAGCACGACAAATGTGAATTGCGTAGGTAGTTAAAACCTGTTCTTTCTTAATCTTGCAGATGTAGCTGTTTCTGTATCATGCTGAGTGGAATATCGTGTACTTTTCCACTGTTAGTTAAGCAACACCTTTATTCAGCACATATCGAAGCAATAAAAGGTCAAACAGTAGTCTGTATTTTTCCATCAGTGAGGTGAATGAGGTGTGGTGTATTCCAGAAAAGTTGTTTGACGTGTCAATAATTTTGACAGGCTTTCATTTACATGGACAAAGCATTCACTTACGGAGATTTAGTTATGTCCTTTCCCAATATGAAAGCAGCAACGTCTTCTTAATTTCAACTGCTCTCAAAGATTAATTATTCAATTAAAGCGTTGTGACTGATAATGTACAGTAGACTGTGTTTTATCCTCAAGGAGATTGCGGTGGCCCCCAGGAAAGGGATATAAGTGGATTCATTTCAAGATGCCTGTTCCTCCAAAGACTTTATTAGATTTAGTTAATGAGAGAGCAAGGCAGGCTGACTGGCTGGGCGCAGGTTGGGGAGCTGGAACGTAATTAAGCTGTGAGTCTGACGATGCCACTGTTACACACTTTGATTAAAAACACGTTCAACAGCTAATCTCCAACAAATTAAAGCAGTTACATCGATTGGCACACCTTTGGTTCTCTCCTCAAACGGGGTAAATTCCCTTTCTTTCTGTCTCTTCCGCTCACACCTTCTACCCCCGTCAACCGCGCCCTCCCTCTCCCTGTCTGCACCCTTATTCTCCATGTTAAGTAGGTGTAGCTATACGCCTGTCTGAGATGTAGTTAACCCTTGTGGGTTTTATGTCTTCCATATGCCCTACTGGGGCCTACATATATGGCCGGAATGTGTAATACAGGAGAAGTCTGTATATTTCCAGGCCAGCACACACAAGTCTTCTTGTCTGAGCTATAATGAGTGTACGTATAGATTTCCTGTGGCTCAAACACTAGACTTAATTGACCTGAACAGCTCTGAGTGACTTGGCACCTCCAGTCTCAACCTTCCCCTCCTCCCTCACCCCCCCTCAAGACATTTCTCTGGGACAAAGAGGCTTTTGTCCCAGGGCCTGCGCCACAGCGCTCTAAACCTTTGTTGACTGTTTCTGTCTGACAGAGCAAATAGCTCTGGCCTCCTTTTGTTTATTGTCATTTTTTGAAGTTTGAACAAAGTTTATACAAAGCCTCTTTTTCCAACGATGTTTGCTGCCCAGGGGGAAAACAAAGTGATGAAAAGAAATGGCATTATTGTTTGCTGAATTTTTGACTGTCTGCTGCTGTCTGATTCTTATCTTCTCATCTCTCTCTCTCCTTTCTCTCAATCTGTCTCTCGCCCTCCCTCACTTGCTCACAGGGATCACATATACACGGTGGACACAGACACTGCCAACAGTGACGAGATCTTTTTCAGTAAGGTGAGTGAGACGTCTGTCTCTTTGAGGACGTGTTGTTCTCAGTGTGCTGTGATTGACAACATAACCCTAATAACCTGGCTCTTAGTGCCACTGTCAGTTTGTGTGTGGGTGCACGTGGGTGTTTACGTGTCCCTGCCAGTAGTGTTACTCACCCGCTCACCGGTGTGAGCATGCCGTGCTCACCATGCTGACCCCGTTGAGCAGATTATCCAATCAATCAGCTAGCAAACTGCCTGCGTCATCCACGCTCGTCAGTGGGACAGCGGAAGGTCTGACTGGTGTGTTATGGAAGCTGATAGGTAAGTAGAGGAAGTGAGTGAGGTGGGGTGAGCAGGAAAAAGGAAGGGAAGAAAGGACAAAAATAGAGGGTAATATTAATTGAATCGCAGAACGTTGAGAAAGCCAAGATGGATGCAGAAAGGAAGAAGATCCCCTTGTATATTTTCTGATTATTCAAAAAGGGCCTCATATTTACATAGGCCCTCGGCTGTAATAACCCACTATCCATTCCATTCCAACCAGTCCTCGCTGGCACCATTTGCCCTTAACATAATACATGCACACAGAATTCAAACAAGGCCATGCTCGTGTATACAACAACCCGCCATCCCTCCACCTCATCCACTTCAATGTCAAAGCATGGCGAGTGGGTCTTTAATGAGAGCAGGCTGCAGATGAAAGGCTGATGGGAGACGCGTAGATTGATTGATGACTGAGGGTCTTTAATCAGTGGCCGAGCTCCAAACATGTTGTACACCAGCGGCGGGTACGTGGCGGTCTAAACCATCGGCTCAATGCTGACCCTCAGGCCACACAAGAGGGGTGGGGGCAAAAGTGGTAAATGTGTGTGTTAATGTGTGCGTGCATGGCTGGATACCAGATATTACTTAGCATTGAATGATAAGTGTGTGTGACGATGAAAGAGGCCGTGTACAATTGTGTTTTTGTAGTTGACTGGAGGGACCTACAGGCCAAGGGAGTTTGTGTGTGTGTGTGTGTGTGTGTGTGTGTGTGTGTGTGTGTGTGTGTGTGTGTGTGTGTGTGTGTGTGTGTCTGTCTGTGTGTCAGTGTGTCTGTGTGTCTTTGTGTGTCTGTGTGTGTGTCTGTGTCTGTGTGTGCAAGGATGGCCAGCCTATCAATCAATCAATGTGCTCTCAGCTCTGAGGCTAGAGCTGCCCTTGGTCAGACTCTGTTCTGATCCAGGGTCAGTATCATATTTCCTCTCCCTGGTATAGAAGTAGAAGTTCAAGGAGGTAAGCTGATCTCCGATCAGTGTTTATAATACAGTTCACCAGAGCAGGTGCCTCGTTATGGGGAATCAATGATGGAGAATCTAAGATGATGATTATTGATTGGTCATTGAGCTCTATTGTGCCTTCTGTTTTTTCTTGTTTGCTTGCTGACTCTCCCTTACTTTCTCTCATTCTGTCCTTTACTTACATCTGTTTCTATTTCTCTAGAAAATGACATGGAAGTCCA
>NC_139829.1:14752415-14812415 GCF_963691815.1 Echiichthys vipera | reverse complement strand
CACAGAGAGGACATCTTTCAATTCACTGACTTCTCCTGCAGGGAAAGTGGAATTTATGTCTCCGCATTTATCAGGCGTGGTTAGCTTTTTATAGCCAATATATTCAGTTATGGTTTCAAGGTTTGTGTTTCAGCTTTTACTGCATTGATATTTCTGCTACTCTGGTAGAGTTTAAGCGACATGTTATAAAACACAGTGAGGCTTGATAACGTTGCCACAAATCTACACATGCAGGCTTGCCTGTGCAAACATAAAAATGAATGCACACTGTACATAAATCACTGCACATGGGTGAGGTTAACACTGCAACAAAAATTAGGAATGTATCACTTTGTGAAAAAGTAACATATCTGACCATAATGATGTGATGAAAAGTAACTACTGTATTCAAATGTTCTTTAGAATATTTTTTCCATGTTTCAGATTTGCTCAGTCCAATTAGCCAGTGCATATTTAGTAAGTCAGTTCAATGTGCTTGCAACTGCTCTTTCCATTAACTACACTGTAATTATTTTAGTGGAATAACAGCCATTTTAGTCTGGAACTGATTTAATCAATATGTCATGATTAAATGTGAAAAGAGATTCAGAGGACATGTAAAATGTTGTACTGTCAAAATGACCTCTCATCACAGGAACACAAACTTATAAATGCACATCCAAATACCCAGGCACATGTGAAGGGGGAAAAAATCAGAATGCATCCATATAAACACTGACAACTGTGCAAACACACAACACATTTTACAAAATCATCAGACACACAGATACATTGTACTGCAGGCAGGCTGGCAGGCTCTCTGGGCAGATACCAGGCCTTTGATGGCGTGCTGGGCTCATCCACTCTGCTTGGTCAAAAGTGTTTGTGTGTTTGTGGTTAAATCCACCTTGGCCACAGTTTGCCTCTCCATCTCCCCAGTGTGACAGCACTGAAAAGAGCTTCTGTTTCGGGGCCAGCCTCATCCCACATTAATCAACTACGCTGCAAGGGTGAGCGGGAGGGAGGAGAGGGAGCAGAGGTGGAGGGAGACAGAGGGGGCAGGGAGGGCTGCCGCCCAAACCAGTAACACCCCACACTGTCTTCTGTTCTAACACCTTTCCTGCCTGGTTACCTCTTTATTTCTACCTCTATTTGATTCTCTCTTTTACAAACCTACCTTTTTTCTTTCTTCATTAGCTTCATCTCTTTATCCATCATTTACCTTGTGTTGGTACTATCAACACAAAGCCACACACATGCATGCATACAGAAAAAACACAGACACCTTGGCAGCCAGGGCACAGTCCTCTCCCTGGGCACCACACAGCACCCAACTCCCTCTCTTCATCTATTCATCCTCCCTCCCTCCTGTCAGCCTTAATTCCTCCCCCCCTCCATTGCTCCCACCACTCTACCATCTTTCCCTCTGTTGCTTTCACCCTGTGTCACTCCCTTGCTGTGTTGTAATAATAAACACCCCATCCAGCTGGGCTGATATATGGCTGGAGTCAGTTTCATCGCCTGTTGCCAGGCGAATCGGGGGGGAATCAGTGGGGAGGCTTGGAGGCAGTGGGTCCCAGGTGATGCGTCCTTGACTTGATACTGGTGGACTGAGGTGCTCTGGGAAATTTAATCTGTGCCAAGTCTTTGCATTTGAATTATTATTAACACACGCAGAGGGATATATTGTAATCAACAGGGTGACGATACTCCCACACATGCCTTGCTATACTGCAGCTTTTCCAGAAGATTGAAATGTTCATTACTCAGAAATATAATATCATACAGTGTTAAAGGTATCAATTAATTCATCCATTTATTGTAATATTTGAGAAATGTTTGTTCACCATTCTCATTCTAAAAGATCAATCATTTTAGAAGTTGAAGGGTCAGATAAATGAGGTTCTTCCTCTGTTCACTGAAATAACATATTTCTTTCAACAGCTGCAAAGACTCCAGTTTCGTGTTCTCGTGTAAAAGAAGGAAACAGGTTCATCCTCCCAGGGTTTAGAAACAGGTTGGAGAGAAGTGGGCCATGACTATTAATCTCCCAAGGAGATGCCTCCTTTCTTTGGTTTACACAACCATTCCTGGCCCAGGTGTGAACTTGTGCACTTGACCTTTATAGTAGGAAAAGGTTGTGCAGGTGGAAATATGGATTGCATACAAAGAAATGTGTGGGGATTCAACTTAGCTGCAAACTGTAGAACACTGGTCTGAAAATGTAGATGCCAAAATATGTTTTTCCTTTATCATGATTATTCTGTCTGTGGCTGCTTTTCCTGAAATCAACATTTGTGACCTCATGACCCAGGAAAACCCCTTAGATGATTTTGGAACCGCTGTTGTCACAGAACATTTGATTTGCATTAGGAGAAGCCACAGAAAATATAAACTTTTCTATGAAATAAACAAGAAAACAGATTCAAGCAAACAGTTAATAAGTGGGACACAGGCTCAGTTTACCCTAAGTTTTTCCTCCATAAGATTTCACGAATCCCTCAGCAATGATAAATAAAGCCCATAAAAGAGTCTTCATAAAAACAACATAGAGGAGCAGAACGTGTCCCTCACCCTGAGTGCTGAAGCTAATGTCAAACCAATTATAACATTCCTGATGGGCATTTTTTGAGTCTACATTGTGTTTGTCTAATTAATTAGCATATAGCCTATGAAAACACAAATTAGCAGTTGTAGTAATTAATTCATCTAGATATACTGCACCCCGAGCCAAGGTTACTGTACATTTGTCTGCGAAGCTACAGTAGATCCCTACAGAAGAGAGTGTTGTTAAGGCAGCGCTGACGAAGTGTGACAGCACTACGGTACCCTTCCCATTACTTTGAATTGTGCTTCTACAAAGCTGAAGCACTTCTTTCTTTTTTGCAGCTAGTGGAGTTGACAGCATAATAAGGTTTGCCTGGTAAACAAGGTAAAAAAAAATCCATCTGGCTGTTTAAGCATTAAATTTCTTTATGGTAATGTCGAGAAATGTTGTGGTTCAGTGTGGCAGTTTTATGGATAGCTATTGCCCATTTTTTAAATATTGGATATTGCTTTAGACAAGGCTAACCTCATATACAAGTAAGCATGTGGCAGTTGTTTCTCCACTCATGCCAACTTGACAGGAGAATGGATATGTATGTGTATCTGCGGCTGGATTGGGAGTGTCTTCCTCTGTTCAAAAAGCAGGAATAGATCAGTGACAGCCAGTCAAGCCCCATAGACAGAGGTCACGGCCTCGGTGAAATCAACTGAGGAGATGGAAGGTTGGGGGTATCTGTGGTGTCGTGAGAGATATGTGAGTGTGTGTTTGTGATGTGTCAGAGGAGGAGGGACTGTTTGCGTTAGGTATCTGACACAGAAGCTGCTGACGTTTAAAGCTCAACTGAGTTGCCCCATTGCTCTGTACATCCAGACGCTCTGATTCAGTGGACGCACCTGACCTTCAGCCACTCACGTCCCTTGTGATTAATTCAACCTAATCTATAATTACAGTCTCTCCTGGCTAATAACAGTATATATCTTCAAACCAGCCTTTCTCCGTATATATTATCCTCGTATAGTTTCTGAAGAAACAGAAGGAATGAGAAATCGAGAAATGTGCCGTTGCTGGTGCTTCTGTATTTGTTGTAAAAGGTCACTTGTAATTTTCTCTGCCAAATCAGCCTCAACAATTTCTCTGGCAGGCTTTTCCAGCATTGCGCCGGAGTGTGTGTGACCTTTTTAGTGGGCAGATGATAACTGTTTCCGCCGAGACAGGAATAGAAAACAAAATGACCTGTTTAGAGACCAGAAAGGGCGGCGTAAGCAGTTTGCAGCCTTGGCAAGCTACGCTCCTCTTTGTCAAGAGAGAGAGAGAGACAGAGGGAGAAAGAAAGTGAGGAAGCAAGAAAGTAAAGTACAAGAAAGATAGAAACAGAGACAGACGAGAGAAAATGTATAGTTAAGGCAAACAGTGTGTTCAGTAATGTTCCCTGACTTCAACCTATGGCCAGAGGATTTTCTTCTCTCCTTTCTTGTTTGTGTGTGTTTATGGGCTTTAGCCGGGGTAAGATAGTCTCCTAATGCATGCTGGGGAAGACAAGCCAACTCATGGTGGGGTGATAGTGATCTTTCACCCACATCTGATCCTCCACCATTCCCTGCCAATTGCACTGTAGCCACACTGGGCATAAAACAAGACTTTAACAATCGACAAGCCTCAATAGCTCATGGAAAAGGGACAACTGAGTGACTGAATGACAAAATCAGCTGTAAGTTTGGATAAACTACCCTCCAAGTGCTAAGAAAATATATATTTTACACTGTCTAGGTGCAGAATTAAAACTAGAATCCCTCCTGAAATATCATGAAACGAGTCCTGTCAATTAAAAGCTGCAAAATATTAAATAATGACTACTGTATGATAAACTATTTCAAAACAAAAGTGGTTTCATAAAAATGTTCACGCCCCTGCTCAGAGCCCTGTCCGTACCCATTTTTACTCTTCCCATTTATATCCTCTTCACAGCAAAAGCACAAACTTTAGAAATCAGGGCAGGGGAAAGCCCAGCAGTATATAGGTTAAAGATCCGTCTTGAGGGTTGTTAACTCCTCTCCAACACCAGTACATTTGAAGGATAAAGGATTTCAGAAGGAAGCAAACCACATCCACCCATGCTGTGGAACATGTTGCTGTGGAAAATGTCAGATTCTGTTAATCTCTGTCCATGACAGTTTCCCAGATACTCCCAGATGGGCTGCTTTGACAGCTCTCAGAACAACACCAAAGTGGCATCCACGGGATATTAGTTTAGGGCTGGGTACCACAGCTTTTTAGGACTATATTATTATGACTCACACCACAAATTTTCCACTTTAACATTTTTTTTTTTTCTTGTCTTCACTTTATCATTGTTTTGACATTCAAGCCACTTTCTTATTTTCCTCCTGTGGATCTTTCCCTCCAACTGGGAACCAACATTTCCTGTCTTAGTTGTATTTCAAGTCCTTTGTTTTGTGTGACAGAACTACATTGTCTTGACCTCCTGTTGACCTTTCACCTCATTTGTGACCCTAGATGGACACCCTGGAGGCTCTTGGAGAGGAGATCAGTGGGATGGCACGCTGCCCATATGACGCCAAGCACGCCAATGTTGCTCTCTTTGCTGGTAAGATTATATGCATCTGCACACGTCAAATTAACAGTTGACTCATCTATAAAGTATTTAATTACATTAATCGTCACTATGATTTTAAAGCCCTGTCATGTGGCTTAACATGAGAGAAACTCACACAAGTTTCCATGAGGTGAAAATAGATTAAGCATGTGTGATAGTACTACTACTCTCTGACTTCAATGAGGCAAAAATATTAATACTAATTTCCTCCTATCTGGATTTATTAGACATTGGAACGTGTTTGAGCTAGATGGGAAAGTTGAGTGTATTTGAGCAAGGAGATTAGTTGCGGTAGTATTTAATATTGTTCTTAATACCCTGTGGTTTATTCTAATAGCAATTCTCTGACAACATGTCAAGAATGAAAGCCAATTGTGTTAAATGCACTCGAATAAATCATCAAACTTGAGGCCACATTTGCTCTGAGTTAGGAATTTGCTGCTTTTTACAGCCCCTTGGAAACACATCAATGGTACTGTGGTAACAGTGAAAACAGAATCATCTTTCTTTTGCTTTTATTGCACTTTTCTGTAGTCCTCTTTGTCTCTCGTTCAGGTTCTGTCAAAATGCACAAGATTAAAAATAAGTCACAAACTAATGGGACCAGAATGAGTCAGCTTTCCGTTGGCGTGGTGAGATTCTTCTGATGCAAGCTGCTAAAGACATTCAGTCCTCATTCATATTTGCTGTGAGCCGATTTATGGCAGTATGGATGATCTGTCCCTGTCTGGTTGAAGAGAGTGAACGCCTTGCTTGACCAGTTAATGTTTAGCAGATCTGCTTGGAAGGAGCTGGAAGCACTGAGTAATCAAGAGGGTTCCTCTGACTGCTATCCTTTCAGTTATGTAGTTTGAGTTTCCACTGTGGTTATAGCCAAGCCAGGGCTGAGGTCATGCTGCTGGTGGATTGTGTTTGTGGAGCATGTGTGTGTACATATGTGCATGTAAGTGTGTGTTTCTGTGGGGTTTTAAGACTGTGTGTGTGAATGCAGGGCTTCGATGTTTGTTTGAAGTGTGTTTTCGAGAGTGCACAATTACAAATGTGCAACATATTGTGTGTACAGCCTTGTTTGTTGTCCATCAGAGAGTCTCTTCTGTTTGTGTGATTCATTCATTTTCCAGGTCTAAGCCCTCTGAAACTTGTTTGTGTATCCAGCCACAGACAGCAGGAACCTCTGAGTGAATTTATGTATTTTTCTTTTGACGGAACTTTACTCTCCACCTTTTTCTCTTCCTTTATGGCTCCCTCTTTCATTCGCTATACATTCTTCTGCCCCTCTTCATCTAATTCTTTCCTTCTTATTGCTCTCTCCATCTCCGTGTTCCCTCTCCAGATGGCAAACTGTACTCGGCCACAGTAACAGACTTTCTAGCGATCGATGCGGTCATCTATCGTAGTCTAGGAGACAGCCCGACTCTGCGCACTGTCAAACACGACTCCAAATGGCTGAAAGGTGAGTGGGGTACACACAAACAAAGTCTCTGTGTTTGGATAGCACCAAGCTGACTGACAAGTGAGAAAACAAACTTGTGTTTTGACATGCATGCTTGACCATGTGTTTGTGATTTATGATTTGTGTATATGAATCTAGGTATGAAGAGCAGGAGCACTTTTGATAATGCTGCACGCTCTGTTTGACACAGTCATTTTGCCAACCTGCCTGATAGAGTTGATGTAGCCAGGAAATTGCTCTGCCCTGGGGAGAAACAAGCACAAGTCCAGCCTGTCAAAACACAATAGAGAGATCTCTCTTTGCTTGCATGCAAATTGTTTTGTTGATGTGATGGACGATAGATTGAGGCACTCAAGGCTCACAGTCTGAGCATTTCTGCATAATATGACAGATATTCTGGCTATTTGCTCTGAAATATGGTGTCAGAACTGTTTTGTCACGGTAAAAACGTCTCTTTGACTCATATTTTATTTTATTTCTGTCCTCTTGAAGAGCCATACTTTGTCCAGGCAGTCGATTACAGGGACTTCATCTACTTCTTCTTTCGGGAAATTGCTATGGAGTACAACACAATGGGAAAGGTAAGCACAGGCCCTATTCTTTTGCTATTGTTTGAACAGTAATCAGAGGTGACTTCCTATTTACTGGGAGAATCAGGAAGTGCCAGAGGAAACTAACAGGATATGGGTGTATCACATAACTGGAAGGAGGCTTTCAGGACCGGTAAAGTCGGCAAGCATATTTTAGTAGCAGATAAACACTGGGCAGGATGAAGGACCTAAAATAGATCCAAAAAGAAAAAAATTGTGGATATCTTGAGATCCCATTTTGACGTCTAAATATACCTCTTGAACTGCACGTCCGCATCCATCCTTCAATGCTCCTATTTGACCTATTGTCTCAATGTTTCCCAAGAGGAATTCCACCCAAGTGTGTCTGAGAAATGAGACGAGAAGAGGAAAAGGAAAGGCTTGAGAAGAAAACAGGTGTTTTTTCTATTAATCCACTTAATTCAGTTTTGGACCCTGTCCTGACCGAGTTTAATTGGATACCAGGTAGGAGGAAATCAGTTATGGAAATCTATCGCTCAATTCCCTATTCTTCAGAATAAATTAAAGGAAACACACAAGAGAGGGTGAGAAAGAGAGGGCACAAGAAGGTAAAGTGGAGGTAAAGAATAAGACAGAAATAATAGATTCAATGCCAGAAGTGACAGGCATGTGTTATACAGAGCATGAATACAGATTGGGCCTCTTGATCTGCTGGGTGTTTTGAAAGCGATGTCAGTATAATTATGCGCATGGTGGTAGAACTGATGGTGCAGGGAGCAATTTAACATTTAGTGAAGGATAGCTCTTCTCTTAAAGTAGATTGGCCTTCACTGACAATGTAAGCAGAGCTTTGCGCCAAAATTGATCAATCTGATGTGGCAGGTTTGTGTTTGCTTTAGTTTTGACATTGGGTTGTTACATTGATATCTGGAAAATGCAGAAGGATAAATATTTCATTAGACAAGTGAATTAAAAAGCCTTGATTGAGGTATTTGTTCAGTGTGAGTAATCTCTGTATTTGTACTTAGCCAAACAATAATGCCAACAAGTTTTTACCAACACTGGCGTTGTTTTCATCTTTCGAGTCTGTGTGTGTGTGAGTGTGTGTGCGTGTGTGTGTGTGTGTGTGTGTGTGTGTGTACAGGTAACATTAGCTAGTGTTCGGATATCTTTAGCAGGTAGAAATGTGAGAAACTGAACTGGTATGTAAAGCTGACATAATTCCACATTCATTTTGACTTAGTCTCAGCTTTGCTGTGTGATACATTTTCTGTAATTTCAATGGTCTATAATCTCACAGCGAGCAGGCCACTGTAGGTATGCGTGTTTCACAGTGAGAGTGAATGAATGTGTGTTTGCTTTTCTGCATGTCTTTTTGCATTAGTTGTAATGCATGCGTGGGTGAGGTTTATGTGTCAGCAGTCGCATGTGTATAGAGATCTGGTTTAAATGCATGTTCGCTCCCATTCACACTGTTTACTCTAGAGCACAATTTCAGGTCAGGGAGGGATTTATTGCCGTTAAGTATAGTGTGACAACAACTAATTACAATACTGACTGTGTGATTTTATTGCAGAGATGTAATTACAGTGCCGGCTCCTATTTGAATCGGTATACTTTAAATGTTTTTGCCAGGTGCTGACTTTAAGAGCGTATCAGACACACCAATTTTCTCTGCTGTGTCTTTAATTATCTATAAAGTGATGAAATGTTGGATTAAGACACTGTGGACACCCATGGATTTCTGTCATTGAAACGAGCAAAGAGGGACAATAGTGTGCTCTGCTGGGAATCAAATGAAAAAGTTTTTTATCTTCTGTCATTCAACGTTCATTCTTGACTTTGGAAACAGCAGTTGAGGAAAAAATCTCACCAGCAGGTCAATTTAGTAGCTGTCATGGAGCTTTCGATCATATCAAATTATAACTTCATTATAAATAGGAGTTTCTCCCAGTTGTCATGGAAATATTGTTGGAAAATAAAAGATTAAAACGTGTGAAAAGTCATGTAAGAAATGATGGTCATTATTATGCTCACATACCATAACATAAAACTTGACGAAGATCATAAGATGCAAAAAATTATTATTTCATATCTAAAAGGTGACAAAGTGTGAAAAAAAGTAATGCTGTGGTCCCAGTTTTGTTAATACAGCTTCTGTTCAGGCACTCCCATTTTTCACATCAAAGTCTGTTCACAGTCTTGGGTAGTACTAGTGACGAGTACTTTTTTAAATCCTTTTGTGGCTCCAGAGGGAGCTATGCAAAATATAATAAATTACCTCAAGTGATGTTGCTTGAGGCAACAACAGTTTGGGCAGAGGATTACAAGTTTGAGAATGGAAAACATTCTGGTGGTGGGGGATTAGAAAGCAATGAGTTTACCTGGTCTCTGTAGTTCTCATCTCTGCTTGAGGGTAGCAGTCACTACTAGCATAACACACTACACCACCAGCAGGTCATTCAGAGATTTGAGTTGCATTGTGGGTAATGTAGCCAGATTTTAACAAGGAACCATAGAAAAACTACATTATAAAAGAGATGGACGTAGCCTCAGGACTGAAAAATGAAGCCAATACGAAAGCACCTTATACCTGCATTATATCTAATGGCCAGCAGGAGGCGAAGAAATTCAATTGTATAGAAGTCAATGAAAAAATTACCCTACTTCTCACTTTATTTATTACCTCAGTAAACATTTTCCTAACGACTTTATGGTCTCAATCGCTAGTTTGATGTCTTCTTCAATACAGCATAATGTTGGTCCTATCTGGAGCAAAATAGATGATAAAGCAGGGCATACTTTGGGACGGGGCTACCTTGAGATTCACAGGTGCTAGTGACAGGATAGTCAGAGGCTTAGTAATGCATATCCACCGGGTGTACCTTCAAATTATCCCTACTTATTCACTGGCAATAGTCTGCTGGATGACTCACCGCAGGTCCACCCGCTCATCCAAATATGGTCACATCCACTCAAAGTTAAGCGACCGCCAAAAAACCAAACTCGAGACTTCAAAACAGCCAATGGGTGACATCATGATAGCTATGTTCATGTCTTTTATGCAGTCTACCCAAGAAGAATGCATGGAATAATAAAGAAGATATCTATGGTTCTCTGTGCCAACTTTGATTCATTTTGTTAACTGTCCATCATGAGTCCCACAATGTGAGAGTTCAATGATAAATTGGTGTAATACGCCTTTGATGGACTGCTAAACTGTGAAAGAGACTGAGAGTGCAGATGTGACATAGGTGACTGTTGATGTAAAACCCCAAGCTATTCATATGTAACCTTTGAACTGTGTGTGTCTCCGTCTGCCAGGTGGTGTTTCCTCGGGTGGCCAGGGTTTGTAAGAATGACCGGGGCGGCTCGCCGCGTGTCCTGGAGAAGCAATGGACCTCATTTCTCAAGTCTCGCATGAACTGTTCCATCCCCGGTGACTCCCACTTCTACTTCAACATCCTACAGGCTGTGACAGATGTCATCCACATCAACGGGAGGGACGTAGTGATGGCAACCTTCTCCACACCTTACAACAGGTACCCTGAGGAACAAAAAACTAAAGAAGGCATTGAGAAATCAACACACGTGTATTACACCTGGAGAGGTTTTAGAGTAGCAACAGATGGAAGTGATTAATCAGGGCTATTTTATTTTTATTCTTTTCCCTTGTCTCAAATAAGTTAATGTGTGTCAACAACCCTTATCCATTTATTAACATGATCATCTTCCTCGCTTTGAAATGCTTTTTAAAAATCCCTGCAATTCATCAACAATATGACAGTCTGACCTTTGTTAATATCAGTAGCGTGTGCCCCTTACTGTGTCTCAAGGCAACATGTCTACTGGGTCAACATTTACATCTTCTGTCAAAACAGTTGTGCTGCCCTTTTGACATGCAGGTGTTTGATCTTATTTTCCCCTTACACTTCATATTCACTACTGCTTTCATATTCATAGGCAGGGGAAGTTGTTATCTAAATTGAAAATTACCACAAAGCCATAGAGCTTGGCTGATATCTTGCACATATTGTAATTTTCCATTTTATGGCTGGTTTTTAGCAGATAAGACAATTGCTTGTGACAATGCAATTGAGCATGGTTAATGGACATTAAAACCCAATGAAGCGGTGCCTCTGAAACTTTCTATAAGCACACGTTTTGATCCTGGCATTAATTTTCCATTTCATAGTTGGGGTGAAATTAGATGGACCACATTCAGACTGTAGGCAGCACAGGGTTTGTGTCGTTTAATTGTTATGCGGGCTGGCCTTGTCACTTGCTAACAGGCTGGCTGGCTCACCATCTATCTGCCTTGTTAGCAGCCCGATTTAAACAGACATATGACTGTGTAACTTTCTGTACATATCCAATACAGTTGGTAATTACTGTAATTTAGTAGCTAAACCAAGGATTAACAACTCTCTGACCTTGCTCTCTATAATACCGCCCTTGTGTATTCTGTCTCCCCGATGTCTACATGAGTTTAAACCATGATGCAACAGCCAGAAAATCCAGCCAGCTGAGAGAGATTTCTCTTTTAAAAGAATAAAGAATAAACAATTCCTGGTTTCAGTTCTAATTTATGAGAGCAGATGCAGGGAAAATAGAAAAGTGACTCAGCTATCTGTTATGCATTGATTCCACACAGACAGAAAGAAGCCAGTGGCTCTGCTGCTATCACAAGATGGGTATTTTCCCCCTTAAATGAAGGGCAATAATAAAATAATCTGTCTGTATTTCTTACCCAACAGTGGACTTGCGGTGAACTTTGATGCCTTGAGGCTTTTGGGGAAACCCAGTCTTGGAGGGAGGAGTTAGGGAATGTGTGTCCTCATGAGACTTGGCAGGCGCAGACACTGTAGCTTATTGACTGATATAACAGAATCAACATTGTAATCAATACGGATATAAGAAGAATTGCTTCTAGATGAAGAAAATAAAACTTCTTATTTTTCTGCTCCGGAAACTTGACTGTTAGAGGTATAAACATGCAACAGCTGAAATGAGTCCTCCTCGAGGGATTTAACCTCTTTTAAAGGAGATTGTAAATCCATGTTTCTGTCTCTTGGCGATAGTCCAGACTTGGCAAGGTGTTTCTTTGATATGTTCAGTAGAAAGGATTGCTTATGTGAATTTTTTTATGTGTGTGTGTTTTTGTGTGCGTGTGTGTGTGTGTGTGTGTGTGTTTGTGTGTGTGTGCGCTTGTGTGCGTGTGCGCGCGCGTGTATGTGTTTGTGTGTGTGTGTGCGCTTGTGTGCGTGTGCGTGTGTGTGTGTGTGTGTTTGTGTGTGTGTGTGTGTGTGTGTGTGTGTGTGTGTGTGTGTGTGTGTGTGTGTGTGTGTGTGTCATGGCAGTATTCCAGGCTCTGCCGTGTGCGCCTATGACATGGCGGAAGTGGCCAACGCGTTCACAGGGCGTTTCAAAGAGCAGAAATCCCCAGACTCCACCTGGACACCTTTTCCTGAAGACAAGGTTCCCAAGCCAAGGTAAAACAGTTAATTAACAGCAAACACACACACACACACCAACACAAACACACACACACACACACACACACACACACACACACACACACACACACACACACACACACACACACACACACACACACACACACACACACACACACAAACACACACACACACACACACACACACACACACACACACACACACACAAACACACACACACACACACACACACACACAGTCCCTCTTTCTATCTTTCTCTCTCTCTCTCTCTCTCTCTCTCTCTCTCTCTCTCTCTCTCTCTCTCTCTCTCTCTCTCTCTCTCTCTCCCTCCCAACACAACACCAAATATGGCCATCTAATCAATGCATAAGACTTGCTGAATTACAATGTGTCAAGATCACCACATTTTAAGCTCACATTGTGTCATTTTTCATGACATTCCATCTTTTTTCACCATAAGATTACACATCCCATGTCACATTGCGTCACACATGTATACTCTATGCACAGATACCACCTCTTTTCATAGTTGCACCCCCTATCGCATTACCTCACCTCTCCCCCACACACAGCTGCATCAAAGAAGGGGGCTCAGTATCAACAAATGAAGCATGAGATCATTTTACAGATGGCTGACTAATTCCACAAATGCACCAGCCTGATCAATCTCCCATCTATTGCTTGCTAATTAGCGAGCTAAAAGCCGCTCTTCTATCCTCCAGAAAAAAAAAAAAGATTTACAACAAAGATCTGGGCCACGATAATTGTGGGTACTCTGTGTGTGTGTGTGTGTGTGTATGTGCGTGTGCTACCATATGGCTGAGGAGGCAGTTCCTCCCCAAAAGAGAGCCTGTATTGTACTCTGCATGTATGAGTGTACGTGTGAGTTCCCATAATTAGCATGTAATTACCTGTTTACATTCAACAAGGTTATACCTGCTGCTTTTGCTGTGGCGATTGATGTGATTGACTTAGTTTCTCATCAACTGGTTTCGTTCAGACCTTTCATCTGCAGGCAAACAGAAGGAGAGTTTCAACAATGTCACTAGGTCTGGTCCCGTAACAGACTGTTCTTCCATGTGTTAGACTCTGATACTAAATCATTTACAGATTTTCGTATTTAAGAGATGCCTGTTTCCGTTCTGCTTACCATATGTCCACGGACACAAATGTAGCTACAGTAAAGAAAATGTTATGGCACTAGCTGTTACTGCCTTTTTAAAAATTACAGATGGTTCTGAAAATTCTAACAATATCAATTTGGAGGTTAATTTGACATTAGCAGCAGCTGACTTGAACTCATATGTCAAGGTCAATGTTAGAGGACAAAATAAGTGTACCTTGAATAGATAAAGCACTTCACTTTCTTTTGCAGTATTGCACGCTTTTATAAAAAGTAAATTAAACTACATTTTTCTTTTAAAAAAGCCTTCCTTACGCTGTATCGACATGATAGAGATGCATTAATACAGGAATGCACAGAATAGCTGAAGGAGTTTTCTTCATTACTGGATTCCCTTTATATTCCACTCAACTTAAAAACCTGATTATATTTGTACTATGTAAACACCGTACCCTGGATACAATTTTTTCATAAGAGTTTTCATACCCCGGTTAAAGGTTGAATATGTAGAATCTTCATTAAAAGCTATATATTTATAAAAATAATCCACCCACGGGGCGTTTGAGGGTTACAGATGAAAGTATTGCTTTTCCATAAAAAAATATATTAAGTCTAAATTAATGTTTAAAAAGATTTTTCACTGGTTCGACAATGACTCTCTGTCACTTTCTGTTTACATTGTACCAGCCAATAGCGGCCGGCATTGCGGGTTGCCAGGGTTGCTGCCTGTTCGGTGCAGCTACTGTAGGCTGGCACTGGGTGAAATGGAGTTTGTCGATCCTGTAGCTGCTTATTTGTCCCAGCAGCTGAGTGACCGGAGATGGGCAAAAACTAGTCTCAATAAAGGCCAAGCGAAATAGTTATGTTTCTCCTTGATTGGTAAGCTAACTTTCATGTTTTGTTTAGCTGTAACGGCTAACGGTAACTGTAATACTTGTTTTTATGGTGCGATTTGCCGGAGGGGATAGTTTCAACCAGGCTCAAACAGACTCTGGTCTCCTGTAGGCTACTGGGCCGGTTCTGACGAACCTGACAACCTGAGTAGTGGAATTATTTTCAGTTGTTGCGGCTATGATCTTGAGACACTAGATGGCGGTGTTTTGCTCATTCTCCATAATCAACCTTAAACAGACCTAGATAACTCCCCCAGTACCCTGATTATTCATGAATTTAAACAGCTTAACTGGAGTATCATCGGGTTTTGCGTCTGCGCATACTCTGTAGGTTATAACTTGCCCTCCCCACTTCACGGCAGTGGCTTTTGACTCGGAAATAGAATAAACCAGGAAGCAACAGCGCCGAAAACAACGTGAAAAAACAACAATAGAGCGTTACCTTTAAACCGAGAGAAGACTTCGCCATGGCAAGTAACATCACTACCAAGAGGACCTGTTTCTGATGTAATTCTGTCCAAAGGTCGTCCGTTCTCCCCCCGCTTGGGATTTTCACAACGGTAAACCGGGGAAAAAGAGCCATTTTCCGAGCAACTAACTGTATGTTGGCAGAGACGGCTAATATTTCTCAGACCTGGGGTGAATAAGGTGGTGCGGCAGGGTATCAGAACCCCATGCAGTAAAGGGGTTATACAAGTGCTCAGAGGTGAGATGCCTGCAAAGCGGATATGCTATCAAAGCAGCTTCTTTTTTACAGACAGCTCACAAACTCCCTGTAAAAGGTTCAGATAGATAGACTTTACCCAGAGTCCAGTGAAAAGAAGACATCTTGTTTCCTCTGCACTAACCAACGCCTCTTGGCGCGACAGTTTAGTAATTTAAAGCTGCACCCTCATTGATTTTAGGGAAGTAGAACTTTCTGTCTTCTATTGGAGCTCTGGCTGTGAAAAATTGTTCATTCCCCCCTCAAAGTCAATGTAGCGTTTTTTCTTGTATGCTTTTCACTCCTCCTCCTCACTGCCATCCTCTTCCTCCTCTTCATTGGCAGGCCTGGCAACTGTGCCAGCACTCAATCCATGGAGAGGTACAAAGTATCCAATGAGTTTCCCGACGACACTCTCAACTTCATCAAGATGCATCCTCTGATGGACGAAGCCGTGCCCTCCATTGCCAACAGGCCTTGGTTCCTCAAGACCATGGTCCGGTAAGTATTACGCACTCCAAAGACTGTTGTCATCAGGTTTATGAGCTTCTTCAGCCCAGGACAATAATTACGTGAAGTGCTGCTCTGAGAGGCAAGCTCATTAAAACACAGTGGCACTCCACCACAAACCAGCCGCTGACCTATTTTCACTGTAGTAGAGGAAACTCTGATCTACACTTTGCTAGCTCCAGCCCCCCCCCCCCCCCCCCCGTATCATATTGGGGAAGAGGTAAGATATTTTCACCTTCAGCGATGTTTCATAAACACTTACGTATGAGCTCTCATTAAGAAGATGATTTCAGCTGTTTAGTCTTTGTTGCAAAGTGCCTGTTTGAAAAGAGAGGATACTGGGGTAAAACGTTATTTTTTTTGTTCTGTGGTTGGCTTTTCGCCCGAATTTCTGGAGTTTAGCCCCTTTCCCCAAAGCCAGTGCACTGTGGCTGATGCTGTTTGATCATAAAGGTCTGTCTGGCTTCTAGCTAAACTATGCAGAGACATTTCAGCCAGCCTCTGGGGGAATTCAACAGCACACCGCCATCCCAAAGCAAAAACTAGCTGACAGAGCATCGGTAAAAAGTAGCTTTTAATTTGGACCTGGTCCTGAATTGCAGCTGCTAAAGATTTAAAGTTAGAACTGCTTGCCAGACCCTTGGCAAGCCTCTGTGGTGGTAACATCACTTTATAGATGAGCTACATAAAGAATTCTTCATAGGTTTTACAAATGATTTGCATCCTATCACATCTTGCTGCTACTTTGCTGAGGTCTGACCTACATATTGCACTGGCTTAGTCAGAATATGAAGAGCTTTCATCAAGGTTATTCCTACAACTCGTTCTGTTCATTAGTGTACTATATCATACATCCATATTATGAATAACACATTGTTTATGTCTTTAAATAATCAGCAATCTGTTGTTTCATTTGATTTGAAATGACACCACAGTGAGCAGAGCCTCACATGCATGTCAGACTTAAAAGCATTACGTAAGCTGAAAAATCATCATGAAGGCATACCGAGTAGAAGAGGAGTGAGGACTTTTTATATATAAATATATATATATATATATATATATATATCCATGTACTGTAATACCATTCTTGAGCTCAACTGGAAATTAAATCAGTAATAGGGTTTGATCCCTGTTACACCCTGGAGAGGACACCCCAATATCCTGCAAGAGCTTTTGCTGCAAATTTGAAAAAGCTTCTCTGTCCTGAGATTTGCTGTGCTGTGGCAGAGACCTCAGCTGGCTGGGCACAATGAATCAAATGGAGGGGGGAGACACTCTGAAGAACCCCCTCTTGAGATTTTTATTATCCTGAATGGGAAAGACAGTGAATGTCTTAGTCCTTGAGATTGTATTATTTCATTGAGATCAAATCCCATTGACACAGTCCTTGGAGCTTCTGTTATGCTTGAATAGATCAAGACCACAACAGGCCTTCAGATTGCTGTTAGTTTGGGATTGGATAGAGCCAGCGACAATAAAACGGAAGGGGATGTGTTAAGTTATTTCAACCGACTCATTGTGTAACCTGTACTCTCTATTAAGGTTAAAATAAATTCTGGACCTTTTCACCGATTTTCAGTCAGTAAACCATTAATGTTAATTTTAGGCTAAAAGTGGACTTCCTAGATTCCCTGATAGGCTTGAGTCTTTAATCTTTATATCCAATCTATCTAATAAAAATCATGAAAACAAGCATTTGCATAAAACACACAGATGTGCAGATATGTACCTTTTATAACTTGAAGAGTTTCTTTGCCCTGAAATTAATTGAGACATAGATACCAGCATCTATGATGCAATCAGTAAAAGTAAAGTAGTCTCCCAAGGTATTTCTTAAAACGTGTTATGTGATTACAGATGACACCGACACATTTGACACCGACACATTTGGGTCCCAAAACACACTGACTGTTTGTTTTTTTTGGGGGGTGGGGGGTCATCCACCTGGTGCAGAGCCAATTGGGGTGATCATCAGCTGTCAATTAGAAAATAAGGTATAGCTTGTCTTTTGCTTTTGAAATGTTTTTTTCTTAGAAACGACATGCCCTATGGCAGTGCCATTGAGTTTCTAATGAAATAACATTTAATTAAGGAGATTATTTGAACTGTGTAATCTCCTGCTGTTCCTTATTCTCTTTTAGACATCTGACCTAAATGATGGAAGGCACATCAAACGAACGAACGATTGATTGATTAATTTATTGATTGACTATATAATTATACTTACTCACCTATTTTTTTTTGTGTATTTATTATTCTGGTATCTTTTTATGCATGTAAATTTAATCTCACACGTTTTTGAATTTGGTCTATAAGAAAGAGGATTGTAGGCTAGAGTTCATGGGCGTCCTTCATCACCATCTGTTGCTTTTCTGATGGCCAAACTGACTAATTAATTGATTGATTGGTTGATTTATATTACTTGGTGTTCCTTCTTTCAGGTATCGCCTGACGCGCATCGTGGTGGACAATGAGGCGGGGCCCTATAAGAACCACACAGTGGTCTTCCTGGGATCTGAGAAAGGCATCATCGTCAAATTCCTGGCCAACATGAACAGCGGCTTCCTCAATGATAGCCTGTTTCTGGAGGAGCTCAACGTCTACAACCCTGATAAGTATGTAGCTTTGGGCGCACATGTGTATGTATGAGAGAGAGATGAATATAAGTAGAGAAACACATGGATACAGTTGCTACAAACAAAGGATGGTCAGTTTTGCATATGTATGTGTTATAGATACAGCGTGTATGTGATTTTGTTTCCAACCATCTCCAGACTCAGCCAACCCACCAACCCACCAGCTCCATCAGTACCAGTCAGTTCCCCCGACCCAAGCTTTGTAGAGAAGCCAGCCAGCCAGATGGCTACTCTATCATTTAAAAAAGTTTTATCAGGTTACACTGCCCAACCGCAACTACTAAATTAAAGACATAGACCCCAAGGCTCTGGATAACGTAGCGCTGTGGTTCCCAACCTCAGCGGAGACCAGCTCCTCCAAAATGTTGGCTGATTAAAGAAAACACACACACGCACACTCACACACACACATTGAGGTCTGTGTTTCTCTTATGAGCCGGCCTAGGTTCTCTCGCTCATATATAACACGGCTGGTGCATGTTCCGGCGTGAGTGTGGTCCTGAGCGTGTGTGAGCCAGGTACAGTGGGGTTTGGCAAGTTAAGTATTGTTGTGTATTTGGAGTAGAAGTGAATAAAGAAAAATCAGCCACAGTATGACCCTGCCAAAGCAAATATTTAGTTGAGGGGTAATGGATGAGAGGGAACGAATGGCAGCACAAACAGAAGAGGGAGAAAGAACAGAGGAAAGAGGCCTGGAGAGGAGTGATAGAAAGAAGCACAGGGGAGAATAAGTTATTGTGTCAGACAGCTGAGAAAAAGAAGAGAAGTAGGTTTAGGACTTGACAGGAGGGCTTTCAAGGTTACCATTGTTTGTTATCCAACATGGTGTGGCCATGTGATGTGCCATGTGGAGTGGATGAAGGGCAGGCCCTGCCTTCTCTCCTATCCCGTCGCTGTGTCTCATTCTTGCCTCCTCCCTGTATCTCCTCTTCTCTGTCTATATGGCTGGGTCTGAGCATTCATCGGCTGCTGGCCATCTGGCTTCAGTCGCGTACAGTAAGTTACTTTGCCCGCCTGCTTCCCTGCCTGCCTGGCTGCGATTGTCGTGCATTACCCAGTGTAGATGGACTCTAAGCCCTAATTGAGAGCGTTAATACGGGACCAGAGCGCTACGAAGGGGAGATTAAATCCCAGGAGCTGGATGGCAGGATGGAGAGAGGAATGGATAGAGAGAAGGGATAGAAAGCTTGACACGCCCAGAAGGATTAGAGTGTGTGCTCCTAGGGGGGCGAGTAGACAAAGAAGACAGGCAGGGATGGAGGAGTGGAAAAATGGTGGAGTAGCGGGGGAGGAGGAGGTTACGTTGGTGGTACTGGGTTTTACAGTTAAGTGCAGTGTTATTGCTGACTGCTCACAGTGCCCATCTGTCTGTATATCTGTTGTATCTGTATCACCCTTTTCTTTATCTCTCATTATCTCCCACTCTGTTCCTGACCCTGTGTTCTCGAGTCCGGCATTATCTCTGTTCTCCCTGACCTCACAGTTTGATTTTTATCTCTTTAAATGAACTGTTCAGTCTCATTTTATGGCCTCTTAATGTGCATCTCTCCTCCTTTGTTTTTCTTTGTTAACAAGACTGTCCCTGAATAACCAGATAGTTGAAGAAAAGACAGAATAATTCATGGTTTATCTTCTTCTCTGTCTTCAAGGTGCAGTATAGATGGTGTGGAGGACAAGCGCATCATTGGCATGCAGATAGACAGCAAGAGTCACGCTTTGTGGGTCGCTTTCACCTCCTGTGTGGTTAAAGTGCCACTGTCTCGCTGTGAAAGACATGGAAGATGCAAGAAGTAAGTTTAATGCCTGCACATAAAATTGTTCACAACCAGCCTAAAAGGCCAAATGGTTCGGGTTCTCTCTGATAGATCCAGTTTATAAAATGATGAAAGGCTGATTATGTGTACGTGTGTGTGTCACATCCAGGTCTTGTATAGCCTCCAGAGACCCCTACTGTGGTTGGGTGTCAGAAGGAGCCTGCAAACAGGTGGTGGGCAACATCAAGTAAGTAACATGTTAGTTAACACAATCATTAATATGTGTTTTCATGGAGACATTTTGACATGTCGTAGTAGGAAAAGCACGGGTGTAAAAAACTAAAATGAATGAAGATTGTATTACATTTAGCTGCAGTAATTTACCCTGGTGGCTTCAACATTAAGATGTGTTAAATTACCCAAAAGACTTCCGTGCTTCTATGTTTAGGAACATTGAGGATTTCATCAAGAGAAATGTTATAAATATGAATTTACAGTATAGAAAAAGACTTCAGGAACCAGCAGCTCGTTCCACTTCACAACTCTATAATAGCTTTAATAACTATGAAATCTGTGGAATTAAGTCAATTTTGCATTATGTCACCTCCAAAGTCAATGTCTGTGCTTCAAAGTTTGCATTAATGGTGAAAGAATGGCAAAATCTTGTGCTGGTTACATATGTACATTGGAGAGAAGTAGTGATTTTAAAAAGCCTGCCACACGTGTTTACCAAGCAACAGCATCCCACCTTCTCTGTCATGCCCGCTGACATTCTTTTCCTGAGTTGTCGTTTCTGTGATCTTTCTAATTTTATGGTGTGTAAGTGCAATTTACTCCAGCTGAAAGGGCTATTGGAAGGATGAATGGAAGGAAAGTGTTGTTTGCCCCAGGCTGGGGAAAGCTCGATGGTCGCAAGAACTGTAATTTGCGGCTGTAGTTATGACACAGAACCAGATCATGCTTTCTGAAAAAACAGCATATGGAGTTTTGTGGTGGGAAAAAACATTTAAAAGATGAAGTCATAACAAAAGGACTAGTGCTCTGGTGCCTATTTGACATTGAATGAATTTGGTCCCCCATGCTGCAAAATGATTGGTCTGGCACGCCAATACACCAAAGGCTCACATACCCACAAGTCCGCACAAAACTTGTCCTCCAAAAAACACACACGGAGAACTATCCTATTATTATACTGTAAAGCTGCAGTGGACTGCTCTGATTGAGTTTCCACTTTGGAGCCGGCACAGAGGCATTAAAAGGACAGATGACCTCCTTCCTTTACTGTACAATATTTGTAGGGAGGGGATTAGGCCCGGTAGGATCTGTTGATCCGTGGTGAGCTATTCAAAGCATTTGCAAGGCTGGACAGAAGGAAGGATAAAATAAGGGAGTCAGAGACATATTGGTGTTAAATAACAAGGTTCGCTCTTACAAACAGGTCCCTGCAGAGAACAAACTTCTCTTGTTTAATATCAGGCTCCCTTTCTTACTTTTTCTTTTCCTCATTAAGATAAAACCCTGTTGTAGCATCTCTTCCTGTTTCCTTGTCCGTCTGTCTTTTTGAAAACCCATCTATCTTCTTACCTGCCCATCCCTGTCTCTGTGTCTATTTTTAACCATCTTTCTTTTTCCATCTTTCCTCTGACATATTCTCTCTTGCATGCCTCCCCTCCTTTCTTCTTCCATCTGGCCTCAGCACAAGTACCAGCTTTCCTATGTGGAGTTATGCCTCTCATGCCTACTCCCCATATACAGTTTGCACTCTGGTCTGCTGCAATTTGGTCCCCGGTCACCCCCTGTTGATGATGATATTACCTCATGTAATTCTGTATGCTTGTCATTATGTAAACTAGGTACATGAGTGTGTTTAACTGACAACAGATCAGCATATTAATAATAATTGGTGAATAAGTATTTAAGCCATTGCCACACCCCTGACTCTCTGGATCTCACACTGATTAAATCTGTGCACATGTACTGACTTATTACCTGGTAAAACTCAGATTAATGAAGTTTGATTTTACTGCAGTTATTCATTTTTAAATCAAAATAAATGCACAACTTTGAGAAAGCCTTGTACGTACTCCTTGTACGTACAGTATATTAGGTCACTAGTCACCCATTCACTTCTGACATGAATAATTAATGCTGTAATACCTGACCTGCATTTCAGAAACCAAGTCCCCTTAGTGCATCTCACATAATAATCACGTCTGATGCAAGATAATATAAAACGTGGCCCTTGGATGCCTCCAGTTATGTACAGTGCAGTTTGAATCAGATTTAAATATGCATCATGCAGTTGCAGTGGGATTTTAACCCTGAGCTGAACCGTCTGTCGTGTCACATTTGAACACATTGCACTTTCGTTGCTATAATGCAGCTGTTCTGGGACCTGAACCCTTTAACTGAGGGTTCATACTATAGTTCATTCACTTTCACATGTATCAAGTGTGGCCCAGACACTGCATCTGTAGTGTAACTACTCATTGTTAATTTATCTCAGACCAATGGCATTTAAACCTTCCAATCTTCATCTTAACACAGTCTCACCATTATCTGTAATGCTGTTATCAACCATGATAGACATGATCACAAGGTTACCAGTGGCAAAGAGGCCAAACAACATTTCATGGCAGGGTGGTACGAGGCGATGGAGTATGTGAGGAAAATCCAGCAGATACCAGGAGTGCTTGCACAGCATTCATGCTGAGACAGGTTTAAATGTTCAACTCTGCATCTACTTTGTGATTAGGACTGTGTATGATAAGCAAATCAGATAAGCAGATTAAATGTACCCCCCCAGATATGAAAAGAGGATGTTGTTGCTTGTTGCTGTTTGTGTGGCTATTATTGTGTTTGAAGGGAAATTAGTTATCAAGAGGCCCCAATTTACCATCTCTGTCCTAATTAAAGTTCAGGGAAACTGGAGGAAAAGATGAATGACTAAATGAACAAATTACATTTTTCAATGATCGCAAGCATTAAGATATACATGAAGGAGTGACTTTGACTTTGTTTCTGTTTTGAAAACAGAACAACAGATATTTACTTGTATTCTCCTACTAAAATTCACCAGTCCTTTTCAGATTCACACTCTGATTTTGAAAATGGTTTTGGAAAATAATTCTTCTTCATGCTATAATTGTGACCAGTGGAGGGTGAGGAAGATGAGAGGCGGGTAGAAAGGGAGGAGGAGGACTAGCAAGGGGGAAGCTGAGGAGGACTGTGAAAAGCTGTCATGCGTGACTGTGATCCTGGTTGACAGTTGGTCCGCTCTGTTACACAGATCTCCTTACTGCCTGCTTGGTGGTCTTTCGGGAAGAAAACAGGTCTCTGTGCAGATTGCATCTCAAAATACCATCTACAAAATTCTCTCTGCCCCTCTCTCTTTCTCCCTCTGTGTCATATGATGGCCCTCAAGCATGGTTACCCCTCGCTGCCCTGGTCTTCGCCCATGTGATTGGGACTACAGACTCATATCTCTACTGAACCTAGATGATGTCAGATACTGAGAAATAGGAGAAAAAAATTGAACAGTAAAGTTCTCCTAAAAACAGGTTTACTTTTTTGTACATTCTTTCCATATTTCAAGTAAGAGTTCAACATTTTGGGGTTTCTGTTTATTTTCTTTCTTGCCAAGATTAACACTTTCAAGTCTGCAGTTCATGTCTCTTTCATGTCTACAGTAGGCCTAAATATGAATGTGGAGCTAGCAGCAGGGTAGCTTAGCTTAGCATAAAGACTGGATATGGGGAAACAGCAAGCCTGTCTGTCCAACAGTAGCAAAATCTGCCTAGCAGCATCACTAAAGCTTAGTAATTAATACGTTATATCTTATTTGTTTAATTCTATGGGGCCTGACTACATCTTGGCCAGGACGAGTAACTTTCTGGAGTCTCTGCTGGTTGCCTGGCAACTGCTCGGAGCCAAGTATTAGTCCAGTACATAACCCCCACTTTTTGTATGGGTTACACAAACAAAACAAACAAAATATAACATGTTAATTATTGAACTGTAGGAGGTGCTGGTAGGTGGATTGTGTTACCTTTGGAAAGAGCTAGGCTAGTTGTTTCACCCTGTGTCCAGTCTGTTTGCTAAGCTAAGCTAACTGGCTGTTCATGGCAGCTTCATATTTATTATACAGGAATACAGAATCGTTATCAGTCTCATCTAACTCTCAGCAAGAATGCGGGAAAGCATATTTCCCATAACGGTGAACCATTCTTTTAAAGATATACAACATAGGATGACAGTCAAATAAAACATAAATCTATTTATATCAATGCCTTTGGCAATGAGTCTTGTGCCAGCTTTGGATCTACCAGCCTGCCAGCATTCCTCATAACCACTGATTTTAGGCCTCCAGGGCACCTGCAAGGTGTTCTTTGATTTTGTTCCAGTATTGGGCTTCTGTAGCCTACGCTGTGAGCAAGCATAGGGTAAGCTGTGTTTGGTCTCTTTGTAGTAAGCTTTCCTATAGCTTTGTTACTTTATTAGGTGTGGTGAGCCTGCATGGCCTGGCCTATTTTCCACCGCTGACCATGATGTCTCTGTTTCCCGCAGATCGGCCTTTGAGCAGGACGTGGAGCATGGTAACACAGATGGCCTGGGAGACTGCCAAAGTAAGCAGGCCCTCTTCACTCTTATCTTTCCTCCTATACTCCCCCCTACCATTCCTCTCTTCTCTGTTAACTCAGTCTCCCTCTTCTTTCGGCCCTCCGTTTCCATCTTCGCTGCTGTCACCTTTTTCTCCCCCGTCTGTTCCGCCCTTACAATACTCTCTTTCAGCCTCTTCCATCCATCTGTCCCTTTCGGCTCTCGTCCTCTTCTGTCCTTCCCCCGCTGTTTCTCTGGTCCCTCGGTCAATAGAGTGTTGTGTCCACTTGCTCACAGACTGGGTTCCTTCTTGCTATGCTACAAAAACACAACACAAACATTCAGAGACACACAGGGAAGGGATTTGACTTGTGAGCAGTCACAGTTTTGAAACACAGAACAAGTCAGTCCCAAAAGTCTTGAAAGGCCTCTTTTACTCTACAATGTATATTTGATCTGTTCATTTCAAGAAAAACTGTTTGGATTAATCAAATGTGATACTCTGTTGATATTATACTGAGCTGCTCAGTTTGCAAGAGAAACTTCAAAACAATTTGACCTCAAATCACTCATCTTAGTCCATTTCATCTCAATTTCCACTGTTTACTCAGAGTAAATGAAGGCAGTGCATTTTCCCTTCAATTTCATCAGTATGTTTAGTCAAGAGAAGCCATAGCCATTGAGCCTTCATTAGCTTTAGAAGCTATAGATCACCTCTGATTCAAAGTCAGGAGAATATCGAGCAGCCAGTCAATTTGGAATTACTTTAAAAGACATGGCTTTTGATCATGTTAAAGCATGAGCTTTCTTTACTGAAAGCAATAACAAGATTTCCCTCATTTCTTTTCTTCTTCTTCCAGACACCTTTGTGGCGCTCAACGGTAAGTATCCTACATATACTGTAGAGGCAATCAAATAAAAGACAGGAGCTGCATTTCATCTCTTTAACTTCAGCCACACCTCTTCATCTAGTCAATCCATCATCCCCTCTCAAGAAAATTAAAACTCCTCCCACATGCGTAAAGACAGGTTATTAATGACTCATGGTTTTAACTGAATTCATTTCATTCCTTCTTTTTGATAGACATTCCCTCCAGTTACGAAGGTAATGAAACATTAAGGCATGGTCGGTCAATTTCACTTCTCATAGTGTTTCCCCGTATCCAGCCCCTTTGGTGTTTAGAATAAAGGACGTAGAATTAGAAAGCAGAATGTAGAATTAAAAATATATAATTTAATTCTATTAATTCTATTAAACCTCCTCTCTCTTCTTATACTGCCACTTCCTCTTTATCCCCTGTGCAATATCATTGATTACCCCTGACCTTTGCTTGACTAATTGGATGGATCTGGTTGTTGCTGGTTTAAGACCTTGATGATGAAGAAATGCCTCAGTGTGCACATTAAACAGAACATGTGTGAACAGAGGGAGAGAGATTAAACCCGCCTGTTTAGAGTCGGGAAAGATCAGATATGTTTTTGCCAACTGCCACCAAGCATGTGCAGTTGGCACAGACTCTTTGCTCCAAAAGGCTAATGTAAACATGCACAGACATTTTTAGTGCTGGCCTCTTCCTGCAAATACTCTCCCAATCAGACGCCTCAATATCCCAATCACACTGACAACATTTTCATTACTCAAGTCTTATTAAAGAATGATAATCGGATGTGATTAGCCTGCAGCAAAGTCCCTCATATCCACACACATCCATCTTATTTTTATCTAGTAGGAGATTGTATTAGTTTGGTTTTCCATGAATCTCTCTATCTCTAACAGACACCTATACCTTGCAGATACCAAATCAAAACAGTCAGATCCATACCGAATGATAAGAATAGATATTTTGAAGTAATTCCAGAAAGCACAGCTCTCTTTTCCCCACTCCCCTGTGGATGTACCCCGACTGTGATTCTCCCTCCTCTTGCAGATCCAGGGTCAGAAAAAGGCATCTGTGTTGGTGTGCACCCCTAAAGTGCTGAATATGCTCCCACAGGCTTGGCTGCGTGTTTCCAGGCACACACACAAACAGACAACACACAGTTTACAACCCCCCCAAACAAAGTCTCAGCCAGCCCCAGCCCCTCCGTCTATCTGTAGGTGCTTGATATGGATTTGAAGATAAAAAAAAAAATGCCCCCTCTTCACTCTCCTCTACTCCAGACTAGACATCCTCGCCTCTCTTTTAATCTGTAGAAAGAGAGGGATGTGCATCCGTCGGCAGTTTAGGGCTTTCCCCCCCCCCTGATCCGTGCAGGAGCTCCAAGGCCCAGAGCTCTCTCTCTCTATGTGTGTCATCTGCCTGAATTGCACTTCCCCTGGCGGTGGGGGAATGAATTATAAAATAGGCCTGTCACACTAATCTCTCAGCCTTGGGCCAATAGTTAAATAAATCATTTTAATGATTGCCACGCCACACGGAGGAGGAGGAGGCTCTGGGTGGTGTTGTGCATAGTCTACCAGCAGCATTAACGTTAGCCCCCTGAAATGCTGTTCCCCTCTTCAAACACAAGCATAAACACATATTGAAAAGGCACTCGCACATCTGCAAACACACACACACACATTGCTGTCATCTCCTCCGTGGAGAGAGCGTGTCAAAATGGGAATTGGGAGTTTAAGCTCCACAGAGACTGTTGATAAAAGTGTTGTCACTCTTCATCTAGGGTGGATTTTCTTTTCCTTTAACGTGTGGCTTAAATACATTATGTTTAATACAGTATGTAGCTTGTGAAAAATTGTGTAGGGTGGCTTAAGTTTTAGCATGTAGGATGGTAATGTGATTAGCATGGTTCAAAAATAAACAGTCAGACAAACCTTATACACTCTGCTTATGAAAGATAATGAGAAAAGAAAAAAGGGGGACAGGCAGATGCAGGAAAACACGCATTGTTTGAGAAATGTGTAGTGATAGACAGGGAGGAGTAGGTATGATCCAGAGTACTTTGTGGCAATTGTCACTTCATACACTTACATTTCCATAGAAAGACATGCTGCATGTGCTATTCTTGTTATATTCTCATCATAACAAGAATCAATGTAACTTCCTGGCTCTGTTATGATACCCTCTTCAACTGTTGGCCAGTAGTTCATTTAGCCATTAAAGAATGTAATTACAGGGATGAGTCAAATCAGAGAAAATTCATTAACTGTTAATGGCATATTTCTGATGATTGATCTAGCTATGTTGCTGAGAGCCTTGCTAAATAAAGATAACCGGCTGTGCGGATATGAAACATTTGGGAGATCTTTAGTTTAAAACAAAGAATAATGGGGGTAAATGGGAAATAAGAGGAGATGGCAGAGATGGAGAGGAAGAAAGAGAGGAGGGGTTATAAGGAGATGAGAGAAGAAGACAATATAGAAAGAAAAGAAAAGTAGGATGAGATAAGAGGACAGAAGGAACAAATGTGAGATTACGATTATTTTCATTGCTGACTCATCTGCTAATTATTTTCTTAATGAAACATATAAAAAGTCACTATTTTTTCATAAGCACATTTTCCCAGAGCCCAAGGTCCAAAACACAAAGATATTGAGTTAATTCAAGAAAAGAAGCACAACTTAACAACTGAGAAGAAAACAGATAATATTTGACATTTAGGCTTGACCAAAGCATTGTCAAATCATCATCAAATATCAAAATAGTTGCAGTTTTTCCAATCAACTGTTTGAGCTTTAAAATAAAGTTCCTGAATTAAAGTTAACACAGTACATCAAAATGAATTGAACACGACTAGAAAATTGATTGAAAAGTTAGATTCAAAGTAACAGAAAGTTTTGGGAAAGGATGCCTGGGAGAGCATGAACAGAGTTAGAAGCGCTTTACCGTGAAAGAAAAGTTACAGGCAGATTTCTCAACAGGAGCGATGGAAAGAAAGTGTCCTTCATATCAAAGTTAGGCACCCTGTTGTGACTGTGGAGCAATGTGATTGTAGTTTGCTCTGCTCTGACAGGCCCAACAGAGCTTTCACATGTCAGTCAGAACAGGAGGGGAGAGAGTGAGGAAGGCAGAAAGACATGTCTATCCTGAGAAACACACACACACACACACACACACACACACACACACACACACACACACACACACACACACACACACACACACACACACACACACACACACACACACACACACACACACACACACACACACATACACACACACACATTTGCTAATGAGTTGCCCAGAGTCACCAGGGAGAAACACTTTTTTTGCCTCACGCAGCCCAGCAGCTGTCCCTGGGTGTGTGAGAGTGTACTGTGTCTGTGTGTAGGCGTCAAAGGAGGAATACGAGTGTGTGTGTGTGTGTATGTGTGTGTGTGTGTGTGTGTGTGTGTGTGTGTGTGTGTGTGTGTGTGTGTGTGTGTGTGTGTGTGTGTGTGCGCGTGTGTGTTCGTGCTCCCCTGCTGACATGTGCTCACATGCGCTGAAGCTTGTCCCTGTCTGCCTCGAGCGTTGGTTAACCTGTGTTGTGTCCGGCAGGCCACCATCACCGCCATAATCACCACACCCTCTCACTCCCCACCTCGGCCCTACCCGAGGCGGCCGAGGGCCCCCTGGGGCGGGGCCGCATGGTGGAGCGGAAGGACCCGCCCATGAGCTCAGACAAAGGGGAGGACCCCTACGTAGCCGTGCCCTCTCAGACTCAGCCCGAAGCCAATGGTAAGCCTTGGAACACAACAGTGAGCAGTCAATTTGGTCCATTGTCACCTGTGGCAAGGGAGGGGGAGGGGAGGGAGGGGTAGGGTTTGTGTAATTGAGATTTACGGCTCCCTGGCTGCTTCCAGCTGACGAGGTGTACAGATAGTGGATCACTTTCTCTCTAGGGAACAATTTGCCTCACACTGTGCACGTAAACCCCCCACAGAAATGTACACAAACACACCTACGCGGTACATACATATGCAGACACATGCAGACACATACACATTCAGCGCTCATTAAGACACATGTGCGCATACACAAACACTCATACGCACACTCTGTAAGATGGATTTATTATCCATGGACTGTAATGTCCCACAAGATATGTAATATCCAGACCATTACACTCTGAGAAGGAAAATGGCGATGTATTTATTTCCTGGAGAAGACGGCCCGGTCCCCGGCTCTGTCATGCTTTGCGACACAGTGACATGACATTGAACGCCCTTTTCTCCTGTGTTAACAACCTGCCTAATGCTGTACCGCCTCAAGGACAGCTCGCTGGATAAATGAGACAGAGAGAAAGGGGGAGAAGGAAAGGGGTCGAGTACTGTAGGACAACGCACACCAGAGAGGGGAAGTAAAAAAAAAAAAAAAGGTCACTGCAGTGCTGCTGATCTATGCTTTGTCCCTTAATAAAAGAGACCTTTTACAGATCCCAATAAAACAACATGCAACATGTCCCTGCATAGTTCATGCAATCAGAGGCAGCATCACCATGGCCTTGAAAAGATATCGATTATTAATAATGGCGAGTCGTTCCCAGTACTGTCATAGACATACTGTATATAAAGGAAGAGACAGAAGGAAAAACAGAACACCTGATGAGTAAAGATTTTTGTCAATTAATAATATAAATAAAATTGAATGAGCTGCAGCGTGTTTTATACTAAAAATGTGCCTCGGCTTGTGCCTCATAATATTACATTCTAGTCACAGCATCAATTTCCGAAAAATATATACCCAGCAATGTTTGACAAAAAAGAGAGTAATTTGACATAAGACAAGATATACTTTATTTTCCCTAAGAGGACATTTTGCTTGGGTAATGGTGCTATAGAGCTGCAATCAACAATATGTAGCCAACAAAACAGTACAGTGATAACAGTAGTGTCTTGATAGATTATAAGCCACAAAAATGCATTGAGATATAAAAGATATAGATACATAGGCATTATAAAAAGGAGGAAAGAAATCAGTAAAACCATAGTACATAAAGCACAATACTAAATGCAAAAGTGTCTCCTTGCTTAGGAAGTGTATGAGGATATACCTGTTCTTTTTTCTTGTTGAGTAGTGTAATAGACTACCTGAAGGTGATGAAGGTGAATATAGAATGTGCGCCAGGTCCAAAGTCATTTACCTTTCACCCTGGGTCATGAAGGCAAGTCTGTCAACGTGGGTTAATCTTTTCAAACATGAAATCAACCGTCATTCAGACTTGGTTGAGCCCTCGTGTTAAAGGGGTAACTGAGGTTGCTGGACATACTTTCTGAACAGTGGTAGGTGTTGACAGGTGTATATTTTTGTAATATCAGATACAAGGTGATTACTCGACTGAACTAAAAACATTCCGTTAAACATTACAAACACTAAAATAAGGTGGTTCAGTCTGTCACAGTACATACTCCTTTATCGCCGGTCTATGAAATAAATAGACTGCAGTGAATGTCAGCTGGAAGCAGTAAGGCACTAGTGGGTAGATCCAAGCACAATGGTGGCAGACTTCAGAGAGCATGCCTACAGCCAGTATCACAACATGCTGTCACTCCCCTTGTTGCCTTTACCTGAGCAGGTGTGATATTACTTACATATTAGAGCCTCACAAGGAATGGTGAGGAATGAAATACTTTGAAAAATCATACATAAGAAAAGCTAAAAGTTGTCTTACAATCATAAAAGTTCCAGGCTCAGGTAACTGCAACAGGGCTTCACATTTCAAAACAATGCTTCCTGCTGTTTTTTTTTCTCTGTGAAATCATTGTTATTATGATTTTTATAAGACACCTTTGCAACTTGTTTCAGTATTTATTAGCTCTTTTTCAATGTCAGCTCAAGAGTCTTTTCTTTTACCTTTTCTATATATGCGAGTCAGCTCTGATGAGATTTGTTTGATTTCCTTGTGTTGGTTTCTTGTGAGCAGTTCTTGATATTTTGCATGGCTTGGCGTGAGACTGCGTCCTTTTTTGGCTATTTATATATTTGCCTTTTTCCTGCCTTTGATTGCTTTGATGGTATTAAGCACAGTTTTGCCTCCATGCAGCTTAATGCTTTTCAGCATGGCAAATTGAGCACCAACAGTCAACAGTACTCATTTCCCGCTCCACCCATCCTGCCTCCTCTTCCTTCCTGTCGCCCTTAGTATTATTGGCTTCAGGTGTCAACTGTACTGTGAAAACTTAGCAAACTGCGTGTCTGAAAGTAAAAATGCAATCAATATTTGAGAAATGATCATGGAGTCAGAAAATAAACAACTCATTTTTATGCCACAGAGATAAATAATTGCAGCCCATTTTACAGAGGGGATAAACATTTAACCGTTCCAACAATCTCTCAAATGTAGTTATAAAAAGTTCATGCTTGAGTGAAAATGCATTAGCTTATATCCAAGCATGTTTATGATTTAAAAGAAATTACAATTACGCCCCAACTTTTTCATTTGCAGTTGAAACATTGTGGAATCTTATCTGCTAATGAATATAACAGTGCTTCCAATATGTATTAGCCCGACACCACCAGAGTAATTAGAAATGCTGCAAAGTGATGAGTATTCACACACTGATGATATTTAGCACCCAACAGCATCATTATCCGACATTCCAGTGAGACCATCGCAGTTGCCAGGTGGCCGCTTGTATTTCACAGTACATTTGAGCTTGGTGTTTGTCCGTCTGTCTGTCTGTCTGTCTGTCTGTCTGTCTGTCTGTCTGTGTGTCTGTCCGTCTGTCTGTCTGTCTGTCTGTCTGTCTGTCTGTCTGTCTGTCTGTGTGTCTGTCTGTCTGTCTGTCTGTCTGTCTGTCTGTCTGTCTGTATGTCTGTCTGGGTCTCATCTGTTTCTGTTAAATTTTCCTCTCCACCCCTGTCACACCTCTCCTGTTGCCTCCCAATGCTTAAACTATCCCCCATCACCCCATCGCAAGCCTCAGCTCCGCCACTTTACACCATCTGCTGCCATTGTGATCAGTCTCCCTTCCACAGGACCTCTCATCTGACTGGGATGGCATGTTCCAAGGCTATACCTTACCTAGTGCAAATTAATTCCTGAAACCAATTTATGGAGCCCCCCCAACACCCTTCCCCCATACATCTCTCTGTCTCTCTTCCTCCTCCAACTCTGCACCTCCTCCTCCTCCGTCTCTCCCCTTGTCGTCTGTCTCTTCTCCAACTGGAGTCATATCTCTTCCCCTGTCTGCAGGAATGAATCCCTGTCCTGCTCTCCCCCTCTGCTCTCCTCTCTCTGCCTCTCTCTCAGCCTCCCCCCACACATCCACCCTCCCCCAACCCAACCTGTAGCCACCGCTGTGTTGCTCCAATTTATGGATTCATTACAGCAGCTACCCAGGGTAGAAGGAAAGGGGAGAGGTGGAAGAAAAGAGGGATGGAGAGAGACAACGGGGGAAGAGACATGGGGAATGAGGGAGGGGAGAAGGCGAGAGAGAGAGAAAAGAGAAAAGGTATACACGATAAAGATTTATTAAACATAACAGGACAATAATGTAGCAGTGAAGGTTATAAGGGAGAGAGCACAGAGATAGGTGGTATGCACACTGGCTGAAAGGCAGAATTGAACAAACGACATGGAGGAAAGGGGAATAGGAGAGCACATAAGATGTAGTGTATTGCAGCTGAACAGAGTAAACAACAGTGTTTCTCTCTATTCCTCCCAGTCATTTCTTTTCATACTGGATCACACATTTAAACCATATATGTTCTGTATTTTATGTTAACCCAGCTAACTCAACTAATCTTGGCTGAAACAATGTCTGGTGCAACCCTGTCTCCTAAAACATGCAGCACTTTAATCAGTAAATGTATGTACTTTATGAAATGTTGACGCTGACCATACCAGAAAAACTGCCCCTGACCAAGTATTTCTTTCGTTTTCTTACACTATCTGATCATAGCTATGCGCCTAGCACTCAAAGTGCATAGCTAAGGTAAGGGAAATATTAGGGTCTGTGGATTTTGTAAGTCATCAGTGACTTGAAGCACCAGAGAGGATGTTTTTACTGTATTAACATTTAACCAGAACCACAGTCTTTCCCTAACTTTATACAAAGTGTTTTTGTTGCTCAGGATTCAGGATGTGAACTCTGTTTTCTGGTGTCGAGCCCTGCACTTTGTACACCCATAGTCCACTCTGAACACTCCCCAGTGACTTGCATGTTGCATATATACAGTATTTAGCACTTCTTACACAATTAAAAAAAACATTGCCTGTGAACATCCAGGTAGCAATTACAATTCTCACACAGGACATAAATGGGGAAGCAAATTGGTACTACTTGAATGTAATTTCTAGGAAAAAATGGTTGTCTGGTGAGATGGTTTTGTTTTTTCAAACTCATTATGATTCACAGGAGGCGAGGATGTGCCACTGAAGACAATTCAGTGTTTACATCTTGATAAACAGAAACTTGATTTATGAATTCCCCAAAGCAATTTCAGTCAAAAGCAACTGGACTTGGTTATTTGTCTAGGAAGACGTTTCACCTCTCATCCAAGAGGCTTCATCAGCTCATGTACGCATCTGACCAGGCTGGGACTGGTCCAACTAACTGGTGTGAGATCCAGGTATTTAACCTCTCACAAGGCCGATGATGTCACTGAATCGTACATGAACTGATGAAGCCTCTTGGATGAGAGGTGAAACGTCTTCCTAGACAAATAACCAGTCCAGTTGCTTTTGACTGAAATTGCTTTGAGGATAACGATGGCCTGGACGAATGAGAACATTCACAGGCTTGATTTATGAATTTAAAATCTGAGGAAACACAATATTTTTTTCAGACATCATGGCATTTTAGATAATATCTATTTGCCATTAGATAAGAGCTTCTGCAGTTTATTGAGAGATATGATACATCTTCATGGATTTCATGGTCATACCAACAGCTGCTCCACCAGAGTTATTTTCAGCTGCAGGGAGCTCTTTGGCACCTGTGTGCTAAGGTGAGTATGACCCCGCTCACACAGGGATGATCCTCTGTTTTTTCATGCCAAAACGTCTTGATAGCCTGAGCAGGTAGACAGTTGAAGGAACATTTCACCATCATCACTGGGCCATATCAATTTTGAATTTGCCTTTAGTTATGGGGAAAAGACTGTGAAATATGTCAGATGCTTGCAGGGAATTTAGCTTTTTTTTGTTCAGTCACATTCTGGTTTCAAACTTCCTCTGAATGCACAGTATGAGCATGATGTACGCAATGAATTAAACCTCCATTGTCTTGAATGGGTTCTTGTTGGGTTGATCTTTTATGGCAAGCTTACAAACAGTTTGGCCTGTTCAAAAACTTGTAAAGTGGTAGAGTCACCCCCATTTTAGTTCTTCAAACTCAACCACCACAAACAACTGGTGCCAAGAGACCGCAATCAGTATAACTATCACACATTACCATTCAGCTTTATTTCTTCTACCACTAGTGAGCAAAAAAAGCCAGGCAACGGATTTCTTGGTTGTCTGATTATGGAGACCACTCGCTTTTCAAATTACCTATCCTTCGAAGTGAGCCGACACGATTAGATGCTTTAGTTTAACATGCAACAACTGTCAGATGCATTCGGCTTGTGACGTTTTCCAGGAGCCTATGACAGCCCACACATTGGGTAATTTAATCTTAGTAGTTTCATATGCCCTTTCAGTAGAATGACAGGATTTAGGTTGATCCTATAAGAAAGGATGATAGGATTTAGGTTAAACGTAGGTCCTTCTAGGACGACTGCACTGTAGCCAAAAAAGTATTTTTTTTTAAATCAAATAACCCTACAACTCATGTTCCTGTCATTACAACACCTTCATTAGTATATTAACAGCAGGATTGTGTTACTTACCGGCCGAAGATTGTGATATGCCTTTGTGAGGCGGATGAATTATTCTCAGTTCATTGTGAATCATAATAGAAACAGAGGACTGAATGTTTTCCCGGCGTTACGCACTTCCCTGACTGACATCAAGCTATTAGTCATAATTTCCCCCACTGATTGGCTTATTGTTCCCTCAGGCCACTTTTGTTTTTTTGTTTTTTTACACAAATGTATTTCTTACTTTTTTATTTGAATGTTTTGGTTTTGCTTTTCAGTAGGACCTTTTGCCATTGCTGGTTTATACAAAAGCTTTGCTTTGTCTTTTTGGCCATATGAGACTGAATCTCATATCACGAGAGCTCATCCTTTTGTGCTTTTGAAGCTTGTCTACTCCACATTCAGCTGTCATTATTCTGCTTTGAACTGAATTTAAATGGCCACATTCACAATGTCCATGACTGAGCCACTCATCAAGCTGAGTCTTTGTTCTCTAGAGGGACTACGCAGGGCCTGTTTCATACTAAAACATTTATGAATGATTATCTATGCCAGCATTTATAACTGGAGGATTTACAAAACATAGCTTTTTTCTGACTTCTTCAACCATTGAAGTCAGAAACTTGCCGCACATTCTCAGCAGTAATAACATGATAAAATACACTTGAGTGGGTCACCATTAATATTATAGTGGATTCATCAAGAATACATAATAATTAACATTCGTTTAGACGATAAAAAAAACAACAGACAGAAGTTTTTTTCCATGAGAAAATCCACATTTTCTTTTTTTTTTTAGAAATTATGATTCATGATTTAAAAACTTGTCAGCATGCTAGCCTCTAATATGTCATCATGTGATAGCAGTGAAATTCAGAAATAATTGGATTAATTGTCTCAGGTGTGTTATTCATGCTGGGCAGCGCTTTTTACCAAGTCTATCAGCCATTAATACAAACGAGCCTGCTGTCAATTTAAAGCATCATACAGCTGATGATAAATGTTCCCAGGGACGTGTAATTCAGGTTGATTTCCTTTGAGTACTTAATACTACAGTTTGCATGCATGGAGGTGGTAGGTTAGTACATCGGTTTTAATACCTGAGGTGCAGACTAACATAATTAGGGCTTTAATAATATCTTGACTGGCTCATCAGTATGCTGTGCACTGACTCTCGATTGTCTGATGAATGCTTTAATATCGAATAACACAATTAATGTGAGTGCCTCTAGAACGTAAACATACACACAACGTAATGGGATAATAGCCTAACTGGGAATTAAATGGAACTTAATGAATTGTTGTCACCATCTAAACAGCAATGTCCTTTTTAAAAGATGATAGCAAGCATGTCTCTGAAAGCCAATAAGAAGCCTCCAAAGAAGCTTCTCTCTGCAGTGGAGGCAGGGTAAATGTATGAGGCAGTAAACATTTTCTGCTCCTCTCCTTCATCTTCTCTTCCATTAGTTGTTAGGGTCCACTTTCCTGCCTTTCAACAAGTGACACGTTAGTGAGTGCAGTTAAGTCTGATTAAGATTTTTATCATTCAGCAGACAGTTTCTTTGTGTAACGGCCTGTAGTCAGAGGCTAGGGCCCTCGCTGTAACCTCTCTGTGATGTTTAACTACCTTTGAAGTTTCCCCAACACAAAGACAAGCTCTGTGGGCTTAAGTCAGTTGGTGCTTTTGAAGAGATTAAACAAGTGTAAGGGTGTGTGTCAGACAGACTGAGAGAGCATTCACAGTCACAGCAGATTACAATGTTTCTGATTCAGAAGTAAGTGTTGCCGACCCAGGCTGTTTTGACAGCGAGAAATATCTGAGTATCTGAGCTGCGTGTTTAATATCTGAGTGTTGAGGCCCGAGGCAGTGTGAAATTCAAATCAATTCAACCACTGAGAGAAGTGTCGAACTGCAGGATGCCTTGCGATGCATTCTGGGGGCGAGGAGTTAAAACCAGACGATTATAAGTCACTGTACAGTCAGAACCTCAACAAGATGAGGCTGAAGCAGAAAATCTATGGGGTTTAGCAACACTTTGATAGTTCCCAAGGTCACCTTGTGAAAGTTTTGAAAAGTTTTGGCAAGATCACACACGCCTTGAAACATGAGTAGCCACCTTGATTCAAAACCCTGAAGTCCTGTGTCCTCAGTGGCCACTTCCATTCTCTTTGATGTTAGGATGAGAAACAATTCCTCACATGATAGATGGAAGACTTCAAAGTTTCCTCTTCTTCTTACTTTTGCGTTTTACCTAAGGCCTTGGGCTAAGGACCCTCCGTAAGTGTGTACAGAGTGTGACAGACATGAGTGATGAATTGAACGAGAGAATAAGTGAGAAAAAGAATGAAAGGATTTCTTTTTAAAAAATGCAGACAGGAAGAACCATGCAGAGAAGGGCTTCAACCTCGGCCCCCACACCCGGAATAGAAGACAAAGATGTCGCTCCACAGTTCGCCACCTTCCCCAGAGTGGACACCCGTTTGGCTCTGCTGCCCTCCGTCTTTTGTTATTCAATGAGAAATCTAAATCCCCCGGTTAACCTTTAGCGGCGATAAATTCACTGTCATGAAAATTCATTACAGTTTTGACTTGCTCTTTCAGCATGTAAGCACCATAGACAGAGATGGATGAAGGTATTTACATTTCAGAAGGATTATGGAAAAAAGAAAGATTTGCCAAAGTATTTGTTTATGCTTGCACTTTCATTTTCTTACGTAAATGGTTTTTAGAAATTTTCAGGGCTCCTCACCTCAAACAAAGCTGTATTGCTCTTCCTTTTCTTCTTTGTTCACAAAAGCATTTAACCCTAGCAGCTCTCAAACGCCACCCGTGAACACTGTCAGTTCTGCAAAGCCACAAGGTTAAAATTACACTCTTCCCAGTTTCCACTGAATAGTCTCACCATATGGAAGCTGAACAGCGTGAAGGAAACAAGAAGAAGGTCAGATAAGTGATTCATTGTTTCTGTAAAGGAGAGAAGTATCAGAAAGTGAGGAAAAAGATCTCAGTGAGGACAAAATGAAAGATAGCAGGGAGGAAAAGTATCTCTCTGTTCTCAGAAGTTACTGTATAAGATGGGAAGCAGATGTTTCGTCTGACAGGCTGGCAATTTGGTCACACGAGTTCACAGCATAACACATGTCAGCCCTTAATGCTTCGCTGCAGATAGCACTCATCACTTCTCACACTATCTACACAGCTGGGCACATCCTTGATAAGAAACGATTTGGGCCAGAAGGGGCATTTTTAAACCTTTTGTTTATCATTCAGTGAGTAACTGCTGAGCTGCGTGTTGTCAGCACTGCTATTAATGAGAAAAGTGAAGTTTTGTTTTTACAATAAATGAAGAACGATTTGAGCAAAAGTTACTGCATTTTTTAAATCCAGGTTGAGCTTTAAAGTCAAAGCAGACACTCAGGCATTGCTCAGTGCTTTAATTCAGCTAAGAAAATGTGATTTAAGTCGTGTTTTTGGACTAATGAAGTATGACTGCAGCAAGCAAGGATTATGGATGTTAGTTTAAGAGAGTCTGGATTTCAATTCCTTGAGAACAGATTACGATGTTGTCTCTGTGTCTGTGTTATGTCTCACTGCGGAGACACAGAAAGATGATATTCTCCAAGTGCGTCCTCGGTGACACAGATGAGCTGAGAAGCCTAAACACGATTACCCAGCCCCTACAGGATTTTACAGAATTATTGCAACTAACGCTTCATTTTGTGGCATCTCCTTTTGGAAATTACAGAGCAAATTGAAACACTTTTATGATGCTCTGCAAGAAAAGTGAATTTATTCCTGGAAACATCAAAATGTAAAAAGTCAAAATTGCAATGATCTGCTTGCTGACAATAGATTTTTTCACTGTGTGGTTGTAAATTTTGATGTTTGCAGCTCATATTAGGTTTTTTAATGTATTTGTTTTGTTGATTTCCTGTAGGCTAACAAAACAAACACATTGTTCATGTGGCTGCTGTATATTTACATATCTGTAATATAATTATAAAATCTACTATTTTCTATACAGTAAAGAAGGTCACTTTTTTAATTTATACATGTTGCTTTAAAAATGACCTTGCTGTTGAGATCAGAAAATACTAGTGGATTACGTTGAATTCCATTCAACCATCCATTTTTTTGCATTTAACAACTTTGTAGGTATTAAAACCTAGACTGCACAAGTTATGTCAGCAAGAAACAATCCACTGCCTGGTACAGCAAAGTCCATATATAAATGATTTCAAAAGTAGTTATAAAACAACTATTACTGAGAGGTGTTATATATATATATATATATATGCAATATTGCAATATTTATTTGGTGGTTTATTTATGTTGTGTACGAGAATTTGTATATTGAGTCTGATTCATGTGTTCATTTTATTTGTTATTGTTTGTCATTTTTATTTTTGTACATGTTTGAAATAAACTAAACTAAATCCGAGGACACAAACAGCATGCACAGAGAATTTAAATAAAATATTCCACATGTATGTATGTGGTATTAGTGAATAATGTGTATTTTGAGATGAGCACACACGTGTAACTGAGTCATGTTATGAAGACCAGCGGTGCACTGTGAGAGCTTTTAACGTGATAGAGCCCACCTGCCTAATCCTCTGTCCGTGGTAACTGATGTGTGTTGGCCACAGGTCATGTGTGAACGCATTATAAATCTCTCTGCTGTGGACTGGTGTGTTTAACCCAAGGAACAGAGTGCTGCATTAGATGTCTACATTCATCAACAGGCTGGAGGTTATCATCAGTGTGTGTGCGTGTGTGTGTGTGTGTGTGTGTGTGTGTGTGTGTGTGTGGGGGGGGGGGGTGCTTGGTCCACACACAGATTGTTGTTAACCCCATTTTATTACACACAACCTGCTGCTCCCACTCTCCCTCCACTGGAATACTTCATAGTTGCTTTTATTGAATTATCTTTTATTTGGCTGTATAGCTGCGCTTCTTTGCCAGTCTTTCAAAGTGGCGCTTTTCATAAGACACTGATGACACATCTCATTGGATTTAGCATCTAATCAGGCAGCTTTTTAATGTATTCTTGTTGATTCATGAGATTGGATCCAAGATTTATGAATAGTCTGCCATTTGCATCTGTGAGAAGAAAGGGTTTGGGTATTTCAGGCTCCTTTATCTGCACTCATATCTTTTTTCAATTCAGCAGAAGGTTTTATCTAGGATTTAAAATGTGAATCATAATCACCCCCTCCAAAACACATTTTCAGTCTAAGATTGGATTTTCGTGAAATATTGAATGTCGCCACTTCAAGCTACCATTTGTGGTCGTTTCGAAAAGGTGTTCCTTATAATGGGATAAACCCGTCTTTATTTGCATGTTTTCAATGAAATGATTTAAACCTATAATCTTTTTACCCGGAACATATCTTTTGATTATTGTAATTCAATATGGTTTTTTCTTCTTTTTTTTTGGCTAGTCTAATAATAAGCATATTTCCCAACAGCTTTATTTTTCTTAGAAACAAGTTCCCACAACACACAGCAGCAGCAGTAAAATATCTCTTTTTGGTCTGCTGGTCTGAATGTCATCTCAACGTTTCTCTGCAGGTGTGATCCGTGAGAGCTACCAGAAGGGTCGTGACCAGCTGGTTCCCGTGACCTTGTTGGCCATCGCCGTCATCCTAGCCTTTGCCATGGGCGCGATCTTCTCTGGCATCATTGTCTACTGTGTCTGTGACCACCGACGACGAGACATAGACCTGACGGGCCGCAAGGAAAAGGACAGCCACCACCTCCACTCCCGCCGGGGATCCATGAACAGTGTGACCAAGCTGACGGGCTTGTTTGAGACACAGGCCAAAGACGGCCGCCCTGAGGCGATCCTCACCCCTTTGATGCACAACGGGAGACTGACACCAAATGGGAAGATGCTGATAAAAGCAGACCAGCATCACCTGGACCTCGCTGCTCTGCCAACGCCTGAATCCACCCCCATGCAGCCACGTCGCAAGCCCAGCAGGGGTAGCCGGGAGTGGGAGAGGAACCAGAACCTCATCAATGCTTGCACCAAGGACATGCCACCAATGGGCTCCCCTGTTATCTCAGACCTGCCCCTGAGGGCCTCACCTGGGCATATTCCCAGCGTGGTGGTCCTGCCTTTGCCACAGCATCAGCACCAGCTCCAGCCTCACCTGCAGCAACACCAACAGTCCTACCAGCACGAGTACGTGGAGCAGCCCCACCATAGTGACCTCAGCATGGGCCACAGTGTAGTGGGTGACCAGGGGGCCACCCTGGAGTACAAGACAGTAAAGGGCCCCTGTCACAACCTCAACATGGTGGACCCAGATGGGGTGCTTCCACCACGTGTGCCCCAACGAGAGGCATCTCTCACTATTCCTCCGGCCGTCCCACAGATGGGAAAACGTCTGGAGGTCCACTCGTCAGTCTACGGGCTCCGGAAAGGATCAGCTTCCGGCGCTTCTGGGTCTTCCGTCCTCAAGAAGCACAACACCAACTCATCTAACTCCTCCCATTTGGCGAGACATCACAGCTTCAACCGCGTGGAGACACCGCCCCCTGCACCTCAGAGGGTGGACTCCATACAAATGACAGCACAGGGCATATCTCTGTCACGGCAGCCTGGAATGAGCTCCTATGGTTCACTGCCTCGAACGGGCATCAAATATCTCAAGCCTGATGTCCCCCCCAAACCCTCCGTAGTCTCACTCTCAACAAAAGTCAAGTCCAGTGACTCCTGCACATAGTCATCTAGTTATCCAGTCAGTCCAATGTGAACGGACAGTAGTGAAAGTTTTTTTCTGGAAGGGAGAAAAAACAGGGAATACTGTACAACTTGCATCTCCTTTTAGTGTTTTTTGTTTGTTTTTTGGTGTACAGTACAGTGAAAAATGCAACACAGTTTTTTAAGAAAACACTTTCTTTTTATATAAATATGTAAATATTATACAAATGGTTGTCGTCATTTGTTGCCGTCATCGAGCTCCTGCTCTGGCTGGCTCCCAGTCCCTCTATGAACACACATGGGAACATGTGCTACTGAAACAGAAGAAGATGATGCTCATCCTCAATATTTCATTCAACTGCACCCTGTAGCATCCAAGACGGTGGCTCTCTTGTTTGTGGTGTCTTTGGCCACCGAGACTTGACTTGATACTTTATCACCCTGGTAAAAAGCACACAAGGAAACAGCACGGGGGGGTTGGAGAATAATCGTTGTACAGTACATTGAGGACTGGGAAATCTGAGCAAGGAAGCACTCAGAGAGACTGAGCTCGGACCGAAAGACAAACAGCCTTTTGGAGTTCTATCAGAAACTGTGAAAAAGCCTCTCAGTGTTACAGCAATCAAGTCCAGCCTGGGTTTGATGGAAAGCAAGGGCCAGAAGAATCTTCTACTGTACTGGTTACTGAATAACACATGACTGTTAATACTAATAGCTTGTTGTATTTATTTTTATTAAGTGCTTTTGAAAAAAAAAGACTGACTTTCTAGGCTCGGAGAGAGAGGGAGGACAGAGAAGAGATCTTTTAGTAATAATTAATCAAGTGTGAGAAAAACGTATTTAAAGTCATTAAACTGGAGCCTGTAGAACTTTCTTGATGACTAAAGGTCCACTAGGTCTTACTGTGGGACCTGAGCTTGAGATATATGTGACCTCTGTAAAGAGGAGGATATATTTATTTAAACTGTGCCAGACAGGGACTTTTACCTTCATGGACCAGAATTTCCATTGTTTTAGATCAATCATAAAAAAGACTGAATCTCGCCCTTTTCCTCCTCCAATGAGCCCCCCCCCCAATCAGCACTGTGGTTTTGTGTGAGTCAGTAACATTTGTCCTGATTGGTCGCTGGCTTACTGGTGCCATCAAAGCTCACTGTTGCATGTTGCAAATATAAGAGAAGCAGCTGCAGCAACATTACGGCAATCTGCATACACTCATACAAAAAGAAGCTGTAAGTGAAGCTGCAAGCAAATGGAGCGATGCCTCCATCTAGGAACGTATTGTCTCTTCTAGCAGTGCCACGCAGGTGACCAGGTTAGAAAGAAAAATACAAAAACATCTGTATTGCCTGCTTCTTTTTCCACATGTAAATTTGTGCCTTACACCTTAAAGTAGTGACAATGTTTTCTTTAATAGCTGTTGTCTCCTGGTAGTATTTTTTTATTTTTCTTACGTCATGATATTTCCCTGGTTTGATAAAAATGCAATTAAAGAATGTAGGTGTTATTGTTGTAATTCTGGTCCCTAGACATAACACACAGTCCAGAGGAGGGGAGGAAAGGAGGGTTTCCCTTTCTCCTTTTTTTCTCTCTCACACACACACACACACACACACACACACACACACACACACGCACACACACACACACACACACACACACACACACACACACACACACACACACACACACACACACACACACACACACACACACACATACACACTCATATTTGTGGTTCATTTCTGATTGTGCCATTAATGCGCTTAAAGCAACCCTTTATGTTGTCCTGGCAGTGTCGATGAAGACGTTGTGTTTTTGATTTTATATTTTATACAATTTAAAAGTCCTGGTATTTGTTTTTACTTTTTTTTGCTGTCCGTTGGTTTGGAGTGATGGTTGATTGACTGATTAGCTGAACAATTAACATTCGTTACTTGAGAAGGCCAGCATATGGGTATCTTTCTGCTGCACTGCAATAATACTGCAACACTAGCAAATGCACAGTGCGAGATACACATAAGCACCCAGTGTACTAACACACTTCTAGGCTTCTTGTGTGCATCATAACACTCAATTGTTAGGCAGTTGCATAAACAGGCTGGTTCCTGTGAAGAAAAGTTGACTTTTTAAAAACAACAATAAACAAAAAAGTACTCTATTTAACCCCCTTTTTGTAAGAGGAAACAGAGCTTGAGAAAGTTTAGTTTCCATGTGCTTCACTAACTCTCCTTATCAAAGCCTTATGAATGGCTGAGAGTTTGACTAATCTGACCCTTTTCTGCTTTAACTTCCTTTTTACTTGAGGATTTTTATTGATCACCTCCCAACCCCCACCCAACACTTAAATCAATGGAGCACTCCCTTAGTGTTGTATGTATAGATAGGTAAAAGTTGATATCAAGCAATTTTCTGTTTCTCAATGGAGGAAAGCCAACTTTCTATCTACAGCTAACGTGAGAAGGAACGTGTTGGATCTGTGAACTGACTAACACATGTAATCAGACGCTCGCAGGGTTCAGTTGCAAATGACAGGGTCATGGCCAACAGATTGGGTCAAAGCGGTAGCTGGGAGAAGGGTGCCCTTTCAGAAACATGGTCTGTGTTTAGCTGAGACACTTCAGTGATCAGTGATTACTCAAAGTTATGATCTTCAAAGTGCAAACGACCTGAGTTTAATATGAAGGAGTGTGTTTAATCTGAAATACCACTTCATTGTAGACTAGTTGCTGGGCTCTTTTTACACCCTCCAGTGTCCTGAGAAGTGCATGATCCAGCAACTTTCCCAGGCCTGGAATAATGCTGATCTTCAACTAAATATTTCTTGTCTAGTAATGTTCCGATGTGGCGGGTCTCACCTCAGAGAATTACCGTCCACACAGAATGTGAACAAGAAAATTTCAGTCTGTCAAGGTCAAAAGGTTAAATGTCCACATCCTCTGTAGATGGTTTAAGGTTCTGTGACATCGAGCATTGGATGTCAGTAGGGTTTGAATATTTGTAAGACTGGACTGGGTTTGACTGTGAAGGCTGCTGTGGACAGTGAGGTTCTTTGGTGTGTGCCTTTTTTGTCTTTCACCCTTGTTATAATACACTGCTATTAGATGCAAATTGACTCTTCTCAACTTCTCAACCTTTTGAACTTTGTAAGCTTGTAAGATATTGTGACGTCACAAAGTTTTTTGCCCTACTCTCTCCACTTCCTTAACATCTTCTGATTCACAGCTTAATGTATGTTGTAAAGAAAAAAACTCTTTAATTTAATGCAAAATGTAATAAAAATTAAAAAAAAAATGAAATAAAATTCTTGTCATGAAGACTGTGATATATCCTTGACTCTTTTCACTTATTTTTCTGCCTGAGGTGGTTATCACACTGTTAACCAAGTTTCACAATTCAATTGAGAATCCATTTTAAGGCAAATATTGTACTACAGTGACCTCAAGTTCACTATTCTTCGTTGCTTGTCTGCCATCCCCTCGAGATCTGAGAAACTTTTCTTCAACATAAGATTCTTCTTCTGATACAAAGCACATCTAAGTGAAGGAAAGTACTTTAAACTGATGTGAATTATTTTTCTTTAACTTCATGTAATATAGTCAGTGAAAATAAGACTATGAGCAGAGGGAAGAGGCCTCCGTGATACTATTGATCCAGTCGGTTAAATGAAGCAGTTTGATGAAGCTTCTACCCTCAGGCCAATAAGATCTTAAATGAGGGCACTGCCTGAGACTTGAAGGAACAGGATTACATTTCACTGGATTTGTATTTTATATGATTTAATGTGCCACACAACTGTATTGGTTGGTTGATTGCTTGATAGTGGGCTATGTTTTAAAGCTAGAAACTAATGATCTTCAGAGGCTTTCCTAGGTACAATTACAATCAGGGGGTTTCTGAGCACTTTCCAGAATAGAAGTGCTCGTCATCCAATAGAGGAAAAATGCAATTCTTGCATTTACTAAATTACTTACAACAAATCACAGTGTGGAGTTGCCTATGGTCCTGGTAGTTCCTCAAGTTCCTGGTGTTTAAATGTGGTATTTTGTAGTTATTTATGTCCATTTTTACAGTTACAGAGTGGTGAAAAATGCACCATTTAGCACCAAATCTAAAAATTGCTGTAATGACATATATAAGTGAACACGATCATATAGTGCTGAAGTTACTGAACAAATATTAATTGAGCTGTAGAAGGTTATGACAAATAACAGCAAAGCTAATAGTATAGTATGTAAACTGTGTCTATAAAACATGTAGAATTTAGCAGAAGGGGACAATAAACTTTAATACAAAGGAGAAACCTGGTTCATAAAAAGTCATGATATCAGGTCAAAGCATCTGTCTAGCTATTTGACACTGATGTCTCTGGTATAACACAGACCTTTGAAACAAATCTCACCACCTGCATCAGCATCAGCTCTGACTAACACTGAGCAGAACAGCTCCTATATCAAATGAGGGTCTTTAGTTTCATATGTTGGCACATCCTTGGTATCCTTTTGTCAGGAAATATAGCTTTGGCAGGTAGTTTGACAGCTCGTGCCTTTGATCCATGAGGTGAGTCATAAGTTACAAGCGTTGGTACAAGTAAGACTGTGCCTGGAGATCAGATAACCAGAATGTGGTGCAGCTAATGAGGCCTGTCGCTGCATTCACAATGCCGCATTGTGCAGTCGCCATTCAGGCGTCTGTTGTTGTGCTACTCAGAGATCAAGATTCAGATATTCAGCACTGAATCTTTTCCAACATGACGAGAGAACAATCATATCTAGTGCTGACTAGTACAAGCTGATTTTATCACAGTGTTAGTCAGTGTGGCTTCGTGACCCCAAAGGGGTCAAAATAGGGGAATCCTATGTCTTTTTGTGTGGAGTACAAGTAAACCACAATGGTAATGTAATTGAGTGGTTTCATTGTTTCAGCACACTTTGGTTAGAGAATAGATAATGTTTTCCACTTGTAATTAAATGCTATCCATGTAATATTATAGTGTTAGTGAGTGTTGTAAAATTGCGTAAAAATGTTTTATTTTTCTAAAATCTTTGTCTACCTAAAGTTAAGTTGTAATAAGTTAATTTGTGCATTTGAAAGAGGACAAATGTGTTGTGAGATGGGCTTAACACAAGAAACCTGGTACATAAAAACTGTCAATATGTCTCCTACTTTTATTAGTTGAAGATTGCATTCTATTTGCATGATTTTAGGGTTTCATTGAAATGTACAATCAGCTAGTTTATTTGGTGTTCTTATGTAAGAGGTGTTTATATTTTGTCCACCCCATATATATTATTGTCAATAACTGTTATAAACACCCCTTAAAACACGATACAATTTGACAGCACAAACTACATCCTCCAAAATGTTTACAACATCAATCAATCAATCAATACTTTATTTGTTAGGGACAGTGCACATTAATGAACAACGATACAACGTATCACTGTAAAAGTGCCGGATTATAGCAAAGATGCTAATTTGCATCCGTAGTCCCTGATAAAAGAAAATAGAAAAAATACAAATACTACTAAATAAATAAATAAAATACCAATACAAGAGACATGACACACCGCACAATACATTACATACTCAGGAAGACACCAGACCCACACAGGATAAAACAATGAAATAAAATGTCATGTGCAATATGATACAGACGAGTCAGTGGTCGCACTTTTGATTTGATTTAAGCCACTTTTTGAGTTGAGCTTTAAAAGAGGAATATGTGGGGCATTCCCTTATCGTGGAGGGAAGACTACTCCAGATCCCCCCCCCCCCCCCCCCCTACAACAGACAACACATTCTTCCCAAATGCAGTGCGCCTGTGGGGGATCTCACAGTCTCCTCTAACACAAGCCCTGGTGCTCATACCTTCCAGAGTCCTTTTCTTTATGAATTCAGACAGTGGTGGTGGAGCGAGACCATGGAGACTTTTATATACACAACACGCAAATCTAAATGTTTTGAAATTATGGAAACTTAAAAAATTGTGTTTTTTAAGAGTCTTGCAGATGTGGTAGGAGAAGGAGTTTTTAGGGCTCTTTTATAGAGACTGTCTATTGGTTTAAGTGCTGTCGTACATGCCAGTGACCAGCTTGTGAAGCAGTAGTCTATATGTGAGAGGATCATACAGTGTAAAAACATCAAAGCTGCACTAGAGTGCCAAAGAGAAACCTGTTGATAAAAGATTGCATAATGTTTACTGTCCTTGCATACGTTTCTGGTATAGAATCAAAAAGAGACAGCTGTAGTGTTGCTGTGGTTTTGTGGCTTCATACACACAATACACACTTAATGCATCTGATCTAGAAATAAGTATGGATTGCTAGATTAGCAGTTGCTGTAGAAACATCGCATGCTGCAATTATTTCCCGTGCAAATCAGTAACAGTCACTGCGTCTCATGACCCGACATTATGACCCGTCAATCCAAGAGCTCGATGGCTCTTTTCCTTGCCAGCGACAGCTACACAGGGCAGCCTGCCATACTTTCAACAATGCCGACAGCCACCCAGTGAGCAGCCCAGCTAACCAGTCAGCCAGGCATTAAACCCTCCAGTCAGCCTTTAAGTAAACCATGCAGCCCCCACCAGTCCAACACAACTCTAATCCACCCTGGTTGTGGCCTGACAGTGCTCATTTCGAGTGCCCTGCAATCTGTGGTCACAACAAGCTTAGCCATGTGCTAATCCTCGTGGTCCCATCCAGCAATCATTATCCCCACACTGATACTGATACTGAAGCTGCCCTTAATGGCACACATCCTGTTTTTTTAATGCATTTTTCTGCCAAACAATGTTTACAGCAGCTGCAACAACACAGACACAAAAGGATCGAAAACAAATGGAAGGCTTTTTTTGTCAAGAGAAGCCTGCATAGAGTCCAGTAAAGTCAAAATACAGGGAGACACAAACACACACACACATGAGTACACACACATTAACACACTCCTGAGTAATGGGTCCCCTGTGAATTAATGTGGCTTTCTATGAGTCATTAATGGAGGTCAATCGGCCCCTTAATGGCCATTCCCCGTGTTGGTCGGTTTGTCGTTAATATGTCATCGTATAAGTACATGCAAGCTTCATAGTGGAGTTTGTGTATTCGTGTGTGTGTGTTGTTTAGCCTGTACAGTGGGCGGGATTGTAGCTACCACTGAGGACACAAGACATGTCCTCTGTTATTTTTACGGGAGTTTGGGGTTTGTGGAACCTGGCAGGAGTTTACATTCTACAATTAAAATTTATGGTAAATATTTTACAAGATAATTGCCAATTGTCAATATTTCTCCTTCAGTAAAGTCCAGGCAGCGTGGGGGATGGCCATATGTTGACCTTCGTTTAGGTAAAAAACAGAATTTGAAGAAATTGTTAAATGACCTTGTAAAATATTTGATTTTATTCTATTTTGTAACAGAAAATACAATTCAACTGTTAATTGAATAATTAAACCTGAAAAGCTATCTAAAAATCTAGATATAATAATGAATAATCTAATCTTACATAACTAGCTTACTATCGTCAGATTTCTTCCACCGCTTAAGGAGCACTTTAACTAACTATATTAGCAGATATTTGCGATCTATCGATAAAGTGGAGTAATGGAGTCCTGAGCAGAGAATAAAGTCACTCTCCCTCAGTGTGTTGTAGTCTGAGTTGTTTATTTTGATGGCCAGTCAGGCCATGCGTGCATGTTAGTGCATGTGAGTGTGCGTCGGTGTAGCCCACTGAGTTCGGTGACAAACATTGGTATTTGACAAGTCGGGTAATGGTCCGTGAGAGCCATGTGGAGGCAATAGCAGGCCACTTTAATTCAGTATTTCGATTTCAGCACCTGTGTGGAAACGTTTGAAAATGGAAACATATAGGTAAGCTAAGCACCTTAACAGGGACACGTCAAAACAAAAGTTCTTTTTTTACATTTTTCTAATAAGCTCTTCACTGTATCAACAACAATGCCTCTTCTTAAACCGGAGGTGGCATTTTCAACCAACTACTAAAAAATAAATCTCCCACCGACAGTTGTGTTTCAGCCAAGAAAATCGACTGTTCCGGACTGTAAACGAGAATCCTGCTTTTGTCTTCCTCTGTCTGAAGGAAGACAAAGGCAAGGAAGGAAGGGACTCACTGTTGCAAATAAATACCAAGACGTTGTAGTGGTAAGAATGTCCCTGTTATTGATGTAAACTGCATATGTGCAGTGCTAGAATAGAAAGCTTGACAGGTATAACATCAGTAACTAAGGGGGTCTGGGCTTTGTTAACGGTAAACTGGGGAACTTGGACTTGTGACCTCAGTATTTCGATATAAATCCTGACTATAACTCTGACAGTGTGTCTGTCTATATGTATGTGTGGTTTATCGGCTGTTTGTGACTGTTGTAGTTTTATATGAATGCCTCTTAACCTTGACTCTAGGGAGAAACAATCTTTCAGGGGAGACACATATTGTTGCTCTAAACCTGCCCCAACAGAGTGCTCTTCAAAAGGAACTACAATATATTAATAGTTATAATAATGAATAAATGTATTGGATCTGCACCAAGCGACCAACACAGCCACTTACTGGTTGATCCAATACGGAAGTGCCCAATATTGCAGTTCTCCGAGTGGCCACTAGGAGTAATTTGCACAATAGAGCAGTTTCACATTAACCTTCATGTTAAACAGGCCGTTTTCACAGCATAATTAAACCTATTTAAGTTCTGGTACAAAAAAACATTCTGGTCTGTATGTTTAGACTGACAGGAGTGAGTGCCTAAACTCGACTCCCGCAGTCGGTACAATCTCGGCTAGAGACACAGAGTGCCGCGTCAGTCTCTGCCCTCTAAAAGTTCCTGTCCCTGTTACAAAAAAAAAAAGACTCCTGTTCCCTCCTGGTCCCGGAAAATGATCTCAACACTGACTCCCATTCCCGTTTATCTAGCAGCCAGCATTAAGTTTAGAGAGTGGACCCTGATGGAGAGGCTTTTTTATACGGTTTATGATCTGCACTTTTATTAAGTATTATAATGGTATACAAAGCCAAACCTTTGTTGTATCTTGCTATTAAATACTAAATATGATTTCTTTTTAAAGTTAGTGGTCATAAAGCATCACAGCTGTAATCTCAGCTGAGGATCTTTGTGGGTTGACAGCCAGCAACAATCATTCATACTGAACCTTATGTCTTGTGCACTTGTGCATATCTGCTCCACTTCATATTAAGCTGATTAGGTCTTGCAGTATTTTGGGCGTTGGCCAGAATTCAGAGGAGAGAACACATTATTGTGGAATACATAAAAGCACACTGGAGACATTTTATCCTTGTAGGAAGCACATTAACACATCCCAAGCACTTAGTCTACACCAAATGTACCTTTAAGGCATTTAAGTGGCCTTGTTGTGAAGTGGAGAGACCTGTAAAGGTGTAAACAATGAAATAGGCCTCCATGCTGCTGCACTATTAAGTCATGAAGCCACAGGGTGCAAAGACAAATGTAAATTCAAAGAGATTAAAATGGAGAGAAAGACTTTAATCATGACATTATCCGGATATACTGAGTAAAACTGAGCAGATTAAACAAACTACAGTACAATGTAGTCAATCATTATGTGTGTAAGGTTATCTAAATGTACCTTCATGCATCTTTATGAGAAATATAAAGCCTACATTCATACAAAATTCAAAATGTATGCCACGTCTATTATTCTGTTAGGGACATATCTGCATTTGTTCCATGAACTTTAGGAATCCATTAAAATTTTCTGGAGTGGTTATGACATGGAGGGATGCATAGCACACTGATAACAACCTATTCTTGTATGATTTGCAGCACACTAAAGCATGCAACATTCAGCTCAAACCTCTCAGAACCCGAGAAGAATCCAGCAGAAGAATCTCTGCTGAGGATTCATAGGAAGGAGGGCGAGAGCAACTACTGTAGCTCTCATACTTTGAAAAAAAGCCTTGGGCTGTGAAGAAGCAGCAAGAGGAGTACACCTCTGGGACTTCTGATGGCAGAGTGAGCAGGAAAAAGAGCCAAGCCTTGTTCTGCTGTTATAAGCCCTGCACTGCATACATAGACCAACGAGCAGGAGAGAAATTGGCAAGGGGAATAAGGGCAAGCGGTGTAAATTTGGAGCACAAAAGGCTTAAGGGGGCACTGTGCATGCAACCCTGTGGCCCTGCAAGCACACGTATAGTGCAGTATGCACGGGGCTTAAGAGGTAGCTGAGGAGAATGACTGGCGAGGGGATCAAAACAAAGCCCATGGGTGGAGGGGAGCTCCGGGACCTGGGATGGAAGTTTGCTCCTTTTTGCTGGTCATATGCACATCCAAGAGTACACACACACACACACACACACACACACACACACACACACACACACACACACACACACACACACACACACACACACACACACACACACATATTAAAAAATGACCATAAGAGAAGGAAAGATAAATCCAAAAAAGACACACCACCAAGAGAGAAAAGTCAAATTCACATGCATGCATTCATGCACACACACACAGACACATGCAGACACACGCAGACACAGACAGACAGACAGACAGACACACACACACACACACACACACACACACACACACACACACACACACACACACACACACACACACACACACACACACACACACACACACACACACACACACACACACACAGAGCATAAGGCTCTAAATAGCTGATATTGCCAGGAGTGCAAGGATAATCCTGTGTAACTGTGTTTATGTGGAGAAACTTGGTTTCAGTGGCCAGGAGAAAACTCCCTCCAAAAGTTGAGAGAAGATGCCAATCAACTTTATAAACACCATAATAGTCTGTGACCTGGTTTCTCAATGCTGTCAGCCTCTTTAAGGGGTGCAGAGCACACCAACACAACTACATCCAATTACCTTCATTTCATGGCATTTCAACATATCCTGTAAACATGCCTGCTATTTTCATAGTCCTAGTTCAGAGCTATGATTGGCCCGATCAGAACACCATATGGGTGTATATAATGTGGGGAACAAATAGTGTGAGTTGTAATCGCAAAAAGCTTTAATGTGATGTAGCCTTCCTCCAGCAGCATAGGTGCAGCAAGTAGGAGGAAAATGTGGTGATTATTTTCGGAGGACCAAAAAGTTAGAATTTGTGGGAGTGCAGCTCACATGATGACACCACATGGTGTTGGTGGAGGTCCCCAGAGTCACTTTTTATTTCATTTCATTTTGAGTTTATTTGATAGGGACAGATACATTTACATAGAAAATTGTAAAAAAAATTTGCCCAATGCAAGGTATCACTGTATTTATAGCTACTGCTAGTTTCCAATGCTTGAAGAAGGGACTTTTAAAAAAACAGATCTCATACAAAGTTAAATTGTGGTTCGTGTTCAATTTGCTCCAGGTGATCGAACAGAATTTGAATCCCACCACCCTCTCTAACGTCAACATTTTCTGTATCTTAGTCGAAACAGGACTTTCAAAACCTTTTTGCCTTAAGAAGAGGTGGTTTTGTAACCTGACTCTCACCAGAGAAATTTAATTCCGCCTTGCTTCCACCGAGCTCCACTCATCCATCTGGGATCGCTCCATAGGTGAGGTGTTTCAGAAGGCTGGGCCTTATCAAAAATCCTTGCATATGATTGGATAAACCACTTGTCTGTCATCTTTATTGATGTGCTTCTTTAACCACTCACCAAAACCAACCTGTGACACTACAACTACCAGCGGAGCCATTTGGTAGATCAAGCTTTTATCAAACCCAGTCGGGAGAAGGGTGAAAACTTTGTTTCTACAAACAAAAGCCTTCAGAGCCGTTCTCTTATGTTCTTTTAAAGAAAAAATATTTGCTAGATTGGACAACATAAATGAAATAGCCGCCTCGATGTAAGCCGCCATTGTTGTCTGAATCAAAAAAGTCACTTCTCCGCTACGTCACATTTATAAAAAATCCCACAGGGCGGGCCTGATTGGCTAAACCATTTTTCAGTGGTCCCGAAATCCCTCTCCTATGGAGCGATCCCAGATGGATGAGTGGAGCTAGGCGGAAGCAAGGCGGAACGAAATTCATCGGGCGAGAGTCAGGTTAGTGGTGTTGAGCACACTCGAAGCTTAAGAGTGGCCGACAGTATTTAGAATAAATTATTGAGTTTAGGTAAAATGTTAATTTTAAACAAGTTAAAAAAACATTATAATCCAATAAATATTCAAAACTTAGCTTTTTTCCATCCAGTTTCCTTTCAAAATAAGAGTTTGCTCCAGGTCCCTCTTATTCCAAATCACCACCATTATTTCAACGTCTGTTTTTATTTCATAGCAAGATTTTTTTTTTTCTGAATCTTATTTCAAACTGCCATTATAAACAAAACAAATAGGACTGCTCATTTCAAAGCAACAGACATTTCTGTTAGAATTATTTCAAGCATACAGATGTATCTGCAGCTTTAAATTTAATCAATGAATTCATGGGTGGCATCAGCCATAAAGACATCTTTATTAGCAGAACTTGCTCTACGGCCCTTGACCGAGAACTTGTTTCAGCGTCCCTGCAGTCATTAAAAACGTGAGAGGAGGAGGAGGTCGAAGGAGCAATGTGTTAAAAGTCTCACCTCCCTCCTACCTTCTCAGGCTTCGGTCTGACAGGGGACAGGACTCCGGCGTGAAATCATGCATGTGTGAAAGCTGCCACTTAGATGTTAATTTGCTTGTAGGGTGTCATCCATCTACTCTGAATGAGGGAATAGACTTTGTCATCTTCTTTCTGAAAATGTACTATAAGATCTTGCTTCACTCAAGAGCTGTTTTTTCATGTTTGGGATACTTTCTCTTTGTTTATATAATCTTTCATTGTATATATATATATTGTACAGCTCTTATCCTGCTGTTGCCCTCGCTTTTGTCTTAAAGAGTTTTTTTTTGAAAGCCTTTATATAGATTAATGAGCATGTCATCAACAATAGAGATTCATGGAGATTCATGAATGTTTACTTTTTTACTCCTCTCCCTAGGTGCTGGTCATTCAGTAAAGGAGACTTAATGAATGGATGAAATGGAAGGAAGTAAAGGATGAAAAAGGGGGTTGTGTTACGTCATAACATGCAGGTGACAAAGTGGTTTATGCAAAATATTCATTATCTTCACTCAAGACCATAAGGACAGCCCCCCTTAAATGTCCAAATAAACCATCCTAACAAAGGTACTGCATACTAACCTGGTTTGAGACTTAAACATGTCAGTAGGAGGAAAGAGTAGATAGCCACGCTAGCTGCTATGTGGCAGCACTTTGGCAAAGTGCTACTTTGAGCTAACATGTTGATGATGTTGAAGTTAAGCTTTTAGTGTAGCGTGTTTTTATGCAAAGGAAATGGCAAATCAACACAAATTACAGCTGAGGTTGATGGTATATTTGGAGGTCATTGATCAAAAACCAAAGTATTGGATCAACTAAAAATTTTACCTTATAATTGCACTAGACTGAAATTTAAATGATGACCAAAGTTATTACAATTCATCTTGTCGAAAACCCTGAATCGAGTTTCATAGGATTTCCTCTTATAGAAAGATTTCGCTAGAAACCACAAATGACAATAACCTTCAGTGGAATTAAAGGGTTTGTCCTCTCGATCACTACTAGATACAATCAGATATCGTAGAGATAATTTTGGACCAAAGTGGTGGAAGAACAGACCGCCAAAACTATTGTTTCTTTCAGGTTTTTGTTGTGGCATGAACACTTGATTTAAGAAGTGTAACAAAGTCAAAGGCATCTATACTGAAATGAATGTGAGTTGTGGAGATGAAAATATACCCGTATTTGAAAATGAAAACATGTCAACTCCCCATTCAAGATAGCCATTATCTGTCCATCAAACATGCTGGCCATTCAACCAGGACCTTAACTGCGAAGATGTGGCGGCTGATGGCGGCTGATGGCGGCTGATGGCAGCTGATGGCTGCTGATGGTGCTTCTCTTTCAGCAGCCATATCCTGAAAACAAGAATATGCAACTGAAATCACAGGGGGATGTTTTACCATGATCCAGTCACCTCTGACCTAGCTGAGTGGGTCAGATCACCTGATTCAGAGTAAATCTTTAACTTAAATTGAGCGTCCAACAGTCTTTATATAATTTCAGACAGCTTACAAGCTCAAAGAGAAAAATGTCTGGCCTCTTTACAATTAGTTTACCTGATTCAGACATTCATGTTAGTCTGTGTCAAATGGAAAATGTGAAAGGCTTGATGTGAAAATAATTTCTCTCTGTCACTTCTCTATCTGAGACCCAATTTGAAAAGGACAGACTTGATACCGAGACAGATAGGTGCTGAAGAAAGTGTATCTGAATCTCTGCAGCAAAGGCAGGTGGAGGTGGAATTTAAACAGACTGCATATCATCTGGTTTGCTTGTAATAAAGCCAGCGATACAATTTCAGATGGGGTACAAGGTAAAACATCATTACATTAGTACCTGTTATCCGTGGTTCTGTGGAAGAATGGGTGAAGAAGGTTGAATTCTTTTTAGTTCATATTAGTGCATATGTGTCCTCAGCAGCACACATTTTATGGGATTAGAGGTAGTGGAAGAGACAAGCATTTCCCTTAGTTTGTGTATTAAAACAGCAACAGGAGCGAGGAAAAAAATGACAGTATGTGGGAAGAACGGATGCTTGTGTAACATCTTTGGCTCTGAAAGTGGAGCAGAGTCAGCCTCGGACTGAGGGCCGTGGTTGTGCTGAAACACGCCCACAAGACTGCACTTACTTTAATGTACGGAAAGGAGTGGAGAGGTCACAGGATGTTTTTTTGCTCTAATAATCTCAAGGTTGGCATCTGCAAGTGATGGGTGAACTCAAGTAGATAGATGTGATATTATAATAGCTAATGCACAGATATATTGTAGGTAGATAGAGGAATAGTTTAAAAAAACAATATTTTCATGTGATGTTGATTACCAAGACCATTACCACCAAGTATGTGGACATAAAAACAGAATTTCATTGCTCAGATTTATTGTGCATATGAAAAAAAAGACGTGTTAGAAAACAGGATTATTGTCTCCATATTCCAAATAATGGATGCCTTAAAGCTTGACACACTCATATTTTATATCCTTTTTATACGTGCATATGGGGCAGTTTTAGTCAGTGTCAGTCAAAAGTTTTCCTGAAGCACAGGCAAATGTAAGTTCTTCCCTTTGCCAGATTTGCCACCTCCCATATCTTCGCACACTACAGCCTCTCTGTTGTATCAGCAGTGCATTCGGAGTGTGTGTGTGTGCGTGTGTGTGCGTGTGTGTGTGTGTGTGTGTGCGTGTGGGCATAGCTGTGTGTAGTGGTGGCTGTCTTCCTAAAATGCCGTTCTGATTTGTAAAAAAGGGATATCTGAGCCACGGATGTGATCACTGAATGCAGCCTCTCCGCTCCCCAGAGGAATAGTTTTTAGAAAGTCCTGCAGAAGTCCTGCAGCACTAAGAAATATGAGAACGAGCTGGATAAGCAGTTGATAGCAGGTGTAGAGAGGGTACAGAGAGGTTATAAAGAGACCAATTTAACAACAAATTACTGAGCTTTCCATTATGTGATAAACATTAATAATGACAGTATTTTTTGTCATGACTTTCTTAAAAAGATGTAGCTCTAAGTGCTTCAGATGAAATGATTAGATGGGGACTAAATAGGACAAAAGAACAATTATCAGCCCATTTAAAATGGGCTAAAGAAGGGATAGAAGTAAAAAAAAGTGGAGTTAGTCCTCAAAATGATAGATGTATTACTGGTTTCAAGCTTTTTGTTATACTTTAAAACCCTCAGCAGCAACAGTGTAACAGCTGAGTGCTCATTTGCATTGCATTTACAACTGCAGGTTTATGGAAATTCTTTTGTAGCATTGTATTTGTCTTGTCATGACCAATTTTATTTTTTAAGTCTTTTGTATTTTAACCCCTTTGTGTATTTTGCCCCTGTACAAATACACATTCAATAAATAACTTGCGTGCGTGCGTGCGTGCGTGCGTGCGTGCGTGCGTGCGTGCATGCGTGTGCGTGTGCGTGTGCGTGTGCGTGTGTGTGTGTGTGTGTGTGTGTGTGTGTGTGTGTGCGTGTGTGTGTGTGTGTGTGTGTGTGTGTGGTGACACTGTGTCTGAGCTGGTTCAGTGTCCTCTGCTCTCATATCAGCTGGGATGAGAAGCTTTGTACTGTGTACAATCCATCAGCTCACAGCTGTGACTTACAGCGTGGTGGTTGGTCAAGGTCGCCTCACATACACACACACACAAACACACAGTGTCCCTGCATACATCCTCATGACACAGCACATGCCTGTGCTATAACTGCACATCGCTAAATACAAAACGAAATGCATGTGTCAAAACTAACTCCCTTTATTAAGTTAGAAAGGAACTGAATGAATGCAAATTTTAGTTGAAGGAACACACCACTGAGGTGGCCTGCTGGAAAGGTGATGTATGCACCAGGAACATTAAAGGTCAGGGGTTCAAATGTAGTTAATGATTCATTTCTTTCCCTGTTTCACGTGTGTACTCTTATTATCCACCATATGTTGTCTAACAAAGCATAAAAAAGCTGTGGAAAAGTAAATGAACATGTCCTACTTTGAAGCAACCAGCTTCTTACGGCTGCATATATTTAAGTGGGTTATGGGTAAGTTCCTTTTCTAGAGTTTACCTGTCCAGGAGCCACTAAAAATCAAGCAATCTCAAGTGAAATTGGCTAATATTCAATCAGAGCTCATATTCGGATTCCATAAAACAGAGAGATGGTTGAACAAGATGCCTCTAGTATGAACAAATTGATTGCTTGTCATAATGACCATCCGATGATTTTACCTTTCCCAGCTGAGGCTTTGTGGAGAAGCTGGCTAATTGCTGCAGCTTCACGAGTGCCATCACAGCCCTCTGCAGAGAGAGAAGCCAAACACTGAGCCAGAGGAGGACCGGCCATCTGGAGAGACTTTTTTTGACAGGCTGATCAAATAGTGGGGCAGTGGTGTATTCACAAACACTGATATGAAATAAACCCCAAAAATTCCATGCTGCTTGATAGTTCGGCTCCTCTTAAGAGGCCAGCATCATATTTTCCAGCACAAGTTTAGCCATTTTTAAAGATTTATTAATGTGAATAGGCAGTTTACGAACTAATGGTTGTTTTAATAATAACGTTGATTTAGCTGATCATGTGAAGGCCCCTTAACGCTGAACATCTTTAAAAGGAAAGGAAGAAAGGGTTAAACTAAATAACTTGAATTGCACATGAACTGTCGTAAACGTCCAATGTTAAACTGATTTAATTGCTTTTGATACTTCTAAGTTGATATCATTTTCTGTTTCGCAGGAAAATATAGATGGCAAGCTTGATTCTCACGCTAAAATACATCTAACCATTGTAATTTGTATGCATCTGTGAATATCTGGATTGTGACAGCAGTTCAAATGCATTCAATTTTGAGATTTTAACACAAAATGAGGCTTGTTCTACAAAAAAAAAACAGTCACTATTTACACATTTGCAGGTTCACCTTTATCCCTGCCCATGCTGACGTTGCATGGTCCTTGGTGGGGCGAACACGCCCTACTGTTGTTGCCACAGTGCTGTGTCTTTATATTTAATTCAGACCACACATCTATGTGTTGGTAATTGCATGGATTACCTGGAGCCATAATCACATGATGTGTGACGAGGAGAAAGTAAGGACCGGGCCATCTGG
>NC_139829.1:14362415-14747415 GCF_963691815.1 Echiichthys vipera | reverse complement strand
CACACACACACACACACACATGCACGCACTGTCTGTATGGTTGAGGGAGAACTGAACTGTGAGAACATCAGAACCTCTTAATGGAAAATAAAACACACTCTTTCCCACTTAACACATATTCACATGAGCGCAGACCTTGCTGGTCACCCTTTGGTAATCTTATTATCTAATGTACAGTAGGCAGTATAACTCACCACACATAATGAATTTACATTTGGTGTGTCTCAATTTATCAAGCGTGACACTCATACACTCTTTCGGGGTAATTGTGTCACGATGTGACTTTATGTTGCATTAAATTCGTTTTTATTGAATTTATTATCGAGGTTACTGGAATGGAACATTTTTATTGCTAAAGTGAAAAAAAAAAAAAACATTCATAAAATCAATCCAACTGTCATATGAAGGAGAAGGTCTTTAATATTCTCTGTTATTCATATATTTTAAAGAATCTCAGTGTGTAGAAGATCTTGTTTTACAACCTTTGCACAGACGCTAATTAAAATGTCCTGATAAATGCAAATCTATTTGAGAAGTGAAACGATTTTTGGAAATGTAATAGCATCAAATTCTAAACTAATAGATCCATTTTCAGAGGACAAGAGTGATTAAAATCATGCTATTATTTATGATTTTTGCGAAATTACTTTTAAGGTTTCTGAATATTAAAAGAATTATTGGTAAAGTTCAGCATAATGAGCAAACACTAAAATCACAATCACAAGTCTCAAAATAGTGCAGAAGGTTACTTCTTGTAGATGATGGTGGCTAAATGGCCCATGGAGGGTGTTATTATGGGTCACACTCTAGCCTGAGGAGAATGTCTGGTGGTTCCGTCTAGTTATGGTGCCTTGCAGGCAGGCCTGGAGCCCAGAGAGGGCCCCTGCTCCCTGGGGAACATCTGACCATCCAGCAGATGGCGAAGGACTAAGGACTGATTGGCTTGGACCATTGAGTGTATATGAAGTGGACTGCTCTCTGAAATGTTTCCAGAAAAACAATAGTGCTATAGTGAAAACATGGCTGTATAGAGGAGTAACAATGAATAAAATATAGGGCTATGACTCCTATTTGACTTCTCCGTGTTGACAGTTTCTACAAAAAAAAGAAGAAACTGGATGGATATGCATGCTGCGGGTATACTGAACTGTTATGTGGCAAGTGAGGCTATCTTAAGATATTCCGCTTTAATAGTAGACGTCATGGTTGGGAAGATGGGCAGAGGGAGACATGAAACAAAGTCTGGGCTGGAATCAAACCTGCAGCACCCAAGTGTATTAAAGTCTTCACATTGTATACAGAAAACATGAGGTCTGTACTGCCAAAACAGGAAAAAAACATGCTGATGTGAAAAGAATAAAATTACTTATCCCCCTCAGAAAGTTAGAAATGTCATATAATTGTTAAAATAATAATAATAAAACATTTTTGATCATTCTTTATATGAATTATCAACACAGAAGGAGTTCATTCTTAGCACAACAGGATCGAAAAATAAAAACTGTGAGAAGGTGAGGGTTATAGTTTTTAGGTTGGGATGGCTTTCAAGTGCCCATATGCATGGGGCTGATTTCAGAGATATAGCTCTTTCAGTCTTTCTCTTTCCTTTTGTTTTTAATTATCCCTATCCTCCAGCTATTCTGGCTGTGTTGATGGGTAATTTGGACCTGCAAATGATGTTCAGCTGTGCCCGTTTTACCGCCATCATACCTGTCATTGACACAAACAAAAGGCTTTTGGGCATGTTTTAAGAATTATATTGAATACTGAATCCGAACCACAAGATACATATACAATATATAAATAAGTCCTGTACTTGAGTACTTGAGCCATAGCAGTGAGGCTCTGTGCCTCTTTTATCCAGACTGAAAAACCTCAACAACAAGGATGGTTTGCCTTTGTAAAGACTAACATCTACTGTAAGTGCGGAATACATCCTCGACAAAGACACAGTCAAAGGGCAGGTGTTGGTCTCTAAAAGCTGTGATGGATGCTTTTAGAAGGAGTCAGCAGGTACAGTGCATAACTTTTAAAAAAAAGGAAAAGTTTAAGTTCATCTCATAATAACGAGGGACTGTGGAAACTCGTTCAAACAACAACGAAATTAACTGCAACAACCACACACATTCAAACAAGTTATTTAGTTGTCTATGATGTAGGCCAGAAAAAACAAATGCACTTTGCCTTCAGGGGTTTCTTGAGCATATCAGCATCCCAGTTAGGGAAACAAGCAACAAATTATTAATGACCTAGTAAGAGATTGAATCTGAAAATTAATGTGACTGTAATCTTAAAAAAACAGCATAGTTTTACTTTAATGGAACAGTAACATAAAGTCATTGTTATAGACCATCGTCGTTAAAAAAAATTCTCAGTATCAGTACCTATGGTTGACTCTACAGAATGCTGACATCTCAGAGGTCAAAATAATAACATATGTTTGAACTGTTACGTGATATTTTCAACATAGAACATTAAAAACACATGTTCTAGCATATCTGGATATGACACTGAAGATTCAACAACATAAACAGCTGACAGCAGAGTCTAAATCTTCTTACAAATGTATACTGGCACATCAGCGTGCGTTCTGTTTGGGTTACACACATGGTTCTTTCACATGCTGCACATTAGATGTATCACCAGACAACGGATCACACGATTACAGTAGTTCACACTGGCTGAATGGGTGGTAATCATGCATGTTACAAAGTGTTTTTCATCATCATGAACCCTGTATTACTTGCATGTCATGCATCTGCTAAGCCTGAGAGAATAGATAGTCTGAAACATTTAATCACACACATACACAGATTCAGAGCGAGACTCAGTTATGTTTACTCCTCAGAGACAAGCTCATTAACAACAAGTGTAGAGCAGCTTTTACCATCTTTCACATAGTTCATTATCATCTTAATATTGTGACAAGTGTGTGAAGAGGACCACAGCACCGTAGCACTGACGGATAGGGTGAAGCTCAGAAAATCCTTCTCTGATTAAGACAAACACACACACACAAACACACACACACACACACACACACACACACACACACACACACACACACACACACACACACACACACACACACACACACACACACACACACACACACACACACACACACACACACACACACACACACACACACACACACACACACACACAAACACAGAGCTTCTCAAACCACTGAAGAGTCCTTTCACGTGTGATAAATCTGTATAAGAACCAAATGCAAAGGAAGTGATGACTTGATTACAGCTGACACCAGCGAGTGTTGCTTTGATCCAATGATGGAGAGGCGAAGTCTGCTTGATATAATTCAGCTCAATTGGTCATTTATCTTCCGCAATTTACCACCAGTTATCAGTGAGGCTTTTGTACCTCCATCACAGCTGCCATGCACCCAATTAATTAATTTTGCAGAGGTTGATGAAATGTTTTAGCTTCAACAAGTTAGTATGCTAAACTATTTTTGAGAATCAACCATACCCTGCAGGGTTACACTGAGATAAAAATGTTGCACTTTTTTTTAATCTGAGACCTCTGAGTGAAAACAGGTTAAAGGGGATCAGAGGGGTTAATTGAAGCAGGAAGAATGAATGTTTCTGTGTGTGTGTGTGTGTGTGTGTGTGTGTGTGTGTGTGTGTGTGTGTGTGTGTGTGTGTTTATTTATCTTTAACTCTATCTTTAAAACACTAGAACTCATCATCTATCAAAGAAAATAATGTTTGTAGTTCTCTTTGTAGCAAAGTTTCATTCTTGACATGGGAAAGTTTGGCAGTTTTCATTTTTTTCATTTATCAAAAAGTATCAGGTCTTGAGCAAGTTGTGTGATTATTGGACTGGTGCATTATACATAGATTATTTTGCATACTTACATTAGCATGAAATAATTTAATTTAATCACATATTATTACTAATACTTGCTAGATGATATACATTTATATAAATGAAGAACAAAGCATATGCATTACTTGTATATACTGATGTAAGAACCTCTAACCTCAGAAACTCAAACCTAAGTCATTGTTAGGGATTAACCAATGCTTGCCATAATCATGGTTACATAGCGCCATGGTTTCATAACATTAGGAACTATAGAAGCTACAACATTCATGCTTTCCTTATTCCTGCATTGTTCCCTGTGAAAATGAATGTAACGCTATTACATTGGACCAGAACAGTTTGAACATGTGGTTCACAATATGTTACTGTTTACGTTCTGAATCTTACAGGGGTATGTAGTAGTTACCTGAATGTAACCCCAGTTTATAAGTATATGCAGAACCCTCTATTTTCAATATAATGTAGGCTGACAACTTTTATGTCCTGTCACACGCACTCGGTTGAACAATGAATCCCCCGATTATGATATCAAAATTTCATATCCTCCCATCACTCTGTCCTGTGTGTGTGTGTGTGTGTGTGTGTGTGTGTGTGTGTGTGTGTGTGTGTGTGTGTGTGTGTGTGTGTGAGTGTGTATGTGTGTGTGTGTGTGTGTGTGTGTGTGTGTGTGTGTGTGTGTGTGTGTGTGTGTGTGTTTGTGTGTTTGTGTGTGCATATGAGAGTGAGGCTACTATGGGCAGAAGGGCAGAGGTATGTGTTTGCCATGTGGTGGGAAAGCAAGTGTGCGCTAATGAGATTAACAACAACACTAGGTAAGAGCCACGCTGTGCTAGCTAACATGGCACACACACAGTATATGAATACCTCAACAACCACAGGCATACACGGAGAGACAGATGGTTAATTGAGAGCGCACGACTACACATGCAACCTTACTGAAATCCCACAATGGCCTTAAAGCACTTACAGGTATTCAGATGAGCACAGAGCACGGAATATTCATCACACACACTCTCAGTTACACACACTTACCACACACACACACACACACACACACACACACACACACACACACACACACACACACACACACACACACACACACACACACACACACACACACACACACACACACACACACACACACACATACACTGACATAGACAACTTAATCCATGCTGTTGGCACAGAAGTCTTGGAGCAGCTGCCCTGCTACACACAATGAAGTAGGCATCATCTGGCTGCTGAGAAAAGACTGTCAGTTATCACACATATATATGAACAGACGTACAACCCTGCACTTGCACACACACACCCACACGGTCACTTACGCAAACTCTCACAAGCACACACGTCATACGATTAATAATAAAGTGAGCAATACAGATTGAATGGAGGTGATACGATAGTCCTCACTTCTCTTTGAGTAACAAACACTCGCGTTTCACTGCAAAGAATACGACCTCATGAATTCTTAACCATAACTCTATCAATAAACAAAAAGCGCAATAAATAAACCACTAAGTTAGTTACAGCAAAACAACCGACTGGCAGGCTGAGAAAGACAGCGAGTGTTCCCTTTGTGTGTGTGTGTTTTTGTGTCTGCCTGAGATACTCTGCACAACAATGCATGCTATAATAATCTTGAGACTTTGTTGATTATGGATTGGATGCAGAGATTTAGAGGGTAAATTAACAGAAGAAAACATTGGGAAGGCAGGCTTCAAGGAGACAAAGGCAGTCTGGAGGATAGTGGATTCCCATATGCTGAAGCGTATGGAGGAATGTGCAGCACCAATAGGATTTTCTCAGTGGAGTCCAAGGCACTGGGATTTTCGGAAACAGGATTAGCTGCTGTTTAATAATTTGGATGTGATGGGGGCAATGTGCTCAGAAGAGTCAGCCCCTGTGTGTGTGTGTGTGTGTGTGTGTGTGTGTGTGTGTGTGTGTGTGTGTGTGTGTGTGTGTGTGTGTGTGTGTGTGTGTGTGTGTGTGTGTGTGCGTGTGTGCGTGCGTGCGTGCTTGCATGCGTGCTTGCGTGCTTGCGCGTGTGTGCGTGTGTGTGTGCGTGTGTGTGGAGTGGGGGGTTGAAGAGAGCAGTCAAAGGGATTAGGAAGGTCCCAGGAATGAGATGTTCTTCTTCACTCTTGCTTTGTGCGTTTAAAGATTAGATTCTTTAAGGGCTGAGGGTTGTAATGAAACATGAATGAGGCTGTTTGGTTTAGCAGGTGTGGGACCTCACTGTCTCTCATTCATGCACACAAAAGTACACACAATTCACACAACAGGCTTAGTATTCAGAAGAAGATGACAAAGCCTCCTTTGACTTGTATTAATGCTATTGTTAAAATTACAATGAAAAGAAAAATATCTTTTCTGGCTAATTCTCAGCATCATAACAGACACAAATGTCTTCAGAATTACAACGCCAAACCCAAAAATACAAATGCTGTCCAAATTATGGGCAACCATAAACAACATGGCTATATTTATGAGTGATGGCTACAGCCTTGTGTTGTTAAACGTACCCACCAGCCACCAGATCATTTATTTTTGTTATCAATATCTTGTTTCTTCAGCCCCAGCAAGGCAACCTGAGGTTCAAAGTTCTGCCCAGTGGGGTTTAAAGAGTAAATAAAAACCTGAAATTATAAAGAGGCACAGACAGTACTGCCATACTCCATTATCACCATGGCTGCTGTAATTCTTGCTGCCATCCCTGTTGTACCAGCTTTGTTGGTTGTTACTGGATTTTGTTTATAGTTTCTCATCAGGGATGGACATTTGATATGTGCATTTAAATGATGGTCTGATTTTTAAGATCCAGACTCCAAAGATCTTACAGTCTTTATATAGACTTTACTACTGGATATGTGTGGAAAAAAAAACCTTTGGGGATCAAGAGGGAACTGCACACTCATAGCACACCCAAATCTTGAACCGAACTGTTAATTTCGGTAAATACTGGTAATGTAGGCAACATGTTTTGACAAGAATGAATAATGTGAAGAACGAAAAAGAGATCTCTGGTTCTGCTGGAGGAGATCTCAGTTGTAGAGATTTGCTCACCAACCCTGAAATCCTGATCCAACTGAAAATATATTAAATTAAAGCTGATTAGAAGCATAGAGGAAGATTGGATCCTATGCTGATAAGAAGCACTTTTGCAGCAGAGACACTCAAAGAGCACTGGACACTTTGAATGCATTCATTTATGGACTAAATATATATATTCATAGTGGCACATCTGTTGTACAACAAAAAGAAATGATGAATGGAAAGTGCCTGTTTACATTTTAATTGAAACAAATCAAATAATTATAACCTCAATGGAGCTTCCTGCTCCACTTGGCATAAATTTGGACTGTGATGGTTTTAGTGAAAAAACAAACAAACAAAAAAAACACTTCATGGTGGTATTGCCAAAATGGAGTCTTTTTGTGAAAGAATTTACTGTCCAGATTTTTTTTCAAAACTGCAGACTAGCTTATTTAATTATTTGTATCTTCAATGGAGGGTGACCCAAAGTACCCTGAATACTAATTCAAGGTGAGATTTGAGATTTGTGGAGACAAATCAAATCAAGAGGCATGATAAGCTCTTGACCTTTGCATGTTATTACATGTACTCCACATTTTTCTATTTTTCTCTAGTGGAAACAAACCTACAGTGGAGTGCAGTGCTGTAGAGGAATTTAACCTTAAAAAATCAACTTACTCTTTGCCTCTCTTTTCATATTCCTGTTTACTATTGCCTCCGCTCTGAACAAAATATATTAAAAATTTGAGAAGTAGTGAAGATGGAATTTTATATCATGACATTTTCACCTCTAGACACCTGCGGATAAACAAACACAGGCACAAGGAAAATAAAACTAGATGAATGGGGAGGAATAAATAAAGGTCTGTCAGTTTGCATTACTGTGGTCTACAAAATAACAATTTTGTCTCTGGATCTGCTCTACCTCTGTCTTCATCTGTTCTTCTTTTAATGTCTTTTGGAGAAACAGAGCATTTTGTCAGCCAATAGAATTTGGGAGTGGAAGTATTGCAGGGTTGTTCCTCTGCCATGCCAACACAGAGCTGGAGAATAGTACCTCGTAATAGTACCTTGCTTACAGCCTCGACCTCTGATCTGTCATCTCATATCTACAGTATGTTGCCCGGACAGGCCTGCTCCTGTTCCAGACCACATCCGCTTCAACGCTCTCTCTTCTGAGTACCCAAGAAATATATTTATGTGTATTATGTGCACATTTAAAAACTCATACTTAAATTTCATCGACATTATGGCTACTTGTAGCTGTTATTCTCTTTGTAGACATTTAAAAAACACTTCAGCAGCAGGCCCTGAAGTTTGGTGCCTTAAAGAAAGGCCAATAAATAATTAAATATATAGGTATATATCTATCATCATTTCTATACTATTTCAAAGATATCAATCTTGAAGAAATAAACATCAAAATTATGATACTGTAATTATACTGTAGCTTAAATCAGTGACATTCAGCTGTATGAAATGTGAGAAACTGAACGTTATTATTGTTATTATTATTTTACATTAATTGGTTCATTTTTAATTAATTGTTTAGTCAATTAAATGTCAGAAAACTGTTATTATTATTTTTTGCCTTGCACCTGAGCATTTTTGCCTTGATGTGTGTACACTTGGTCCCTGTTCTTAATTGAAGCGTCAACAACAAAATAAAAGATTTGTCTTGACAGCATATAATCAAACTTGGCAAGTTCTGCTGCAAGAGAATTCAGCACTTGACAGAAAACTTAATTCCCTATCCATAACTGCAGGACATCTGTGCTGAATTGGTTTGTAACACACCATGCTCTTCGAACTTCTCCATCAGGTGTGACACAAGACCAGCTCCGGCACCAAACTAACCAGAGGGCTGTAGCAGTCATCTCTCTGTCCTACTTTACCTCTTTTCATCCTCCGCCTCCCCCTCCTCTCATATCTTCCCACCCTCTTACTCCATTTCACTCCTCCATCGCAGTAAGGAAAAAAGCAGCACTGGTCTGATTGCTTTAAAGTGCTATCGATAAAAATGAAAGCACCACTTTCTGGGTGTATATGGGAACATTCGGCAGAAGATTGAAAGCTGTTCTGGGGTGCTTGGATCATTGGATCTCATAAATTATAATTTACCCTTGATAGAAGAGACATTTATTTAGCTATCCATAAGATTCCTAAATCTCCATTTCATATGTGCCGTATTTGAACATGCAAAATTAAATGAAATATAAACATCTGTGAAGGATAACCAAACAGTATTTGAAGCAGCCCTCCTAAAATGGATAGAGCTCAGGTTAAACATGCTGAAAAGCAAATAAGCTTTCAGTTTTTACCATTTCCTCATTTCATTTCTCTATCACTGACGACAAGCAGACCGAAGCAAAACGAACTACAGGAAGCCAATAAACGGGGGGACTACACATATTAAAGAATACAACTTGTTTATGTGTGCATTTAATTTCAATCCATTTCTTCACAGGACATATTTGACACCGGCATTCATTTACAGGCATCTGGATGAATGTCACAAAGTTTGTGTGTGTGTGTGTGTTAGTACTATAAGTAAAGAAGGGGAAACGGTTTAATGGTTTAATAACATCACACCCACCAGTTTTAAATAACTCCCAGTTAGTCACACCTACAGCATTTAGAAATCAATACACAGACTGGTTCAACTCTTAAATATTCCTAAAGAAGTCGCAAATTGTAGAAAATTCACTCCCAATGAGTAATGAGTAAACTTATTATATTATGTTTAGACACTCAAAATACTTGGCTAAGGGTAGGTAAATATCATTGTCTTGATTGAATATTGAAAAAGTCAACAGAACCTTGAATCACAAATTGTGTTTACTTTCTAAATATGTAAATCAAAATTTATTGAGTCCTGTTGTTGCCTTAACCTAACCACACGCAGGACAACTTGCAAACTCTCGTCTCTGGTGTCCCAGGACCACCTCCCTATGACTCGCATATGACGCAAATATAAAGCGATTCCTGAATAAGCATCGGCAGTGAACAGGCTGCAATAATGTCTTTCATTAAAAGATTTTGGCAAGTTCTTTGTGGTATATAAATCTAATTTGTAGGTCTGAGTTTTGGGTGAAAATAATCATACAGTGAGTGATTATTACAAAACCAAAACTTTTGGTTCACTTCAGATCGCTTTTACCTGTGACTAAAGCAGTCGCAGTGTTGCTGTGTGTCCTGATATCAACAACTACACTGGTTATAACAAGTAGAATCCGGGGTCAAAACTATAAAAATAAGATTGAAGTTGAAGTAAACTGGAATGCTCCTTAAGTGCAGTTGCACTTCATCTGCGACATTGGAGAAGCCAACCCGTTCTCATCCCAACTCACATGCCGTTTTGTCACGACCTTTTGGTGTCAGTTGTCAACGCCCCAGGTAGTTGTCATGACGCTCCTGGAAAAGCACACGCACATAGAGGGGACATAGACGGACACAGAGACGGACAACAAGGCAGGCTAATAGAGACGGGTGCAGCAGGTGTAGAAGACAGAAAGTACCATAGAGATTGACAGACACTGACAGACACAGCAGACAGAGAGAGAGAGAGAGAGAGAGAGAGAGAGAGAGAGAGAGAGAGAGAGAGAGAGAGAGAGAGAGGAGGGAGGGAGGAATGGAGGAGGATAGTGAGCTCCCGGGGCTGAGAACCTGCCATGTGTAGAGGCATGCTGCACCATCTGTGTTGAGAATGTTTACGCAACACACCACTGCTGCAGACACCTTGCAGATACCCACCCTGTGCTACCTTGCCTAGGACCTCACAGGGAAGGGCGGTGGCGTGCTTCCTTTGATGCAGAAATGAAAAACAGCAACAAAAATAACAACTACAGCAAAAACAGGACGGCAACAAAACAAAGTCATGGAAGGGCCAGGCGACACACCGGACAGCAAACACGAAAGTTATAAAGTTTTACATTAAATAGTAATATACAAACTTTAATTACAAGAAGTAACACACAACAGCAATAAAAGCAGAGCCAACAAAAGAAGCTCATGGGAAAACCGCTTGTTACCCTGCAACACAAAACAGCAATGACAGCCATTGACTGTTCACTGTCATAAGGGCCCAGAATCACATTCAAGTACTAATCATAACACATTTTCATTTATCAGGACTGCAAACAATGAACTATGACACAGTCACTGCAGTGTCTGCCACGGCTACATGCTGAGAACAAAGAGAGGCAGAAGTGAGAAATAAGGGGCAAGACAGAAAGCGCGAACAACAGAAGTGATGTCACACGTATTGACAGAGAAGGCAAGACATGATGAGTTTGTGAGGAGGGAGGATAAAGAGAGTGAGAGAAAGAGGCAGAGCAAGTGGGGTAAAGGAAGGCCATGGAAGAATGACCAGGGAGACAGAGAGTCTAGTGCGTGGTGACAGTGCTGTCGTGTCTTGGCGGTGCCAGCTAGACTCCGGAGATGTCTTCAGCAGACACTGGCTGCTCAGAACATGTCCTCTTTGTGTTGGACCAGAACAGACCAAATGTCCAGAGAGAGGTGGTGGTGATAGATAAAGGCACGAGTTTTCCCAAAAGTATGTTAGAAATATGAAAATTGTCATCAGTTGACCTTTCCCTAATCCCCTCTTTCAAACAGTGATTGTCTAATCAGCTTTGCAACCATAAGTGGGCAGGGCTGCCCCGTCAAGATTTGGATTTCTTTACATGTTGAAAGGCTTTCCATGGTGATGTAGTAAGAGAAATACTCTGTGTATAAGAAATTTGGACGGTCATGTTGAGTTAACAACAAAAAACACTTCTACATTGACAATTGGCAATTGACTTACATTGAGATATGTGAAAATAAGCGTTTTGTTTGTTCCTACTGTGCTTACTGCTATGCTGTGTTGTTTTTCTAGTGTCGTTGATAAAACAAATCTAGCATTATGAACGGCGACATCATACAGCCAGTCAGACTAACTGCTAGTTTTGGATGATGCCATCTACTTCAATCTGTGGCCCAACAGTTAAATTACTGTGGGTATCAACCTAACATTAGTGAAAGTGTTGTTATTAATGAGATAGGAAAGCATCAAACATGCATTTAAGATGAGATAAGAGTATATCCATTTGTTCCTTGTCCCCGTTTGCTCATTGCTGTTGAACTGCAAGTAAGTTTGTTGTATTGCATGCTATTATATCCAATGTTTGAGTAACATTGGTGGCTGTGTCCTACTGTGTATTGGATTTGGGGAAATACACACAACTTGACCTGAGACATACTAACCATGTCCTTATCCTTAAACTATTTTATTTTAAAGCAAAAGATACTCTTTGAAAATACTAACAATGAATCATAAATGTAATCTTTTTGTTGCTTGTCTGAGAAACATATTCTATGACTGGCATCTGAAGAGTGTTGTGTTCTGATAAAACTTTTTGTGTTATATTACCATCTTATCAAACTGGTGCTAACCAACTCTATTCTACAATACAAGAACAAATCTGGGTCTTGTTTTCCATGTCCTCTACAGGGATCATCAATTGGCGTTTGCGTGTTATCTGTTTGTAGCATCTTGGGTCATTTAGCACAATGGGAACTGAAGCACTGCATAGACAACACAACCTCAGTGCATACACAGACGCTGAATCCAAAGATGAATCTCCCCTTAAAACCAAAAGGACAAGCAGTATCAGATCGACTTTATTATCCTACACACCAATTTATTTGGTCCAGTGCTCCAGACAAGGATATATCACTATGTCAGACTAACCTGCTCCAACAGTAAATATAATAAAGAAAAAACATGTTTTATGGCACGGAAGCAAACTAAGTTCATTTGGGCCAGGGGCATTTTCACTGCGCCAAGGTCGGCTCCTTAACGCAAGATCAAAACCGCAACTTGTTTATCGGAAAATCTGCCCATCTGGCTGAGCATCTCGGTTGGCAGCAGGATGAAAAGCTGACTCAAAGAAAAAATGTTGGGGAACGAGGGGAAAGGAAACGATGTGAATCATGAGTAAAGCCTGGCAGGTCCTATTTGGCTCAATAGTGGAAAGCAGACCAGACTGAGCCAGACTAGGCTGGGTGCCCAGCACTGCCACCTAGGGCAGTGGACCAACAGAGAGACGCTACTTGAATGAGTATGCCTATTCATTGTGCCAACTGTGCAGCCAGCTAGGCAGGGCATGGAAGCAGAAACAGAGACAGACAGAGAAAGATGAGAGTTTTAGGAAGACATCATGGTCATGGCTGGGAGGGTTTGGAAGAGCAAAGACTTTGAAAAAATGAAAGCAAGAGTGGAGAGGAGGACAGGAAGTTGGTCTGAAAGAGATAAGGATGCATCTGTAGCAGCAGTGGTATGACCTCTGAATGGCAAAGCCTGTTATGCTGCTGCCTGTGCTATGATTCATACTGTGGTTAAAAAACTTAAACACCTTAAAACACAAGACAGAAGTATCAGCCCCATTAACTTCAAATTCTGCATGTTTCCATTCATGTCAACCACTTTTCAAACCATACAATACTTTCAGTAATAGCCATTGTTGTTAGTACATGTCAGTAGAGTAAAAACAACAAACTTCTAGCTTCGTGAAGCATTGAGTCTAATGTTCTGCCCTCAGTGTGTGTGTAGATGCACAGCTTTGCAGCTAGCTAATAAAGGTTAAAGACGAGTTGGGCTTTTAAGGAACAGTCAAGATGTCATTTGCACCAAGCGGTAGGATTCTCCATGTATCTGATTGTAATAAAGAATCTTTGTTATCAATCATAAACCAACCATCAAACTGTTTATGATATTAAATGATATTCAGGAGAGTTACGTTAGCCAGCTCTATCAATAATAGGTCAGACCTGCCCCGTTTGGTCATGTATTGTGATGAAGCAGCTAATCTTGGACCAAACAGGAGTTTGAGCTGAATTATATGCAGCTGCTACAGCAGAGCCACCATCTGTTTGTGGTATTAAGGAAAACAAATAAGCAACATCCCTCAACATCACATCATTTTTTAAATTTTATTTTGTGGAAGCATTTTTCAGTTAGAGGTGAAACAGCACAGATATGATGGGTTATAGTGAGACACGCCGCACCAGTTAAATTAACTTCAATAGAACTGGCACCAAGGCAAACTTCAGATGACGTCAAGACCGTTCCTTATTTCATCATTTTCCTTTAGCTTTTATAGGAAGCAACTATACAACTGAGAAAACAGTATTGGACAACAAATATAATGATATTATAATAAATTAGAAAAAAGACATATATAATAAACAAGTAAAGAAAAGAAAGCTTGAATTAGTACAGTAACAAGGAAAGTGGATTCACAAAATTAACTCAGCTGTCAAATGAATTACATTGTTCAGTGACAGTGAATAATACAATTAATCAAGTCAACTAAAGTAAAAGTGAAGAGTAAAATACACAACAGTTAGCCAGTAATTTAGAATATTGTCTTAGTGTCTAGTTTGGTAAAGCACTAAACTGAAACACAGAAAAATAAAATAAACAAATAGTAAATAAACAATCACAAAACAGATATAATAAAATAGTGCCCACAGATCCAACAAGGGCATTTGTGTAGTAGATAAAAGATAATGTATATGTCAATCCAACTGTTAAGTCTGACTTAACACCCCTTTTGAAATACGACTTCTGGGTCCAAACACTCCGTTGGAACACAACAGACAACAACGGCCGGACATGTTCGGACAATCTGACCCCCCAACCGCCGCTGAATCTCTCTTACACACCTTCATCTCCTGTCGCCTCGACTACTGCAACTCCCTCCTCACTGGCATCTCCTCCTGTTCCCTCCACAGACTTCAGACGGTCCAAAACTCTGCAGGCTGCCTCCTCACTTACACCCGGTCCCATGAACACATCACTCCTGTTCTCCGCACTTTCCACAGGCTCCCCATCAAACAACGCATACATTTTAAAATACTCCTCCTCACCTTCAAAGCTCTCCACCACCTACTAGCAACAGAATGTTCAACTGAGACCAACTGATGGTGGCACTTTTTAAAAATACAGAACCTCCAGATCCATCATCATACTTTATTCATGAGGTCTATCGCTCATTTTTGTCTCTCGTATTTGATATCTTGAAACTATTCCTGATGAATGCAGGACTCATTGCCTGCTATCTCTAAAATGTGGGCAGACATTCCTTCGAAGCCTTTAAAGGTATCTTTGGCAAGAAAATAAAGATGACTCATTGCCTAGTGTCATGGATCTCATACTAGTTTCAAGCCTGTATAAATTAATTTTCATATTATTATGAATGAAAAAAATAGATCCCTGCAAAGTATGAAACAGGCTCATGTTATGGAAAATGTCTGTCAGTAACAACAAGTACACATGATTTGTAGTTAATGGGCTAAAACTGTCATTTCATGCATTGCACTGGAAAAAAAACACCCCCTTTGACATACTGAATGAATCCAACATATTGCATACTATGTTTCAGTAACAACAAAGTATTAGCTTTAGTTTTATTGACATTCATTCATCACTGCATATGTCTCAACTCATAAATTACTGCCGATGGACAAGCTGCTCCTGGGGCAGAGAAAACAAAAATGTGGGCTAATTTTAGATATGTTGCAACACAAAGCAAAACACCCTATTACAAATTACAAGCAGGCTTAATGAGGTGACAACTGATGCTGGTGACATGTAATTCAGTGAAATAGATGCTTAATACCGGCAAATGTCTCATCAAGTCACATTTCGTGTCGATAAAGCAACGTGATTAAAAAGAGAGAACCAAACTTTAAATTTTCGAGTCTTAAATGCTTTTTAAGGACTACAGTTTAAAAAGTTGAGGGTCAGTAATAAAGATTGGACAGTGTGGCTAAAGAGGAGTTTAAATAACCCCTGTCCGGAACACTTTGGACCTGAAGATACGGAGGAGAAAAGAAGCTTTAGGGAGGCTGGGTGTAAAGTGTCGTTATCTGTACAGGAAGCGGAGGCTGCTGGGTCAAGTGGAGCTCGTGGCTGGGAAGAGCAGATAATAAAGCTGGAAAGTTGCGGGAGAGTGTTGGTAGGATCATAAGGCTGTGAGAAAAGAAGACAAGTTTCCAAGTGAAGCAAGGTGGCCCTATTCATTTTAAGAAAATGAAACAAAATTCAATTCAAGTCAGCAACCTTTATGTAAACATGCAGGGAAAACACTCGGGTTATAACTTTTTCTCTGTGCCCTTTAGCAAGACACAACTCTACCAGGATAATAAAAGAGTGTAAAAAAGCCAGAAACACAACTCTGAAAGAATACAATCTGAGAACAGACAGGGAAACTGATCATTTGCAAAAAACATTTGTTTGTGTGAGGACTGGCCACAGGTGGGTTATTGGGGCTGAAAGCAGAGCGGTCATTTATGGCAGGAAAACAAATAGAGAGCAGCACTGAATATTTGATGTGGGTATTCAGCTGGAAATAAACGATGGATGAAAAGCCAAAGGAATAATATGCAACCATTTTAGTCACTATCAAAACAGGAAAAAATTTGTGAACATAGTGTGGCTGATGCTCTCGAGAGGTGTGTATGACAAGGAATCTAAGTGAGAGGAAGTGTCACAGAGCATCCGGAGGTAACAACTGCACAGTTTACCGAGCAAGTGCAAATTTCAAAGGAAATATGAAAAATGTCATAGAAAACTTTCAACCTGAATGTTAAATGTAAGAGAGTGGTTGTTTACTTGAAGACGAGAACTGAACGCAGCCCTGATAGCGAGACTGTCAGCCCTATAACTGGTACCAAATCGGATGCTGGTAAAAGTGCACATTTGTTTCGCCGTTTTCTTGTTGCTATTGAGAGAGTTTTGCTAAAGTTGTGGCACGCTCCAGAGATCTAGATTGTTTGGTATAAGGTGGTCATAAATCTCAGTCCTAGCTGTCTTAAGTCAGTCTTTTGCTTTTTTTGATGCTCCGATAAAATCCATCATCATCCATCATCTTCAACCGCATGTCCCTAACGGGGTCGCGGGCGTGAGGCGGGGTACACCCTAAGACGGGACGCCAGTCTATCGCAGGGCAATCACATTAAATCAAACATGTTTCATATTATCATAAGTTTTTAGTTTTTAGTTTAGAGGTGCAAGAGGGTAAACAATTCTTGGTTCTCTTGGACCGTGGAAAGCAATGAGAAACTGTTTTTGTAGGACAGAGATATCCTTACTCACAACCAGGGTGGTGTGCACATTCTGCAGTGTCTTCTCTTTTTCTTCTGGCTGGTTTTTCAGAACAAACCACTGCACACACAATGGCAGCTGCGCCCAAAAGCTAATTCTGTTTCGGCTTCATTTTTCTACAGTTTTTCTTCTTGTAAATTTCCACCAGGACCAGGATGGGAAATAATCTCAAATGAATCTAGTTAATCTTGCAAATACTAACCCTGCAAGATTTAGCAAAATTGTATATTCCGTGAGTAAAAACTCTGTGTATTTAGACGCTCAATGGTGAATGTTCTAACGTGTATGGCGCTCGTGCATTTAGGGTGTGTCCAACTCCACTCTTGCTAGTTAGATGGCACATATTCTGAGAGCAAAGAAATTGCTTTGGTCTCTTCATTAAAAATGGGTGTGTTTTGGGTGTAACTTGAATGCAACCAATCAGAATGTCATCTCCCTTTAAACGCCAGCCTTATGTGGACTAGTGTACTGCACGTATTGGCTCTGATGCCATCCGGATCCACTTAACTTTTCAATCATCCACCCGCCACCCACTTGAATTAATTACCGTATTTTCACTCTCCTTGTAGGCCGTTGCTTTTTAAAATATGTATTGTATTGCTGTATGAGAACTGTCTATAGCGATTTTATTTAATGGTAAGAGAGGCTGCTTTCAGTGATTGTTAATGTTTTTTATGTGCTCAGTAAAGTCACAGCAGAAAATATTGTGGCACATTTAAGCAGCAAAACTAAAAACTGTAGTTATAATCTTGACAGGAGAAAAATAACTAAACTTTTAGCTTCGGAAATTAAGTTAATGTTTCTCATGTGTAAATGAGCACAGCTGAGCAACAGAAGCTTTGTTCTATGCTGGATGATTATTTTCCTCATTAATGATGTATTATTTCACCTATCTGCTATTAATCAGAACGCCCAATCCGTGGATTAACCACAGGGCCGTGGATATAACTGCAGTCTGAGAATCACTAATCTTACTTTCTGAATAATGCGCCCTTCAAGTAGCAGAAAAAATAACATGCCCTTGACAGAGGTTTAGGATCGAAAGAAGTGCCTTCATCCACTTTATTACTAATTAATATCAAGGTTAGTAGTGTCCCCATTTCTAACAATTACTGCAGGGGTTTTCAAACCTCCTTGGACAGGGCTGGTTGGGTGCCAAAGTATAGTTCAATAATTAATCTAATTTAGACAGTACTGCACACAGATTATGTATAACAGGACTTATAACACAATTAACCAGTTCATTTTAGTCAAATCTAAGTTAAAATCAAACTCAGTACAACTTGTATATATATCCATTTCTTAATTAAAGTGCACTGATTTATTGTCAGTGGTTTAATGTGCTGAATGATGCAAAGCCCTATTTCTATACAGTTTCCTGTAGACTACCATACATCCTTTTGGACATTAACTCATCTGTCAAACATTCATATTAACTGGTAATATTGGGGACATTGGATTCCTGGGAACCTCTGGAACATGACAATGTGTTAACTGAACTATTACCTTTATCAGGTTATTCGCAATATAAACAGCCTGTAAACAGACTGACAGTTATAGAAATGTGGGGAATACTGACAAAGGTTCAGCAGGTTGGTCACATTTGTATTCAGATAGTGTCCTATTATAGCACCACTTTCTGCTAGAGAGCACAGTAATAAATATTTCAATAACATGGCACACACAAGGGACAATGGCATGCAAAACAAATTGTTCTTGACACAACACAGATTTATCGTGACTACTGCTATTGTTCACTTTTTATTAGCTGCTCTTTGCTTGCTTGGCCATTGTGAAGGGTTATTCCTCATAAAAGCCGACTGGTGCTATCTGTGCAGCTTAATATTATTTTGTGGCTCTCATCTGTTGTTCATCTTTTACAAAAGACACTCATGATCGTGTCCCCTTTGTCTTTTAGAAGTAGAGGTTGTTAAAGGCTAAGCATAGTTGCACCGATGGAGAATACTGTGCACAGTACTTTGTTTATAGTTCACACACACGGATCCATGCACACAACGTCCTCACATACGCTTATGAATACTCTTACAATTGCATTGTTTTGTCAATGGTAGAAGGCTGTGTCCACATTTATTTGGCTACATGTAAAAAAGCTGTCTGTTCGATGAGTCCACTGTTCACACTGAAACACTGAACTAGTTATGGTCTCTAACAACAATTCTTCAAACTGAACTGACCATACTGACTGTCAGCAACTTTTAGCAGTTAAGCTTTCCTTAACTCGGCTGTGATACATGTTACTTTCTTATTAAAAGCCTATTAAAAGACCACAAAAGCCACAGAAACAATCATGATCTGGCAAGTCAGTCGTAAATAATAGGTCGCTGAGCTATGAACCTTACAGCTGGGTACAGTGCTTGTATGAGTTAGTCTTGTACTGAGCTGAACGTGACAGTTTAGACTATAAACAGATTGAACGAATGTATTACAAAGTGCCTTAGAAGGGTCACATGATTTTACTGTTTTACGCTGACGACCCTTTAAATGAAGTTGCAACCATTTAGCTTAAAAGGTCTGTGAGCACGAATATTTGACCTGAGCACAACAAAATGATTCGAATCAGCAGTGGGATTTGTATTTTCTACGTAGCAGCTTATATTCCTCATAAATTTGGTGAGGAGTCAAGCCGGTTGGACACAAACACCATTTTAACAAACATGCCCTAGGGTTCGACACAGCAGCGACATTTTCGGAAATCCATTAACTTCAATGGAATTGTTTCAATTGCCTAAACTTCATGCTTTCAAACTGTGGTGACAGTGCTTTCCTTGTAAGCGGACCAAAGAGTCTTTTGAAACAGCATCCAATTACATGCAACCTTGTTCAGCCAAATAGGAAACACAATTTCTCATCCGTGTTCATTTTGACTCCGGCCATATCCAACAGAGGCCCCAGCACATCCCCCAAGCCAGCATGTCACTGAGCCTCAAATTTTCCATTTTCTGGTGTGTTGTCAATTTTGGTTTCTGTTTGGCTGAACAAAAGGTGTTATCATGGATACAGCTTGATTTAAAAAAGCTTCCTCATCCACAATACATAATGAGACCCTGCAGGAGGTTTTCCTAAAAAAATCTGTTTTCAGTGGAGGAAAACACCGTGAGTAAAAAAAAAAGATGTTTTCAGATCCACCCCTACTATTGTGAGTGGTAAACACTGGGTTCAACTGTTTGCTTGCTTTTGTGCATCCTAGAAGTTGCCAATCAGTGTCTGTCATCTGTGGCCAAGCTCTGTCAGCCCTGTAGGTCTGCAGCCACACACTGAGCTAAGTCCAGTATACACTTATTAAGGCTGGAAAAGCACAGCAAACCCCGACTTGTCGCTCCGCAGAAACCAGCAAGTAAGTTTGTGTGGTGTCCAGCCGAACTCAGTTTGCCTCATCACACGCACCAGAGCATGCAAACAGCTTTGACGAGTACACGCAGAGACACAACTAACTGGACATAAATACACACACTCCCCCTATCGCTGTCGTCGGGACTCTGTGTGCTGTGTTCTGCCGGTTCTCAGTGTGAGTCTCAGTGTGTGAGTTTTTCTCTTCTTTTTTTCCAGGCGGCCATCTCTGCTCGGCCTTGCCATCTGTTCTCCATGCTGTGGAACACGGCGCTCGTTCTTGCTGCAGGCGTTTCTTGCATGGTGGCAAAAATTGTCAACTGGAAAACACTCAGGACAGAGGTGGAGTCAGGAGTCTTTTTTTTAATTTTACAAATCTAATGTTTGTGTCCAAATGTGTGTTTTTTATGTACTTGTATATGTGTGCTCATATCTCCATTCACAAATGTTTAAGGTTTACTCTGAGTTTAACATAATGTAGCAGTAAAAGAAAGAAAGTACAGATGATTGTCTCTTTTTTGTTGTAGTATACTACATTTAGATACTTTTAGTGTCTCCGAGAGCGGCAGCTGCAAGTAGGGTTCCCATAGTAAAGTAAATGGGGAATTCATCCATTTTACAAGGAAAGGAGGAAGTGGGAGTGATTTTGTAGTCTGTATTTGAGCTTTTATGTCCTCTCTACATGCCAATTATCCTATTAACACAACTTAAGTTAGACACTTAAAGTAACAGAATCACATGGGAAAGTTGTCTGCAATGAGTCTGCTTACTGCAAACTATATTTTCATTTCAAAAACTTGAAATGAAACTTGTCAAGAGAGCTAATTTCGGCTCACTTTGTCCATGATCTCATTCTTTGAATCACTAACTGAAACATTAATGTGCACGTATGGTTTGGAACATAATTCAACTGACAGGTAAACTGAGGTACAGCTTCCTCTTCACCACGGCAAGCCGGTAAAACACCTGCGTCCGCCAACACTGCAACAAACAGACCACATGTTGATACCTTGCTAACGAACAGCACCTTGAGATACTTTATCACTTGGGGAAGAAACTCGTTCCAAAACCAAAGCTTGTTATCCACCGTTTTCCTGCAGGCAACCATGGCTTCAGACTTCTCCTTTCATCTTCTCCATGAATGCATCCTTGAGATCAGTGTTTAATGAGGCCAACAGAACTACATCACGATACTGGCCATACAAATCCCCAAAAAATCATGACATGGAAGAATTTGCACTTTTAACTGCATACTAATAAATGAACATGTTATTAACTGACTTATAATCTGAAAAAGTCATGTGAAAAATATTGTGAGTAAGCAGGTTAAAATTAGGAACACCTTGCCTGGTCAGCAATGAATTGGCCACTGCCATTAACCCCCGTGTCTTTAAATGTTTTTATTCTTCTTTTAATCCTTGCACTATTACTTTACTACTACTTTTTTATTTTTAGATTGGATTTATGTGTGAATGAAGTGTTGTTTTTTTTTGTTTACAAACCAGCTTTCCTTGAATTCGCACTTGACGGCCCAATAGTATTTTTTAAATGAAACTGAAATCTGTTAGTACCCAACATTGTGTGTTACAAGGATTTTTTTTAAAATTCTGATTAAAGCTGAACATAACATATCTAATGGGTAGCCACTGGATTGATCTGATGGTTTATTAAATATTTATGGGAGAACAACACCTGGGAGCCTGGGAACGTCTCAAGTTCGGATTCAAAGAGCAGGAGAGAGGAATTATGAACACACACACACACACACACACACACACACACACACACACACACACACACACACACACACACACACACACACACACACACACACACACACACACACACACACACACACACACACACACACACACACACACACACACACACACACACACACACACACACACACACACACACACACACACACACACACACACACACACACACACACACATAAGGACAGATGCATGAACAAGGACATATGCATGCATCCATTTACACACAGACACACACAAACACACAATGGAGGTCCGTTGTGCCTCCCAGAACTCCCATCTGTTGAACCAGCAGTCCAGGTTGGTCTTAATGAGAAATAATGAGCCTTCACTAAATAACAACAGCTTGGACGGATTTCACCTCCACTTCAGATTTTATTAGAATAGCATCGACACTTCCAAAATTCATTTGTTTCCACTCAAAATAACATTTAATTTTCTTTAGCTTTCATTTTTTTTAAGGGTAATAATGTATAAATGACTATTGGCAAGGTTTTAACATTTTATTCTAACTATTCATGGGGCAATCAAACATTAGGTTACTCGCTGTTGGATAAACAATTTGTATTGACAAAGGACATATTCTCAAAATCTCCTGAATGAAGACATAAAAATTACAAAGTACAATCAAAGTTTATCACACTGCCCTCTGAAAGTTATGAGCACAAACTTGGATTAAAACGAGCTCAAAGGGGAAAGAAATTCCTTCCTTTAAAGTTTGACATTTTTCTCTAATAAATCAGAGCAAGAATGGAATTAGCTTGGCCTGTAACAAGTGTCGGCAAAACACCAACTGTGTGTGAGTGTGTGAGGGTGTGTGTCTGTGTACACCAAGCATCAAGTCAGGGAATCCAACTGGCCTTGCACGATTTCAAGCTGGAAGGAAGAGAAGAAAAGGTTGAGCGTTTGGAAGAAGACAGATAGACAGACAGACAGACACACACACACACAACTAACAGACCTTGTTGTAGAAGTCAGTCAGCTCTTGGTGGTTAAAATTAACAAAGACATTTTCCTGAACCTGGAGAGAGAGACAGTGAGAGAGAGAGAGAGAGAGAGAGAGAGAGAGAGAGAGAGAGAGAGAGAGAGAGAGAGAGAGAGAGAGAGAGAGAGAGAGAGAGAGAGAGAGAGAGAGAGACAGATAGGGTTAAGATTTAAGGGGAGCGAATACCTTATCAAATAAGAAAATAAGCTGAGAAGTACGAGATCAACAGAGCAGAAGATACAAAAGCAGCAATAGCAGCACGTACAGTCCGTAAGAGTAATGACCAAGACTTCTTCAGTCGGCTTCTTGTTCTTTCTATAAAAACCTTCATTAATTATTACTGCTTTCTGGCCAGTACATACTATCCTCTAAGTCTAATCCATCAGAGTGTTTAAAAATACACTGAAAGCAAAGTCACTGTCCATAAATTCATGGTGGGAAAACCTATTGCTCTTTCTCCAGTTTGTTTGGTTTAAAACGAGACAGGCTGCATCATATGTGCCTTGATGAACAACATAATGTTTCAACACTGACAATGAACACACACAGTAACCTTGCAAAGCATGCAATGTTATATAGAAATATAGTAATAACGCCTGCCATGGAACACTATGGATACTATTTGAATGTGTTTTTTCATGATACATTTTGCTGTCTAGTTAGTCTAATGATGCATACTGATTGATTTGTGATTTTGAGTTAAATGAGGTTAAAGAAAATGTTACGTCCATTATTTGTATATATTTAAAAAATGTGATTCAGAGCAAAAACAGATGCTCCTTTGGTTATTTCCTTATCTATTTTCTTTCTTCCTATGAATTGATGGCTACATAAGTTAAAAAAAAACATTGATCTGCTACAATTATGCAACTTATAGCAAGATGTGTTTTAACTGAGTGAAAAGAGACAAGAGAAAAAAGCCTATTATAAAGTCAGGAATTGAATCAATATTAATACAACAGTAAAACTTTTAGCAATACACTACACAAGGAAGCTTGTGTCTTGTGAATCTATCATTGGGTGCTTGTTCATTCTTTTTTCTTATTATTCTATTCAAATTCACCTGGAACCTTTTGCTGTTTCTCTCTCCTTTCAAAAAAAACAACAAAACCTGCAGGCTTGACTAACTATTGAGGGAAGCAAGGTTCGCAGAAAAATGTAAGAAACCAAGGGCAACCATCATTGGACTCATTATTATGCCCCCGTCACAAACCCCCGTAAGTGGCTGTAATGGCGAGACAATTTATCAAAAACCATAATTGAGGAAATAGCTACAATATGTGAAATTCTTTTTGAGTAGCACAGAATGAGAAGGGCAGTCATGTAGGTAACTAAAGTGCATTCAGTACCGTCAGCACCGACTAGGAGGGAAGGAGGTCAGAAAGAAACAAACAAAAAAAGAAAGAAACGTGTGCTTAAGCTACAATACGCGTGTTTCCGATTGTACACTCCCGTCTACAGCTCTCCTCCCTGCAGTTTGGTGATTAGAGACTAAATAGGGCTCTGGGGCTTGAATCTAACTGGCTGGCTGGTTGGTGGGTAGACGGAGGCCATGTGTCACTGCAAATTAATGACAGAGATATTAATTAGAAGCAACGTTAAAAGTCCATAAAGGAGAGCACAGAGGGAAAATGCCACCACACCACAGCAGCTCCACAGCAAGGAGAATGTAGGACAGCCTTGAATTTAGCTATGTGGCAGAGGGAGCGCTGTAAGGACAGCCTCAGCACGACAAGTAATAAAACAACTTATTAAAGCGCTGTTACAGAGTCAGACACAATGTAAAGAAGATTCACATCAACGTAGTTCTACAAGGTGAGAAATGTCTCAGGGTAAACAAGGATGCTGTTTGGAAATGATTTGAAATACAAATAGCGCAGGCTTAGTTGAATAATGAACATCCCCGTGCTTCCAACAGAACAGATCAGTAAGTCTCAGTTCACATCGCTCAGTCACTCCATTGATCTCCACTGTGATAAACACTGTTATAATGAGGAGAAACCGGCGCTGCATAATCAGTTATTTAGGTGGATGGTCTTCGGTGTGCTTGGGTCACAGACAGTAACAACACCAGCAGAGTTGGAAAACAAAATAAACACTCATCAGCTAACTGAGCCGTCTCTATTATTGTCTGACAGAGCTGAGACAGGGGGCAACAGAAAATGCAGTTCGAGTGTGTGAAGTGTGATGTCGATCAAAACTAAGCTACAATATGGACAACAAACTAGACTGTAACATTTCCCGTCTGTTACACAGGAGTTGAGGATGAAAGTGTGTTTGTGTTTAAGATTGACAGTGAGTTCTGATGAGAATTTCCAGGTACTGTCGGGGGTGAGTGTGTGTGTGTGTGTGTGAGTGTGTGTGTGTGTGTGTGTGTGTGTGTGTGTGTGTGTGTGTGTGTGTGTGTAACACTGTTTTGTCTTGGAAACATATGCACAAGGGTGTGTGAGTGTGTGTGCGTGCGTGCATGTGTGTGCGTGTGTGTGCGTGTGTGTGTGTGTGTTTGTTTGGCCCATCCCATTGTTCCTCAGGGTTGAGATTTTGCCAGGCAGTACCCAACAAGGCTCTGACAGATCTAGGCTAACACTAATGGGGATAGGATGCATCATCCTCATCATCACAGCCCTATACTTCCAGTACGTGCACTCATACACATTAATACACACATATCTATCTGTCTCAGTGCCAAAACCCTGTGTGTCAAGATACAGAAAACAGGATTAACGCATGAAGATAATCATATATTCGCTTGCATCTGGTGTTCCATATGCACTACAGGCTACACACTAAGGGAGATTCAAAATATGAGAGAGAATAAACTAACAAAACAAATCACAATTTCTCCAACAAAAAGTATCCTTTCAATAACTTCTGAAATGTGGGACTCGATATTCTGTTGCAGCTCTCAGTACAAGCCTAAAGCTTTCGGCAAGGTTACTTGTACAAATTCCCTAGATGAGCCAACAAAGTCAGTGAGGGATAATTGTGAAAGAAGCTCTATGTGGATTACAGGGAAATCCCTCAGACTCAAACTGAGGATACCACAATGTTAAGGAATTTCTGGTTTATTGCAACCTGGAAATTATTTTCATAGCTGTGGCCTCTATATTTATCAGCAATAATAACATTGAATTTCTCAAGTTAGTTTCTGTGACAACACAGCTAACATGACGAAAAACACAGGCAAAGAAAAAAAAGACTGGCAGTAGAATTATTACCGAATCTATGCCATCACAGTTTTAAGACTGCTTCAGCTGTGGCCTTCGATACTCCCTGTAGTTGTGTAATGAAGGATTATGACCCACATTTCAGGTATGCTCACTTTGAGACTTACTCCAGATCAAATGGTTAATCTCTCTAAACTGTGGTCAGTTGCTCAGTCCACCACTAATGCCTTGACAGAATGATCTAAACAATAATGGGCATCACATCTATTTTTTTTCTTTTACAAAATTCATGGTCCACAGCAGATAAAGCCTACTGTCTTTAATGATTCCCTAACATTCCCTCTAGCACCAATTGTTAAAAATGGTTTCTTAGTTTCTGGATCTCAGTAGATATTTGAATAAACCCACAAATATTAGAAATAGAGAGGGTGGCCATGGCCACAAAAACAAAATGTTCAGTACAATCATTTTTATGGTTGCAAACTGAAAAAGTCTACTCGGCCTAAAGCTCAGACTGCACTTCACGGGGGTCATCTATAAAAAGGACCTGTAACTGCTGCATTGATATGAAAACCAGTTTGGATGATTTTAAGCTTCAAGAGGTTTTTTGAGTGAACCAATCAATGTATTCCAATTGATAAAAACATGACCCACAAGCTTCAACAAGTGGTGCTTTTATCCCATCAAGTGGTTACTGGTGTCAGTTATGTCAGGTTATATAAGACCCCATCTGTATGGCATCAAGCCGTGGTATTTTCATACCACACGGAGTCTGGAACAGGACTGGGTGGACGCAAAAAGGCACTCTTCATCAATTATTTGCCTCAGTGCGATAAAGAATATCTTGGATTTGAAATACTTGTCAAAGCAGTGATTTTTTTTTTTGCTCTGAGTGCTTTACAGGAACTGCTTTTATGAAGTAAGTAATTTAAACACAGGAAGGGAATAAAAAAAGAGAGAGGGCGTCAAAGATGACAAGAAAGCGAGATTGACAACCACAAAGAAAGGAGGGGAGAAATAGTTTGGAGAAATGAGCAGCAAAGTAAAAGACAGATAAAACAGAAATTAAAGAGAGACATTGACAGAGAATGAGAGCTTAAGTAAAAGAATGAAAAAAACGTGATAATCTAAGGGAGCATTCTCAAACCTCAAACTATAAAGAATTCACTGACATAAAGATTTGTCTTCTATCCGGATGTGTTACTTCAAAATTAATATAGTAGAAAAGCTGTCTATAAATTCATGGAGAGAAAACAAAAAAGTGGGTTAAAGCTGTATGTTAAGAGCATTAATATAGCCGCAAACAAATATTTGCTATTTGCTGTGTGCATTGTTATCTGAGTTCCTCTGTTGTCTGTTTTGATAGACTGTCCAGCGGCGCGTGCATGTGAGTGCCTAGTGTGTTGGTATTGAACGCAGAGGGCCATGACAAAACGTTAGTTTTTGACGACGTGAGGAACAGTGGAGGCAATCCCAGCACACTTTTTCTTTGTATAGCTCCTTTAAAATATGCACGGCAAAGACAAAACCATACTGACTCAATGTAAAGCAAATCAGGCTCAAGTGTCGACACCGTTTAGTCTTCTGCAGTTAAGTCAAATGTGCACTTGGGTGAAAGTTTGTGTAACTCGGATAAAGGTGGAGAAGTTTCTGAGTTGTACCGAACATGTGCATTGACAGCACTGTGAAAACAAAAAAATTGTTTTTCATTTTTTACTAATTTTCAGAAATTTTGAAAAAAATAAATCACCTGAATGTTGTAAGGCAAAATGTGTAAATCACGCTGAAAAATATTTTTTATATAACTGAAGGCTGTAAAACAAAAAAGTGACTATTTCAAAAGGGTATCATGACTCTATAGGCACTGTATATTCAAATGAAATAAGTCTAATAGTGGTGCTTAATATTATTATTATTATTTTTATTATTCCTTGAGCACAGTTAAGGTTTGCTTACCTCCTTGCATGCATGTAGCAGGTTATCAGATTATGAGACATCATTTTACAACTATGTAAAGGAGTGATGATGAACTAAACAGAGGGACAGAGGCTGTTAATTGCAACTAATCTCCAAAGGAAGTAGTCCTGCGTGTACTTGATTTGGTAACGGAGTGAATATCTGGAAAATGTGTTGTGTTGTAGTCAATTTTTCTAGCTAATTGCAACGTGTTAGTAAGATGAACCTACATTGTTGTGCTAGGGCCCTCTCTCTGTGTTAGGACCCCTGCTGCTTAACGGCTAACTGGTGCAGTGACGATGACATGATTACCCTTATCAACTTCCTACCCTACAAACACTGTCAACTGTGTTTGTTAGAGAACCAGGACATATCACGGGTTGGAAAACAAGTGTTCTTCCGCTGTGCTTAGGGCCCATGTTGACAACCTAGAGCCTGTCACCTCATCCAGAAATGATTTCACATTCACGCAAGGTCTTAATTAGCAGAAAAAACAACCCAGAACAGTTCCATGTCCTGTTGGTAGTTACACAAAGTGTAAAGCGTGTTCATTATTTTAGGCCTTGACTTCCCCCACTTGGTGTCACAAATAGCATAAATGTTTCCAATAAGTTGCATTGAACCCACTGATTTTGGAAGTATTTAAAATTCAAATGATATTTATGCTGCTACAATTAGCACTTTTTTATAAAATGACAAAATGTGCTGCACTTCATCCCTGCTTGGCTACAACGAATAAATATAAACATGTTTAAGTGTGAAAGCTAAGAATGAAAAGGTATCATCCTGCTTTTCTGCTAATTTCAATTTGACACACGCAGCACAGTATTAAATCAGCACCAAAGAAAGGGTAACGTTAACTTTGTAACCTTGACACTTTGTCCAATCGGAGCTTCTCTTACGCTGCCTGGTCACTGACTTTTGCCTGACAGAGAGAAATCTTGACAGTAAAAGACAAAGAGGCAGAAAGAGAGGCAGCATGCAGAGGAGTCTGAGCTGTTGGATTTTGGCAACCCTTCATTCCTTAACACACTCATAACAAATACAATCTTCTTTTTCCTGGATGCTTTACTGTAATTTCCACACACGAGCACACACTCTTCCTTGTTTTTTGGCTTCCCAACACATCCTGACTAGGAGTAACCAGGAGAAACATCTACAACTGTTGCTGCTACACTGTTATATTGCCATGGGTACATAGATCATTAAACAAATCCAACGACTGAGTGACTGCTGGTCTGTCTTTCTATCCGGTTAATCAACTTGTCTGCATGCTTGACTGCTTCTCTGTCTCTCTGTCTGTTGTTCTGTCAGCTTACAGCAACCATCATATATGTGTCATTACTGTTTGTCAGTTAGGGTACAATAAAAATACATGCATGTCTGCCAACCTGTCTGACTGTCCTCCTCTCTGTCTTTGAGCCAGCCTACATTCACAAGCTTGTCTGGCTTTCTGAGCTGCATTCTGCCATCTTGCTGAAGGATGATCAGCGGGGGTTATTTTATGAAGACATGAGGAGGAGGGTTGTCTGTCATTGGAAGTGCAGGCAGGTGACAGCACAAATAAGTAAATTGTGGCTTGGAGGCACCTGGTAATATATAATCCACAAATGGCAATTTAGTAGATTAAAGGTATTTCATCATCACATTAACTTTTTTTTAAATCAGAAATGAAGCAAGATGAAAATGATATATGATGATAGCTAACAACAATGAGAAACCAAAGCTTTGATGTAAAAGGAACAATTTATTGACCCATTAAGCAAACATGGGCACACTTTTCTGATACATATATACGTAAGTATATAAGTATATAAGAGTGAGTTTGACGATCCATGTGTGTGTGTGTGTGTGTGTGTGTGTGTGTGTGTGTTAAGCTGCATAGCTGGCAGGCAGCTGTACTGTCAAAACAGTCTTTTAATGTCTCAATAAAGATTTTTGTCATAATCGTCAGCGCTACAGGTGTGCTGCCTCTTCTTTCATGTTGTGACTGTTTCTGCACATCAGTCTGTACCTCATCAACACTGCTTAGATTTGTCTAGTTTGTAGCCACCTGATTCACTGTGGAGGAGGAGGAGGAGGAACACAGATGGGGAACCGGAGACGGTTCAAAGGTCCACCTGAGGATGACGATGGATACCAAATCATTATACTGAGTTATGTGACTAATAATCAAACTAAATATAATAATACATCTAATATGTTCTCCAACTATGTTTTACAAACAAGAAGATGACCTAATATGGCAATTATAGCATCGTGACTACTGACCCACAAAATGTTTAAAATGACATGAGCTATTAGGATCAGCATTTCTCAAACTCAGGGATGCTGTTGAATATTCCCTTTGCCAGTTAGCTGACAGGCTATGAGTGTGTATCGTAGACTGTTTTTGTGTGCATACACAGTACATACTATTAGAGTTTGGATTGAGTGTAAACTGTGATTAGTTTGCATGCAGGTGGTAAATAGTGGGTGTAATGAGTCTTCTTCAAAGACCCTGACAATAAACCTTTGTGTTTCTTTTAAAATTGCACTGTATACTCACATGCTTTCTCGGGTGCCAAACTACTGAAGTTTATCAGACAAAACCAGCTTAATTTGAAATTTACTGAAACAACAAAGCACTACCAATACTGTGCTATGACATGCCAATCATAACTGCGATATTTCACTACATTTCCATGATATCCTAGTTTTCCCACATTTGATTAGCCTCAGAGTCTGAAACCCTTGGTTTTTAATTGAATTGTACAGTACACTAGCTGATGGCATTGGTCAGGAATCTAGGGGGATGATACAATGTACTGCTGAACAATAACATGGGCTCTGAAGCTCAATAGCTTTGGGTTTTTCTTTGAATTAACTTTATCAGTCCACAATATTCAGCTAATCCTATGTGTCATTTTCTTGGTATTATTTAGCATACACTGCAGTCAGTACCATTACACAAACTGTGTGAACTGTGTCAGTCAAAAACAGTAAAAAGAAAGCAGTAGTTTGTAAAAAAAAACAACAACCATGTTTAATCTTCCCATGACCCTTTGAGCCCATAGCTGTTGAGAGACAGCCTCTAGGAGCCACATATGTACTGTGCAATGATGCTGAAAGGGGGCACTGGTATCCACATCCACAGCAGTGCCCCGAAGCCACCACACAGAAACAGACAGAACCTCAAAACGTCAGCCATTCACTAAAAAGCCTGTCGACTACAACAAATAAGAGCTGTCAAACCCAAACACTGGAAACTGCCAATCACCTTTTGGTATTTATAACAGAAATGAGCAAGAGCAGACGTGCACACACAAACACATACAATCCTATTCTCCCCGATATACTTAGTTATTTTCCAAACCTCTGTCGGATGATTTATGACATGCAAGAGATGACATGATGGAAAACCCTTCCTCTTCGTAGTAGAGGCCTCCCAAATACAGTACATGTGAAGGGGGGAAACAATTCAATCAGTCTTTCTAATTTCTATGATTTGGCAAAACACTTTGGATTCAACAGGTCTTATACTTTCTATCAGTCTGAATGTTTCATCTCTCTTAATTTTGCTGAATTTTTTCAACAGGCCTTTTAGTAATGCTCGCATTTTAAATCACAGGGAGTAAATTATTGCATAGAAGAATGGAGTGTATGCAGCTACCCAAGGGGGGAGAGAGGGAACTTTGACAACAATCAAAAGAAAAACAAAGCAGGCAAAACAATAAACATACCGGGCTTTTGCTTCGTTTTGTGTGGAGCAGGTCTGAGAGGATGCAGCAGGTTTCAGGCCTGACAAAATGAATTCCTCTAGACACACTGGGACACACATACACTGCAAACTCAGACATAGGTATACAACTTGCATGGGTACAAAGGCTCACACACCCAACAACACAAAGATCACACACAAAGGGTGCTAGGGGTAGCTACACAGTCAAGAGTACGCACACACACAAAACAACTATTAATATGTGTTGTGTATTATTTATACAATATTTAGGTTATTTTGGTCAAGTTTACATTCAAACTTCTTAGAAGCTGAACATTTGTACCATTTATAAGACATCTATCTAATTTCAGGCATCGACTCACTTGCTAGTTTTCATGCACTAGAACTTTGGATTGTCTTTGGACACACACACACACACACACACACACACACACACACACACACACACACACACACACACACACACACACACACACACACACACGCACACACACACACACACACACACACACACACACACACACACACACACACACACACACACACACACACACACACACACACACACACACACACACACACACACACACACACACACACAGCTACCTGTCTGTGACCTCCTTCCTGTTACACACACCATGCTGTGTCACAATAGCTGCGTCTATGTCTCTTCCTATTGAGGTGACTCTGTCTCCCTGTCTCTCTCTCATCTCATCTCCATCTCGTTGACAAGATGCATCACTCTCGCTTGATTTATTTCTTTTCTGTAGCTCTTTAACTTCGCCTCTGCTCCTATCTCCCATTGCATAAGCGACACCTTGTTATAAACAGCCCCATCAGTGAGTTGTCCATCCGTAGCCCGAATGTGGACTGACATTTATTAAGAGTCAGCCTTGCCTGCAGTCTCCTTACCTCTCTTAGCATCCCCACATGAACACAGAGAACCAATTAGAGGAGGAACAGGGCATATGTCTACATGCTCAGAGAGGATAAGCCACAAATACAAACAAACACCTAAACAGATAAGGTAGACAGATGGAAACATGGATGGAGGAAAAGAGGGAGTCAGAAGGAGACAGACAGACAGATGAAGGGATGGAGAGCGGGAGACAGAGGACTTAACAGGGTTTAAATATAGACTAATAGCTCCCTAATATTTGAGCTACTGAAACAACTCTCCTTTAGGAACACATTTAAATGAACAGTAAACTTTTAGTAAAATGGGAACACTACCTACTGTGCTAAATGGGTGCTGTAACAAAGGCAAAAGAGAAAAGAATGTTTTTGTGAATAAAATAGATGAAATAAACTTTCTCAATAAACACACAGCACTTTTATTCAAGGCATTAAACACTATGGGAAACCCTGCATAGTCACATTCTGCAGTAAACTCTCATTCAACATGATGAGGCTTGACATTTATGAGCAGCAGGAGGTAGCTAAAGGGGCTAAACAAATAACATCCTTGGTGTCAGGCTAAATAGAACGATGGCTATTTTGCCTATTGGTTTTGTCTCACACGGATGAAGTCACCTGTGTCCTGTCTGTGCAGTTTGAGTGTGTGTGCTTGTTCGTTATTCGTTTGTGTGTGTGTGTGTGTGTGTGTGTGTGTGTGTGTGTGTGTGTGTGTGTGTGTGTGTGTGTGTGTGTGTGTGTGTGTGTGTGTCTGTGTGTGTATTGTCCATCCACCTCCACCTCCACAATTAGAATCCACCACATCCTGTGTTGTGGTTGGGGACAATGGGAACATAACTAGGCTTCCACCAGAGCGTACTTCTCCCACATCCGCCTCCTGATTCTTAACATGCTATGCAGCAAGACACTGTACAACACAAACACGAGTGGCACATATTGATGATGATGATGATGATGATCCAACCCAGTCATACATTAATAACTGGGAGGAGACAGGAAGATATGAAGAATACATTTTTGCCTTTTAATACATAAGCCTCCATTCTGGAAAAGTTCCATGTGGATTTAAGACACAACTGTTTACTGTTAATAGAGCTACAATGTGTGCATGGTACGTGACATCTGGCACGCAAGCCTACAGTTGTCAATCCAATCCAGTCCAAATTTATTTATAAAGCACATTTAAAAACAACACAGCTGACCAAAATGCTGTACAGTTAGACATAAGAAACAACAAAAGAAAACACTAAGACCAACTTAAAACCAACAGGACATAAAAATAATAAAAGCGCTAAGACCAATAAGAAGAAAAAAAGGATTAAAATAGGCAACTCTCGTGTCTAGCCAAAATGACACAACACAGGAAGTTTACTGCATGTACAAGGTAAGAGACTGTTTACCAAAACATGCCACTTCTTCTTTATTGGCACCCAAGCAATTTCCAGCATTTTTTCAAAACTAACTTGGGTCATGTACCTTGCGAAATTCTCCCTTCAGAGTCCTATCGTATATCGTATATTTCAATGATCAACGCACGGCAATTACTTCCTAGTCTCTACGGACTGGTTTGCATGTCGAAATTACTAAATTAAAGATATGTTATTCAGTCCTAAGTTGCTACAGAAACGTTTACAGAGAAAAGACTCTGGGTTTGTGGTTGTGACCGGATATACACAAAATATATGAGGAAGTTTCCCTTGTTAAAGAGCCCTACACATCGAGTACACTTACACTGGTGTTTTCACTTATTGGGACTCAACACTAATATTCAAAAGTAATTCCCAGGATGGCAACGATCAGCTTTTGGTTGAGGAAAGTTTTAGTCATCTCATATTTTGAGTATTACTATTTGATGCAGATTGACAGCCTTGTCATGCTCCAGTTTTGCTGTAAATGTGACAGGACCATTGGTATTTGTTTAAAGACTTTGGTGCAACCTTCCCAGCACCGTGCCACACAACTTCACCCTGACTAGTACTGAAAAGGTTTAATCAACCAGAGTAATTGGAAACACCTGTGAGGGTGTGCAGCGCTTTCAACAATAAAAAAGTGTAACACTTCATTCAGCACCTCATCATGCTCATTAGAAACATGCAATGGGTATAAATATGCAAAAACAACAGTTGATGTACTAATTAAATTAATTCGCACACGGGTAAAGCAGATTTAATTCAGATGGTCCACCAATACATGGCTCCATTCCATTTACGAAAAACATAAGGGCCCTACCTGTGAGAAGCCTACATTTAATGAAGTCATCATTAATGGTATTATTTACGACTGAACATTTCATGCTATATAATGTGAAATTTTCTGCTGTGAAAAGGGATACAGATTATAAAGCATGATGACAGGTTATAGAAGGGGACATAGACAAGAAGGAAGAGACAGACACACAGACAGAGACAGACAGGCAGTGACAGTGGTGCTGAGAGAAAAGAGTGGCCTCTGCTGGGGGTCATTTGTCAGGTCATTAGGTTTCCCAGTTAATGAAATAATGGAATAATAAAGAATCTCTCTGTACTGGCCAGCACAGGGAATGGTTGTTTCCATGTGGAGTGTCTTCTTTCACCCACCACTTCCCACCCTACAGACATAAATATATCACACACACACACACACACACACACACACACACACACACACACACAAACACACACACACACACACACACACACACACACACACACACACACACACACGCCTACAAGCACTCTTTTTCTCTCCCTCTCTCACACGCATGCACACAAGCACACACACAGCTGACAGTCTCTAGGTGGGCAAGGGTGGGATTTTCACACGCCTCGCTCCCCATGGCCCATTCAGTACAGTACGCAGCATGGCAGCAGGACATACACACAAAGCCTGGGATTGTCTGCACCCAGTGGGCCACTCACTGAACGAGAATGACAGAAACACTGAAGCACGGAACTGTAGTAACAAACACAGGCTCACTACAGACATGAGTGGAGACACGCACGCATGCACGCACGCACGCACACACACACACACACACACACACACACACACACACACACACACACACACACACACACACACACACACACACACACACACACACACACACACACACACACACACACACACACACACACACACACACACACACACACACACACACACACACACACACACACACACACACACACACACACACACACACACACACACACAGAGCCTTATTTCTGAGAAGCAGAGGCCTACAGAGCGAACACTTTGTGGGTCCCACAACGACAACATGGATGGAAAGAGTCACTTTCTGATTAACTAACTTCTTAACTCACTAACTTATCACAAAAACTAAATTACTAAGGCCCTGTTTACACATGGTTTTAAAACACATCCGGAGCAATTGGATCACAAGTAGACCACAAAGATGTATTGTGATCCGACCACTCACACCACTTGCCAAGGTGGTCTGGGACACTTTTGACCAAATATCTTTTGTAGTGTATATGCTAATTCAAAACGCAATGGGTATGTGACTGTAATCCCATGCACAGTGTTATTAGACACACCGGGTAAATGCTCCGGGATTAAGAGTGGCAAGATTGGTGTAAGGAGACAGGTTGAAGTGATGGATGTGTCAAACAAACACCGGACTTTCACCCAGGAGACTGCCTATCATGTCCCGTGCATCATGTATGTTACAAACGCATTTATTTTAACCCCACCCATGATCTTGTGCTTACCCTAACACAGTGGTTTTGTTGCCTTAACCTAACCACGTATCTGTTTGTGAGTTAACAACTTAAACACCATGTTTCCCATGTTTAAAGCAGCTGGAAGCATCATGCGTTTGACCTGCATGGCTACCCAGGGCAATGATGTGAATGTGAAGCCAAAGGGTCCTAACAAAATGTGACGAGTTGGGATGAGAACAGGTTGAGCATCTCCGACAAGGACATAACAGGGACATACTGTACGTCATCAATGCAGGACAAGCCAATACTCCCTAATTTTGGTTTCATGAACGTCCATTGTTTTGGCTGATGGAAGGAGATGTGTTGGATTCTGCTAACAGCGATATTTCCAGCTATACTGACACAACCGCTAATGTGACTGGTGAGAATACAGACGTAATAATTCAGTGCAGGGCCCTTTGACCTTCTAGGGGAAGTGACTGATGCAGTAACATAATCAGAACACAAATGGTCAGCACGATAGATAAAGAGATGTAAACAGAGATCTGTCTTGGCTGTCCACTTGTGTCTGGATCATCAAAATGCATTTTAAAACCAAGTGTAATCAGGGTCTAAGAGATTGAATAACCTTAAACTCACTGAACTGAACAACCCTCACAATCACACTCTTTGTTAAGCTGAGGCACAAGAGTGTTCTGGGTTGGACTCATTTAAATCAATACATTTTGTTTTGAACATAACAACCGCAATCAAAAGCATTACAGTATAAATATTACCTTTATCAACGCGCAATCAAGCTTTTGCTGAGTTAAATGCACTTTGATGTGAGTTCAGCTGTTCCACTTTGATGGCCCTCCTGCCGTGTCATAAAATAATTTTTGAGGCATTTTTAGCAGTTAATTCATAAATAATAGCCAGGGCCACCACTCAGGGATTTTACAGAAATAAACATTTGGATGCCACTTACTGTTCTCTCAATAAAATATTCTGTCCTGCTTATTTTATCTTGCATGGCTTTCTCTCTCTCTTCTAAACATGCATTGGTAGCACTGTGCTGAAGGGAATGGAGACGATGGATAAATAGTCCAGAGAGACGTATGAGTTAGGTAGTCATTAGTTATTCTAATTCAGTTTTTAGGAGTGTTGTGTGCTATATTTCCATTTAATATGTACACACAGCACTTTTTCAGTTTAATACGTACACACACAGCATTTTTAAGTGTGTGATTTGTGCAGCATGCTGTAGGAAAGAGGTTCTTCTTTTTCGTTTCTTTTTTCAATCCAAGTACATCCAAGGTCTCTCTCTTTCACATTCTGTCTTTGTCTTCCTCTTTTCTCTTTCAAGTCATCTGTCAGCCAAAACCAGTAGTTCAGTTTTAAAACACATAGCCTTTGTCAAGTATGTTCTCTTCTGCCCTCACTATGTATGTACAATAGCTGCACAGCTATGGAGCAAATTACACACAAGGTTGAAGACAGCAGTTGGCCTTTGAAGTTTTTACTACAATCAAAGTCAAACTGTGAAAATAGCAATGGACAACAAATTTAATGATTGTTTTACAAATCAGAAAAAAATAGAGTTACATGATAGATATTGCCACAGGAAATTAGTAACAACCCAACTGAATTCATGCAAGTGAAGACTAGCTGTCAAATTAGTTCCACTGTTCCTTATGCAATAAAAAAAACACTGGACGGTCATCATTAAGTTCCCATAGGAAATATAAATATATAAATTAATCTAATAAACATACACAAAGAGTCCATACGAGTTACAGTAAGCTGCCTTAGATTCTTTACAGAAACTTAACCAATGTTAATATTCATTACACCGGAAAGATGCTGCAAGATTTTCCAAATTAAAGACGCATAATGAAGGCATAAATAATTCACAAACAGTTATGTTTATAAAGAGTTCAAATTGTTGGGGTGATAAAACACAAATTGTTGGGGTGATAAAACACTATTAGTAAAAGGTAAAGTAACTGAGGAAATATTATCGTGGCAGACTTTCACTGGGTCTTCCACATTTTTGTGTAATGACTTCACTGGAAAGCAAAACTACCCCGAATTGACTGAGTGTTTCTTTAAATGAGTCAGAGCTGTAGCTTGTGGGTATGTTGATTTGACACCAAGATAAATACAAGCTAAAAGAGACATTTGTTAGCTAGTGATGAGGCTTTGGGTTTCCACTGGTCTCCAGATAAAGGCATACTAAACAAGCCGCCAAAGTCTGTAGAAAAATCGTTCTCATTGCTTCCACACTTTTGGCTTTTAAATATATATTGTTGTTCAGGGTGAGTGTCATGCTATAATTTAGGATAAATAAGGTTCACATCTTGCCGGGTGCGTGCATTTCTGGTGCTTTAGAGGGAGCATGGTAACATCTGTGCTCGTCAGTGGCCTCTGTGAGTTAACTGATGATGACTGGGACTACCGCACCACCGCCACATCCTTCATGCAAGCCTCTTGCTGCTTAGCAGCCCTACATTGAATGAAAAACACTTTCATGAAAGCACAAAAACATGCACACGCACATGCACCCACACAACCATATTTTATGGGGTTAAAGGCAGCAGGCAAGTGCTTTTTGTGGTGCCAGGGACACTTCTGTACTTCTTTGACAAATGTTCTATGACCAATTATTCTCCTCCCTCTCTGTGACGCGCTCCCTCAAACATCTCTATAGTGAGGAAGAAGAACCACATTATTATTCAACCACACGGAAATCTCTCTCTCTCTTCCAAAGGGGAATATGACAGATCCTCAACTCCTCTATCCTCCTCTTTCACTACTGTGGTCAGTGTTGAATAGAAACAGAGTCTGGTTCTGATCAGCCCTCTAGTCGGCACGTCTGCAATGCGTCATCTGCCATATGCTGCGGTTGCTGGTTTCTCCATGGCCTTACATTCTATAAGCCTAAACCAATATAAGAGGAATAAGTGCTTCTCTCCTTGATTCAATGATGATTACCATTGCCTCATGTCAATAAGAAGTTCTGGTGCCTGAAGATTATGATAGAAATCAATCATTCAAGATTTCTTTCATGAGTATTTTACCTTACAAAAACACCATTAAATCAGTTTAGGTTGGCATATTTTCTGCTTGGTCATTTTCTCTCACAATACCTGCTCTTAGATTCAACTTCATGTATCAGCCAGGTTACATTACAGATACAGCCAGCATCGCCTAAAACTGAGCCAACAGCAGCAAGAAGAGACTGACACACACCATGCCATGTACAAAACAGTTTGTAAATTTTTAATAAGTGAATCTGGGACACTTTCTTCATCTCTTAGAGAGTCAAAGATACTTGTTGATGTTTGACATCAATGATGTCCTAAATCACTGTAAATAGAATTCATCACCACTCTGCATTTTCTACTGCGAACATTTTAATTATTTTCCTGACACATATAGTGCACTTAATTGCTCCCTTTGAAGCCCAGCACACGATTCATGACTGATAACTACTCATAATAAAAGGAAATGCATGCAGAGGTCTTTTTGGATGTCAGATTAAACCTCTTCATATGCGGTGGAGGAAAGAAGCCCTGCAAGCCATTATGATTTGCCGACATCAAGCCAGTCCCACTAGCCACGGAAGCTTCACAATCTTAATCTGACAAACTGGCGTGGCCCATGACTATTTCATTGATGTATGAACTTGAAAACTTGTAACAAAAGCCACCAGAGAGTCTTTAAATCCAAGCACACCCTTAAAGACCCATCTGAGACAACGCTCAGACATCTTTTCATCATCTTAAGAGGAATCCTAAGGTTTCAGCCCCTGTGGTAAATTTGTATAATGTGAGCAGCAGAGTGCTAGAAATGTTTTTTTGATACACCTCACTCTCACATCCCTCCAAACTTCCCACTCTTATTTCTCACATTTTTCACTTCACTGTCACTCGTTTCTTCCAAAGAACTGGCACCTCTGAAACTCCTAGTGTATTTCAATCATTCATGCTGTTTTATTACTGTGGTGCTTATGACAATGGGGTTCCAAAAAATATGTGCATTCATGGGAAGTTGCTCAAGATAAGAAAGCCAGCTCAATATGAGTGTGATCTCATCTTTTAGCATCACGTAGTGTCTGCAGAAGAGCCCATCTGCACCTGACCTCCCTTTTCAACAGCTACTCAACAAAGTCACTCAAAAAGACAAACTACAGTGTATGAATATAGGACACAACATTACATACTTGAAAAAACACAAATAGTGAGGAGGAAGAATGGGAAGAGAAATGAGAGATGGAAGACCAAACTGAGGAGGGGGTGGGGGCAAGGAGAGAAGCCTAAAGAAGAGCAATTTGAGAGTGAAGCATGAGTGAGAAGTTAATCCATTTCATAGTCACCCACCACACCACCCCTTCATATGTGGTCTGTGGGAGTGGCAGGGGCTGGGCTGGCCTAGATACATGCAAAATGAATAAAGCCATAATATCCTTTGATACAACTCTTTGAAAATGTGTTCAGCTCCAAGCAGCATCTGTTCCTACTTTTAATCTGGTAAGGGTGTTTCTCTAATTCAAACCGAGTATTATCATCATCAGCAGGCGTTATGGATAGGAGGGTGTGACATGATCAATGGGATGCTCTAATTCGGTGGAAGATAATGTCAATAATCCCTGTTAAGTAAATTTCTTAGTGTACATATTTAACTTTGTCAGAGACTTTGAGATGCATGAAGCACCTGAGAACAAAAGACAATATGATTATACACAAAAATTTGGATAAATAATAAAGCAGCTGGTTTGGGTGTATCTGAGAGAGCAGAGGTTTGATACTTGGCTCGCTATTTCCAACAATCCATCCTATGTGGCCTATTTAGCCCAACCAACATCCAGCATCTGAAAAACGACCAGAACTCTGTGTGAAGCCTCTCCCCGTGCTCGTCATTACCATGTTTGTTTATCTACTGCTGGCTCCCTCAGAGGAACACCCAGCCTTGTTAAGGAGGGAGAAGAAAGCTTTAAAAGTGGAAATAAGGCATACATTTCAGTCCGGTCCCAGGACGACTCACGGTGCCGAGCTATTTCCATAATGGTAGCTTAACGGGAGCTAGTCGGCTGAGTTAGGGGCACGTCGTCCTCATTAAGGCACTCGCTCAGGAACAGATTAGCGCTTCATTAACATACAGAGAGAAGCGGAGGAAATTACCACTCTCCATTTCACAGTCTAAAAGGCAGACAAAGACCAGAGCTAAAGATAAGTGGTGGGGAAAAGATGGACTCAATTTGGGAAAAGATAAAAATCGATGTACAGTATAAAATTTCTTATTAAGGCATCCTGAATGTCTGACTGAGAATGTGTGAGACAAAGTTACCTCTCTGTCTGGATATTTATTTCAGTCCTTTTTAACTACTCTTTCATTCTCTCTTCTTTCTCCACCTCTGTCACTCTCCTACAATCCCAATGCCACTTGCTTCTGAGAAATAGGCCTGACTGGACTTCATTGTATTAGTTAAAAGAGTATGAGAGCGGTTTCCCTGGCCTGTATTGTTTTTTTTTAATGCCATAAGTCCCTGTAACACTCACAACAACAAAGCCAGACTTACATCATCCTCATTAGCCTGATGCTATAGGGAGAGGAAACCCAGTAGGACAATGTGCTGAACTATGAACTTGCTTCTAAAGAAGTCAACCTGCTGGCAGGGCAGGTCACAGTAAAGCTATAAATCCAAAAGGTTATTTATAACAAGCTCCTTAAACCACACCTAAAGAGAATGATTTAATGCTGGCTATAATGTCGTAGCTGCAGCTCCTGTCCGTGCTTTCAGATTAAAAAGTCAAAAATCAAGAAGAAAGTTCTGCAGAAAAGATTAATAACCTGTTTTTCAGCAGCGAATTAGTTTTACAAAACAAAGGTGGTCAAACAAAGCCTCTGAGAAAAACTGTGATTAGGGATTCTAAAGTTAATTCTCTAAATGCGTGTGGACATTGTGTGTGCCACTGTACTGTTAGCCTGCCCTTCACCTCTTCATGTCCTAATCTTTAAGTCAGAAATTCCACTGAAGTGTTTTGAACCTTTAAATGTATTGGGCCTAATTAGTGAAACTACCTGTCAAGGCAGAAATATCTTGACTCTTACTGGAAAAACCAAACCTAGAATAAGTGTCTAATTAGGAGAGCTACCTGCATTAGGACACTTCCATAAGGGATTAATGCACTTTCTTTTCTAACCTCTAACTTTATCCTGTGAATGTCTAAATGTTCCTGACCCTCATTTAACTAAATATTTTAACCTTTCTACGATACTTAATTGAGGAGAGACCTGACCCATTAACGTTAACTGCTTCTACTTTTACCTGTGTCCTGCTTGATCCTTATGCAAACTGCAACAAAAAGAACTACCTTGACCTTTGCTTGGATCTAATTCGTGAAAGGACCTGCCACTGGAATCATTGGGGAAAAAAACATGAGAAATCATACATTAACTTTCTTTTCTCCCTTCTGTGCTCCATTGTTGTTATTCAATGATACACAATACATTGTCCTTTTTCCCCCCATACTACTGACACCTTGTCTTTCTCTTCCCTGGGCTCTTGGGGGAGAGCTGATTATTTAAAGGTTGGCAGGGTTATTATTACTGACACACTCAGAGCTGCCTTTGGACTTAACAATGTGCTCTAGGCTAATGAGCTGTGCTTCATTCTATAAAGAAATAATATGCGTCAAACATCTGTGAACCGAAGCTTCCTGAAGCCACATTAACCTCGTTTTACTCTGGAAAATCTCTAGGGTCATAATTCTGTAAAAATGAAAAAAATTTGAAAAGTCAAAAATGTTTCCCTTGACACAGATTTTACTTTAATTTACACCAAGAGGAAAGGTCAAACTTTGGATAAAAACTGTGAGAGAATCTGTGCTAGAGCCCACGCTTTTTGCTGGATGTCTCTAAACGTCACCATCAAGTTTCCTCCCTGAGTGGGCCTTATCACTAGTTTAAGGAACTGTACCACTTATAATATCAAAGAACTAATACACTAATAGCTACGTTACTTGTTACGTATGTTACTGTACGTTAGTTATGTTACTTGTAGGGCTGGTTGTCGTTTGAACATTTTTGGTACAAATACCTACACCACTGTTGAATAAACACAACTGCTCGAGCCCAAAGCAGCGGACCCTCCGCCGTCTTAGGGTCCTCTGTCTCAACGCCATTTGACTGCATGAGCAAATGCACCGATAACCTGTTTAACTGGGGAGGAAGAGGAGGAAAAAAGTATCACTGCTGTGCGTCAGTGTGTGTGTGTTCTCTGATTACTGCTTTTGACCCAGGAAATACTATGACATGACAGGTTTATTTCTCAGGACTCAACAAAGCACGGCTTCGAGCGTGAGGTTGTTTGCAGAGCGATTCTTGAGAAAGCTGCAAGCAGCAGTACTGGAGGCCAAGCAATCGGTGTGGATGCTGCTATCCTGCTGCAGATCCACCCTTATGTCCCTCTCAGTCATTAAAAATGCTATAAACTTTGAAATAACCTAACTTTTCCACTGGAGAAAAAGCAAGATATCCCTCTAGGATTTTGCATTATTTATTTTTTCATTAAATTTTCACTTATTTTTCAATACTGAATCTGAAATGTTGGTTTTGGTATTAAAAACAAAATTAACAAAGTCTGGTCCTTTGGTATTCTTAATAATTTATTACAACTGTAAGCAGATTTGTAGAGGGAACCACTTGTCTAACCAGTGAGATTTCTAAGTGACGGCCCTGCAGACAGAGTTTGAGCTCCTACTTTCAGGCCGTAGATACAGAGTTCCTGCTGAGAGGACAAAAAGATACAAAGTCTCTTTTGTTTGCAAAGCAATAAGTAGCCTGAATTTACACGGGTGATCTCGGCACCTAAGCACTTCATGTATTAGCTGTCATAATTTAAAGTGATTTCACATTTGTACTGTTAGTCTCTTTAATCTGACTAGGTTGTTGCATTATGTAATTGTGTTTTTTATGCTGAGCCTGTCTGATTAATTACCCCTGGTGGGATGATAAAGTTTTATTTGACTTGAGTTCACAAACTATGTAGAGGTAACACTTCTGGTGCAAGGTGACACTTTGCTATTGGTTGATGTGCAATATACTTAACTTCACAATAATGAGGCAACGAGTTTGGTGACTTACATATCTATAATTAAAATTAAAATATATGATATACCTTTTGATATAAAGTAACATTTTCCACTCACTTGGAGTGAAGTAATTAACTACTGCTCTCGTACAGTGCTGCCCTCGTCTCCCTAAAACACCTGTACAGTATGTCAGTATGGCTGCAGATAGGATTAAATAATAAATGAACTATACAGACAGGACCATTACCAGCAGTAGGAACACTGAATTACAACATAATGAGCTCAACCTGTGCTGTGAGGTTCAGTCACATGTGAAACAATCACCTCTTATTAGCCTGCAATATATCTCAAGTGTCAGAGCCGCCGAGCTGTAAATTGAAGTGAGCGCGGAATTACACTGACGTGTAACTTTGTTGTGTGATATTAAAGGAACAGTTACATTTTTTTTAATAAACTTTGGCTTTAGTGGGTTTTAATGAGAGTCGTATAGCGCAACTATTTTCTGACCAAACAACAGTTTATCCTTGCACCCAGCAGCAACTCCACTGGTTGCCTAGCAACCTCACAATGACACCAAGGGTCCGTCATAGTAAGTTAAAGCATGCAAGTCCCATAAAATTGCCATCTTTACCTTCCTGTGTGTGTATAAATTAAACATGAGATAATTGTGTAGCTTTAGAGCTGTTGGTCATTTTATTTTCACTTGGATAGAGTAATGCTAGCTGCCACCCTCTGCTTCCAGTCTTTATGCTAAGCTAGGCAAATCTACTCCTGGCTTTAGCTTCATATGGCCTACTTTAAACATAGACATGAGTGGTATCCATCTTTCCATCTAACTCTTGGCAAGAAAACAAGTTAGATAAATATCATCTGTATACAATCAAAATTATGTTGTCCAAATTAATGATGGTAAGCCGGCGTAGTTGAAAACTAAGGGAATGAGTTACTGAAGTTTTTGTTTTAAGAGTGAAGAGGATGATGTAATGCATAACAGTGGAACGACATTAACACATCAACTCTCTTACCACAGGACCATTAAGTAGTGTTTTGATCATATTACACAATAGCAGCAGTTGGAGTTTATGCAGCTGTCTTGGAATTGAATTCAACAGATTCACTCACCTATAGAGCTAATATCCATGATAGGTCCTTAAAGTTCACAGAAGAACGGAAATTTGAACATCAATTTCAAGACATCTGGTGAGGAGGATCCTCAGAGTAGATATGACATACATGTTGTGATGAGATTGTAGTGTCAACACCTGTTTCCAAGATCAAGCTATTGTACTATTAATCGATATTGGAAACATAAGAAACATAGTAATATTGTTAAAATGATTTCAACCATTTTACGTTACATTAAGAACATAAATCATATTTTTGTCATACACCAAATACTGTATCTGGATGCTATAAAGCAATGCATTCCTGAAATAAGATCCAACCCTGCAAAATAACATCACAGACTTAACTCATCCCAATGCAGTAGCCTAGATTCTTTTCCTCTCTTTCAACATCTCAAAGAGGGGAAAAAAACTGATATGAAAGCTTTGATTGTACTTTATCCTTGAAGTGTGAAAAAGTAAACGAAGCCCGAGCAAAGAGAGAAAAACAAGAGGTGGAAAAGAAGCTTCAGGTGCCATCCAGATTCCACAGCTATCCTTTAGTCTTTCATGACCAAATCAAAACATACCCAGCGTCTCTCGTCCACATTGTCAACCCCTTTACTGCCTCTCCCCTGCCCCAGCTGCTCCATCCATCCATCAACCCATGTTTTTCTAACCTGAAAGTACACACACAAAACACACCTCTACTAGCTTATCCATCTCAAGCTGCATCCACATTCATGCACACATTACACAAATACTACACACGTCTGCATGCTCACACAAGTACATACACACACTAACAGATGCACCAACAAACAGGCACCCATCACCACCTTTAACCCTTCCTGTCTCCATGCTAAAGTCGTGATAGCCTCCAAGAAGCCTGTTGAAACGCTAGAGTTGTTTTTAAGCCACGCTTTCACTATCTCAGGTCAAAATGCTTTCTGCTGAAGGAAGCTCATCATCTTGCAAACTCTGGAAAAGGGCTGTGAAAGGTTTTCCGGTGTTTCAAATTCAGCTTGTGTCCTGCCACCCTCAAAAATGGATGACTCCTGTCAACTTAAGTGCCTCATGAAAATGCAATTCTGAGCCGAATTTCGCCATTTACCTCTGGGGGTACGGTGAGGTGCAATCTAACTTTAAAACTCTTAGTGGTGCCTATGATAATAATAAACTCAAGCTCATGTTACGGGCATGCAAACCAAAACCTCAGCTTAATAGCTACAGACATCTTATTTGGGATATTCAAGATAACTTTGAGAGTTTTTAAAACTTTAAGAGCAACACAGCTGCTGGCAAGATTGAAATATGCCTTCAGACAGAATTAACTAAGTTTCAAACCATTGGTGACAAGGATGAACCCTTAAAAAGGTGGTGTGTGTGTGTGTGTGTGTGTGTGTGTGTGTGTGTGTGTGTGTGTGTGTGTGTGTGTGTGTGTGTGTGTGTGTATGAGGGTAACTGTCTCCCTCTGAGGGCTTCTCCCATCCCTGCTGTGACTAAAAGGATTGTGGGGATATTTGACATAATGGCAGAGAGAGAAAACTTTGTTGGGAGCCACAGCCAAAAGGCACAGGAAGATTTTTTTTTTTTTACATCCTAACCCCCACCCCCCCTACTTCTTCTTGTCTTCTCCCTTCTCCTTCTCACTACCCACTATCTCTTCATTCTGCTCTCCACACCGATGTGTCTTTTTAGAGGCTTCAGAGCCAGGGTGTCTTATCGAGGCTTCCCAGGTCTACAGGCAAGGCTGAGGAGAAGCCACTGTCAGTCCCACTCTCTGCTATCAGCGCTGTGGCAGTCACAATGAGGCTGACATGCATACTCAAGCAAGCACATTCACATTGGTACACACTCACACAAACACACACAGGTTTATCAACCCCAAACAAAAGTCTGGTTTAGACCAGAGTCATTTTCCTACAGAGCCTTCCTTCAGCAGAGAGAAAAATTGTGCTTAATGGACATAATTGTAGAAATGCTTTATGAAAACTGTCAAGAGGGACCAGACCAGTAAATACAGAGTGGGTGAAGCTTACAACAAGCTGACAGCTTATTCAAATAAGATGCTGAACACATCGAAATGATATCCAGTCAGTGACAAGGCCATATCAAGTGCATTATTTCCAAAGTAATAAAGGCACTATTAAGGCATAAATGGTGATAGTGCCGTTGAGGTTGGCTTTCTGCTATTCTCTCTTTTAAAAAAACAAACAAAAAAACAACTATCCTGCTAAATGTGCTCTTGTTATTCACAGTCACAGAGACAATCATAATATTTCCATCCATCACCAACTATTTCAAAACCATCAATCGGCTCTTTGTTTCCAACACTACACTCCTGTCACTTCTCGACCAACTGTCGTGTATCATTCTTAGACAAGTGTACTCATTGACAATTTGAGGTGGTGTTTATTCTTAACTGAAAATGGGCAATGAGTCACATCATGAGACACAAAAATATGTAGAAAAACATTCCTGCAAATCAAATTTACGTAACATCTGTGACAGGGCAGAGAGAGGGAGAGACACATCAAGAGGGAGGCTCAGACGGCATGAAAAAACATGCAGACTGTTAAGTTATTTGCCCATTGTTCTCGCAGGCTATGCAGGTGTGATTAGCAGACAAGCAATCTGAATCACCCATGTTGTTTTAATGGGTGACTCAACACACACACACAAACACACACACACACACACACACACACACACACACACACACACACACACACACACACACACACACACACACACACACACACACACACACACACACACACACACACACACACACACACACACACACACACACACACACACACACACACACACACACACACAAATAACTTCTTACCTGCTTTGGAGTGAAAATATTTGCAAAATCATATTTTTTTGTTTGCTTGCATTTGCTTGTATTTGTGTGTCTGTGGAGGACATGGTGGATGTGCTGAAGCATGACAGAGAAACACATACCTGCATATAAATATTACTACACCCAAATGAGCTTCAGTTAGCAGAAAATATGTACAGGCATGCCACAAAGATTAGCCAGGGTCATCTATCTATATCTTAGTGACATGAAAGTTCCCTGGCTGTGAGAGTTTGTCACTGCCACCTCTTAGTATAGGGAGACTTAAATTAAAGTTAACATTTACGTAAAAGATGTGTGAAATCCTTAGTGACTCCATAAGGCTTTAAGTAATATTACACTTTCCCTTGGGGAAATTTATCCTCTTCATTTGACCCATCCCGACTAATTAGAAGCAGTAGGCACTTGCCGCAGCATTAAGTGACCAACTTCACTTCTTTGATCAAGGGCAACAGCAGGAGTATTCCCAATACCTATCATTTCGGGTTGGAAGGAAAAAAGTACACCCAGAGAAAAACCATGCAAAAGCAGAAGGAACAAGATCGGTTCCAAAAAATGTTGAGCGAAAGAATATAGACGTTAACATAGAAGTTTTTCAAGGCTTTCACACTTTTCTTCCTCTATTTGTCTTCCTTTTGCTCTTTATCCATCTTGTGTGATCAAAATTAGTCTTCTCTACATGCTTATATTACACCTTACAGGTCATGTTCAAACTGGTATAAATTAAATAGCAGATACTTTGGGATTGCTTCTTAAACAAAAATGAAAAAAATACCCGCTGTACACAAAATGAGAGGAAAATAGATTTGCTGAGTTAGCGCGTGTGACAGTTACCTCTGTTAACCTTTGTTTTCTTTAGATTTTCTCTCACAGCTGTGACTTAAGTTAAATCCCAGCTGTTTGACATTATGCAGAGTCCAGCTGTCCTGACACACGCAACAGGATGAAATGGAAATCACCTGAAGAATGTATTTCCTTTCAGTAGAGGGAATGTTTGTGTGAAAAGGTGAGCATCGATTTCATCCATGTGTGCTGCTTTGTTATGTGCAACTCTTACATACAGTATGTGTATGATGGGGCCAAAGCCTCTGAAACACCGAGGTAGAAGACGCCTACATAAAGAAGTGGGTTCTGACACTTGTACTAGACCTAGAACAGTGAGGATTATTTCTCTACACCCACCACCACTGGCATGTTCTGGCCTATCTGACAAGCTGTCATTTCCGGCATTGTTCCCTCCGTGCAACTGCATAGTAACAGATGATATGAACAAAACTGTTTATAGTAGGAAAATAGCACAGATTGAAGAAAAAAATGTAACTGCAGAACTCAATCTCCACCACTGGCAATCATTCTAACAGCCAAGCTAGAACATTTTTTATTGAATCTACCTGCAGTAGTATATAATATACCAAATATAGAGCTGAATGCTTCATCAGCACTGTCAGATATCTTAAACAGTAGTCCTTCCCCATTCACATCATATGTTTAATAGTGCTAGTGGTAACCACTCTTCTTAAAACAATAAGTTGGTTCTCTTTAATGTGACAGTTCCAGTTTTATTTGGGTCGCAAAAACACATTATTCAAATTGGAAATGAAAGCAACCTTCAAGCTTTTGAACCGCCACCACGTCACAGCTGGGAGCGATGTGGAAGGCTTTTAAAGTTGGTTTAAAATATGTGGATAAATTCAGGTTAATAGGGGGAATGATGGGACTAAAGCTGCTTGTTTGTGTGTGTGTGTGTGTGTGTGTGTGTGTGTGTGTGTGTGTGTGTGTGTGTGTGTGTGTATGTGTGTGTGTGTGTGTGTGTGTGTTTGCGTGTGTGTATTGTTTGCACATGATGCATGCACAACATGAGAGTGTGTGTATGTGTGTAGCATCATTAGAGGAAGGTCAGTGTGACACTAGCAACACTACTTCATAAATAATGTAAAACGCTACAGAAATTAGACTTTGTAATTATACCTCTCCATGGCACGACGGGTGCAGTTTGCATGTATGTAGGTGTGTGCATCACGTGCGTGTGTCTGTGAGTGTGTGTTTGTATAATCTCTAATTAGCTCCAAGAGAATACCAGTGGCTATTAAAGTGCTGAATTAGTTAGAGCTAGGGATGAAGAAGGCAGTGCTCAAAATGCCTCAGTTCATTAGAATGTGTGTGGTCTTGTGTGTGCGCACATGTGAATAAACAAACTCACAATAGGAATATGAGAGGGAAAAGACGAAAAAGAGACAGCTTTTAGAAATATGCGTGCTCACAGGCCTATGTTATATTTGTATGAATGAGCATGGGTGAATCAGTGTAGCACTTGAAATGACATACAAACCTGTCAGGTCGGTCATAGTTTACACCGCCACCTCCAATCTCTGACTAAACCTCAAACGGCACATGGTATTTAGCTACTACTCTAATGACATTTAGTGCTGACCGATCAGGACTGTATGTTACTCCAATTAGAAGAAACACTCCCTGTATGGCAAGCTGTTAGACAAACCTCGACTTCTCCCTGCAAATTTGGGGATGAATTATTGAAAAGGGCAAAGCTGAGCACCTTGATGAGGTTAGCACATTTGGCTGGCTGAATGGTCAAACTGACAGAGCTTGAGGAAAGAGGAGAAAGGCCACTGCTATCTCAGCAGCTCAGAGCATAGCTGGTTCGGTGGCTTTTGTCTAGAAGCTGGGCTTTATCACGCAACCCACTGGTTCACTCAGCTCAACCCGGAGACGACTTATAAGACAGAAGTTCAAGTAATAATCTTCAAGATTTTCATTTAAATAAATGTCTGTTAAGTCACTATCTATTGCACAATGAGGTAACACTATGGCCCACTGAGGAAAGTATTTGCATTTGCAGTATTGCAATCTGGATGTCAGTGGTGGCGTGGTTAGCGACACATTTTTCATCATTCAGCAGTGGTTGGTTCACAAGAGACAGTGGGTAATGCAAAAGACTCACTCTTCAATTCACTTGTGTGTGAAGCAGCATAGTTTTATGGTCTTATGTTGCGAGTAAGCGGTTACTATGGCTGAACAAACAAAGAAAAGAGCAATGACAACTGAGTGACGTTACACACGGTTACTGTTACACACACCAAAAACACACCTGCAATTACTGCTTATCCCCTTAGGTTCCGCCAAAGAGAATAGGGCGGAGACCTTGAAGATTTTAACTTTAACAGTTCGAGGTTCCAACAACTGTCCGAATGGTAGTCATTTACCAAAAAAAATGAAAGATGTTGGTATTCTGAATGCAAGATTTGAGCCCACGTTGCTCCCAGGAGTCCAAGATCCAGTAAAGAAAAAGCCTCAGGCAAAGGACTGTCTTCTGTGGACGTCAGAAAACATTTGCGCTTTAAATATAGTAGCAAAATAGAAAAGTCAAATAGCTCAATACGAGTGTGAAAAGGTCACTGATATATCAGCTGCTCAGCAAGGATGAAAAAAATGTTTTTGTAGTTTTTTCTGAGAGGGTCTTAACCTGATCACACAGCAACAACATCAAATGGTCAGAAATGCAAAAACATTATCACAACATTATCTAGTCAATGGTTATAAAAGAGTTACACTATGAGTAATGTTGCAGCACAGAATTAAAAGTGTGGAAAGCATTTTCCAGTAAAAATAAAGTCAGTAAATCTTTTGATTTGTTTTGTCTTTTTTTGTCTTGCTTTTTTGTTTTCCTATTTCATATTGCTGATATTCTGGGATATGTTATGGATTATATGGGTTAAGTAAAAATAAACCTTGGGCTTCAGCCGGTTCCTTATTTGGTTATTGATGTGGATTATATTGTGTGAAATGGATCGGTGTAAGCATGTATCATAATGATTTTTTCTGTTGCATATTCACACAAATTGTTATGCTTTTGTTCTTTAAAATGTATAACCAAAATAAAAATTAATTCATCAAATGAATTCATCATCAGTGTATTCAGACTCACTCTACTATTTCCTTACAAAGCATTATAAAAGATAAATGTTATTACTGATAAATTGTGCAAAAAAAGAGAATAAACATGATATTGTGACATGATATTAAAGACTTCGTAAACAGTTCAGTGTCACTGCATGAAAGTTTAAATTGGCTATTGATGATAGAAATAGAGAGATTAGAACTGACAGTGAACTCATTTACCTTGATCATTTGACAAGTTCAAGAGAAAATGGCGATTGCAGACGTGAGCATCATGGTACCAAGTCTTCAGCCAGTTTGACAAGCTTACAGGTCATTTGGGATGGTTATGGGACATTAAGGCTAAAAGGCTGTGGAGCCTTTTAGGTGTTGTTCACATGTTGAAAACTTTGCTGCATGTTATAACCTACAACGCAAGAGTGTTCAATAACCATTTATTTGTGTTAAGCAATTTTGTGTCATTTGTTATTATTAATTTGTTGTTGTCACCCAACACGTACGGCACAGCTGACATTTCTTGAGGTAGTCAGATATTGTTTTTTCGATCAATTCTGCATTAGGGTATCAAATGCATGCATTGTTTTGTTTTCAACAGCAGACAAAATGAAACAAAACAGTACTATATCCAACCATATTTGAAAGAGTTTCTTGATTTTTTTAAATTTATATATTCTCAGCAACACCAAGTGCTATTGGGACATTTACTAGAAATGACTAAACCCAGCTGATGGAAATCTTTTTTTTGTTACATTTCTTCCATACATTTTCTCTTCCATACAATTCACTTGACAGCTGAAAGGAAACACAGCTACAGAGCCAAGCAGATCACTTAACTGTTCAATGCTGTTGTATTTCCTGAATGTGTGCATAAACCCTGTTCATGTGCTGATGTGTTTGAGAAATAAGGAGTGTGTTAGCCGTCCCTGAGTGTTGAAGATGATGATGACAGAACGGTGGTACTGGGGTTCTTTTCTGTCGTGCTCCCTGGGCCCCTGACCCACCTAATTGGTTTTCAGTGTTTAAAAGACCAAATCATCAAAGACGCGAGTGACGCGACTTTCAGAGTCACTCTATTATTTATGACTGACAAGCAAAACTTTTCGAAATACACTCTCATATAAACAGACGAGAATCAGGACATATGTGCGCACAGACGTATTCTGTAGAAGGGCACTTTGAGGTGATCATGTACGCACACACACACACACACACACACACACACACACACACACACACACACACACACACACGCACACGCACACACGCACACGCACACACCCACACGCACACACGTACACACACACACACACACACTGTGTAAAGGCATTGAAAGACAAGTCAGCCATCACACACTGACACAGCAAAGAGAATATATGACCAAAGGGGGCTGAATCAGTGTGTCTGTGTGTGAGTATATGTGGAGGTGTGTGTTTGAGAAAGGAAAAGGGAGATGGACAGTGTGTGTGTGTGTTTCAGAAAGAGATAGATTTTATGTGTGAGCGTGTGTGCACGTTCAAAGCCTTCATATCTTTCCTCTACACAGACTCTGCAGAACTGTTCTGACAGTGCAGAAGTACAAACACTGATACAAGTTCTGTGGGAGTTTTTGCTCCAAACAATACAGAAAAAGGCTCATGCTAGTGATCAAAGTTGTAGAATAACCCACGGAAACATCACTGCATAATCCTAGCCATTAAAAATAGGCTCATAAATTCTTGTTAAACTCTGTTGTGCACAAAAATAAATGTCAAACACATAATGGACTTGGAGGCTTAAATGTTAAATTTAAATCACGGAAGCGTTTGACACACAGCCTAAAAACAAAACAAAAAAATATGTTACTGAGCTCCCAGTTGCCTCAAAATGACTTTTCCAGTTCTACAAATAGGGCATACTTCAATAACTTCTCACATAGCTAAACAAACAGCCTCCTGCTCAGCCTCTTTTACATCAAGATGTCAGCTAAAGTCTGAAGAAAGGACTGAAACCACAACAAACAAGGAACTTTTCCTTCTTTCCATGCATGCTCTGCAGCCATCTCTCACCCCCTGAGCTGTGTTTTGACCAAACACATTTGGTCACCACCCAGCTAATCACTGCCTATCTGCCCTGCCTAGTGTTCAAGGCAGATGTAGCAATGCTATCTGCTCCAATATGAACTTGTTTTGATTTTTCCTTCTTATTTGATGGGTCTCCATCTCCACCAGGCTGACACTACTGGATACAGCTCAAACCAGGAGAGAACCTGGCTCCACCCACACATGTTCAGCGCACGCACACACACACACACACACACACACACACACACACACACACACACACACACACACACACACACACACACACACACACACACACACACACACACACACACACACACACACACACACACACACACACACACACACACACACACACACACACACACACACACACACACACACACACACACACACACACACACACACTTTCATCCTAGGCAATGTTTCCTCTTTGAGTGCCAATCAAACATTCATGACAACTTGCTTTTGGACTTTCAACAACATCTTTCTCTACCTGCCTGTCTGTTTCATTTCTTCTTCAAAAAGAATCATATTATGAGTTTGGTCAATATTGCACGGCATTTCTCCCTCTCTTTACTACGTTGATAGAGCTCCAAGCGATAAACCCTGCCTCTATTATTAGCAGGGTAATAGAGGGCTATGGTTCTGAGGATCTGACAAGGAGATGATAACAAAAGTGCTTACTCCTCCGTTCTCCCTGCACTCCTCCTATATCATTTAGAAAACAGTCGCAGTGCAGCAGCAGATCATGGCCAGCTAATGGCCTTAGAATATTACTGCTGCCACAGTAAGCAACAATTAACATTACTCAATTTGTACAGACATTAATGAGAACATCATTAAATCTAAGAATTTATCTGTTATTCTATTGCTTTGCTATGCTCCAATAAATATTTGTGATCACGCTCAACAGTCAGATGCCAAATTAAGAAGAGAAATTAAGAAAAAGTAAGATTTGTTAGAGCTGTGGAGGCCCAGAGTTGCTCTCAGGATTGAGCTTCCCATTATGGACTCACAGCTGCTTTGTTTAAGATTTCATACCCAGTGGTTTTGGCAGTTTCAACCATAACATGTATCTGTATTCCCAGAAAATGCCCCAGGGTTCTTTTCCAGACGCATTTATCATCTCCTGCAAATTATTATCTTTGGAGAAGCTCCAGATTAGACACCTGGTGACATCATAAAGTTGAGTCTAAGTTCACATTGTTCAGGCTTACAGGGAGTGTCTTCCTCTTATTCCCAAATACAGGCTGGAAGTTCTGACATGCAGGAATACATTTTGTGGCGATCCTCCTTGTTTCCTCTTTATTAAAACTTGAGTCTTACTTTTTTAGTTTTGGCCAGTTATGAAAACAATGTGCTCACTAAAAATAACGGCATTTGTTGAGATGTTGGAAAACAGAGACTTTGTTTCAGAAAGTCTGACTGGGCAAAGAAGTTCAAGCAGACAGGCCATTGGACAGTTTGAAAACATGCCAAAACAGTGTATTTGGAGGTAAAAGGAAAGTAAGTGCATGTGAAATGTCTGTGATAATCTATTATTACACAGGAAAACGGTGTGCACACAGCTACAGAATCTTGTACCAGGACCTTTAAAAAAAAAAGGCCCAACTAAAGTATCTGTTTAAGTGTATGCTATATTTACAATATTTTCACTGCTTCACTTTGCCATCAGAAAACGCTCTCCTTTGGCACTACATTTTTCTCACCGTATTCCTACGCATAAATGCAACAGCTGAGCACTGTATTACTCAGCAGAACAGCAGTTTGAGTCAGACAAATATAAGGGGGAAAAAAATCTGATCTGATCATGCGATTGTGCGGACTAGTGTTGAGTATTATGTTGGACAAAACTACAAAATAAGACCCATGTTGTATGAAACAAGAATTTCCATTATAGGACCAATATGCACTGTATAACACACACACACACACACACACACACACACACACACACACACACACACACACACACACACACACACACACACACACACACACACACACACACACACACACACACACACACACACACACACACACACACACACACACACACACACACACACACACACACACACACACACACACACACACACACACACACAACCAGACAGTAAAGCAGTGCGACAGAGAAGAAACAGAATGAAAAGTGACCGATTAACATCTCAACAGATACCAATATATACTACGGGCCTTTCCCAGTTTGTGGGAAAACCAACCGCAGAGAAAGTGTGTGTTTTCTCTATTCTGAAGATAAAAAACAAACACAGGAAAAAGTAAAACAATATAGCACATGCTTATCCCAACAGGCTCATATGATGATTATACTGCAAGTGTCCCTGTTCTTGTTCTGGGGTGAAAGCCAATAACATGTGCATGTCTGTGTGCTTGTAGTGGATTTGGATTTAACACTGCAGTAAAGGCAACCAAAGCCAGAGTAGATTTCCAAGGGTGTATGCATTTTGAACCATTGTGGGCGACCCTGAAAGGCCTTAACAATAACAAGTAACTGTTTCCCAGGATGACACCTCGTGTATGTATGTGGTGTGTATGTGTGTGTGTGTGTGTGTGTGTGTGTGTGTGTGTGTGTGTGTGTGTGTGTGTGTGTGTGTGTGTGTGTGTGTGTGTGTGTGTGTGTGTGTGTGTGTGTCTGCATTGTCTCTTGCATTCTCTAGTGTGTGTGTGTGTGTGTGTGTGTGTGTGTGTGTGTGTGTGTGTGTGTGTGTGTGTGTGTGTGTGTGTGTGTGTGTGTGTGTATGTGTGTGTGTGTGTGTGCGTGTGCGTGTTCTGCCATGCCTAAGAAAGTGACATATCGGAGCGGCTTCCTGTATCTATAATTCATAATGCAGGCTCTAAACAAAGACCGGAGTGTTCGGCTCCCATCAGACAGGCTACAGGGGAACCGACACAGTTGCTAAAGCTGCAAACAAAATATAGCTGGGTAGCTAGGACCTGGAGCTAATAAGAGGTATTACATACTGTGACAGCAGGAAAAAGCACACAGGCTGACAGCCACATGTGGAATAAGGGATACTATTTTCTCTCTGTCTCTTTTTCTCTCCACCCCGATGGATTTTCTCTGACCCACATTATCAGGAAACAGACAGGCAGACATGTAAACAGGTCTGAATATGACTCAGTGTGCTGTCTGCACTGAAACAAAAGCTCTTTCAACATCGTCCCATTTTTCTATTCTTGTGATAAACACCTGTAATCACCCCACACTCACCAGGAGGACAATCAAGCAATATTTAGAAACTCCAGCTCCAATTATTCTCAGAGGACAGATACAAAATTTATGCCTGTTGTCCGTTGAGGTTTATCTTGTCTGCTACATAGGCAGAAGCTTGTCGAATTAGCCACTCTTCGCTAAAAAAAAATATTTTTTTTTTTCTTTACATAAGGTGCAGTGATAGTCAAAGATATTTTCATATCAGTGAGTGACTACTTTTTTTAAAGCTTTAATGCTGGATACAATACAAAGATTAGTTAAATTACACAGTAATACTGAAATGATTAGTTGATAAATTGTTGAGTCAGGGGAGAGGAAATTAAAAATGATCAATTTGTGTGATCAATTAATCATTTAAACCTGCAATAACTTCATTTATTTATTTATTTCATCATAAATAAATCACCTTTTAAGTTGATATAGCAAAAGTGTTAGTTAACAGTTGCTTTTTTAAACATCCAGCAGTTATGTGCAACATTATCATTCAATTGGAGTTGTGTTTCTGTCCACCTGATGGATGAAGTCCAATATTCAGTCCCTTTTAGCTCAGTCTTTTAATCTCTACCAACTCCTGAGGGAAATATTTGCCTCTTAAGCTGCTAAGTGTTCCACTATGTTCACCAGCTGGGTTCTAACAGTTTGGCACTGAGCAATAGTGTAAAGTGGGTTTTAAAACCTTTTTTGCTGAAAACAGCAGCCTGTTCACAGACAGAGACTGCAAGTAGAATGGACCAAGATCAAACCAGAGCGGTGTGAGAAACTAGTGCCTTGGTTATTTAAAAAACAAGCTAGGACAGCAGTGGTATAGCCACAGCATATGCTCTTTCAAATTCTGAACACTTAAAAATATCAATATTTCAGAATAAATCAAGTATTAAAAATTTGCTTTCTAATGTATGCAGTGTATACTTGATATGGGAGATCCCGTTGCTTCTATGTATTCAGTGCATTGAGATGTAATGATGATCCCACAGGGCCTTACTTACATCTGCTACTGTTTCAGTAACTCCAGAGTCGATGGGACCTGTATTTGCTGTAATTAAAGTGCTACATTTTGTTCATAGCAGCAGGTGACATTTATGGTGCTCTAAACACACAAATTGTCATGGGCTTTTGCAAGACAAATGAGCAATTATGGTGTAAAGGAAAAAAACTCTGGAGAGAGAGTGAAATGAGGTATGTTAATATTGAAAAAAGAAAGATGAGCCATTGCAGAGATGGCAAAAATAATGACACAAGGAAATGGTATGGATGTGGCAAAGGTTGAGTTGGAAAAGTGGCCTTTCGTAACTGATGGAAGTATCATTTCTTATCTGGCATTGTGACTCATCCTTAAGAGCAGCCAAAAATAGCTTTATTACCGACTGCACATGCAGTACATTCCCCTCTTATTAAACCATGACTGGTCCACTTGCCTCAAGCCGGTATATGGTCCCACAGACCATCTTCGCCCCACTCTAATGTTTGATTGCAATAACAATAGAAACATTTTTAAGCAACTTTCAGTTCTGAATCAACACCTGCTGCCATTGTTACTGTTCTGTGTTTACAAGTAGGTCATTTCGGAGAATGTAAACACAACAATAAATGATTGCAGTGTCCTCTGCACCTATGGCAACATAAGGGCCCCTGCCAGATCCTTTTTTTAAGAATATTATTTGGCTTTTAATGCCTTTATTTGACAGGACAGCTGAAAGTTGATAGGAAATGTGAGAGAGAGAGAGAGAGAGAGAGAGAGAGAGAGAGAGAGAGAGAGAGAGAGAGAGAGAGAGAGAGAGAGAGAGAGACGGCAAGGACTTAGCCTCTGTATATGTATATATATATATGTGCCTGCTCTACCAGGTGAGCTAGTGAGTGCCTCGCAATGAAGAAATTGATCAACAAAGAAATAAAAAAAGGCACAGGAAGAATAAGATAAACAGAATTACAGAGAGGGAGAAGCAGAGGAAAATACTGAGGTTTAAAAGCAATGTGTACAGTGTATTCTATTCAAATGGCACCTGACCAAGGAAAAAAAAGGTCTGGAAATAGCCCGATGCTTTCAGATTGTTTGTTCACACCTCCCACACTTCCTAGATAGAAGGAGACAAATCACATTAAGCATCTAAAAACTGTTGAACCCTGAATTGGTATGACTAGAGCCGGCAGTTTAACCGTGGGCAGAGGGAGCTCTGCCTCTATGGACTATTTATGCAAGGCTTACTGTTTACAAGACTTTCAGCTCATCCAAGCCTTTCAACTGTTGTGTTTAGGTTTTGCCCACAACAATCAGAACACATCTGAAATTCCCTAAACATGTAAAGCAGGGTTCTGGCATACATGCATATTCTAGTAACTGTTTAAACCTTTCTGTTTGCTGAACAATAGCAACATGTAATCAAAATGTTCTTCGGCTTTGAACACATGCACTTCAGTCTACTTTACTCCACAGAAAGAGGCACAGGTAACTGAATGTTAAGTTGGCAAACATATTAGAAATGCTATGTTTTCCCTGTTCACCTTACAAATGTGGCCAGTTGTATTTAGTTTATCCACCCAGGAGAGACAGACAAAATTAATATTTATATTTATAAGTTGCTGGTGGGTGATATAAATAGTTCATTACCTTTAATCAATCAGTAAGAGCTGCAGTGTGCTGTAGTGAGAACAAACCATATTTTTACCCATTTACTGATCTAACACTATCAAACATATCCTAAAATTTTTCCCTGCACTCTTTTAGGCCTAAAATAAATCTTCATGTTTAAGAGCCTCTAAATCTGGAAGCTTGCTCGCTGCAGAGCCTGGGAGAATGGAGACACTCAACAGCTCCATCGCCAAAATAAACAAGCCAAGGAACACAAGCCGCGTGTGAGCCATAACAAGATGATTATGGTTGTGGCAGCTAGTTATTGTCGCCTGATATGGAGAAAGAGGAAAGGTGCCATGTCATACCAGCCTCTGCTGCCAAGCCCATAAACTCTGTCTATTATCCAACAGAGCTGGGAAATGATGTTCTAACTGAAGAGCAGCCGCCAGGGGGAAAGCTGTAGTGGTGAGGTATTAAATGCAGCACTGCCACTGCATGATGTGAACTAATAATGGGGATATCCATTTTGCATTCTGGCCCATCCTAGTGATAGCCAGGTTTTACAAATCAAAGTTTCTTCCTTCAAACTTTCAGTTCACCTCTGAATCTGCTTACTACAACGTGACTGAGAAAGCATCTGAAAAAGCTGTGTCAAACCTTAATCTTCTAAATGTGTGTGGGGTGGCCTAAATAAGATCTAAAGCTATAGCCAACATCTTGTAGTGTGAGCCTTAACTAACCATGTGTGCCAGGTTCTAGGATAAGTGGCACTCAACCCCTTTAGCCAAGGGCTCCATTTTGAAACAGTATGCATTTTAATGTATTAGGTTGGCACAAGGTTGGAGTGGGGGACATGGGCAACCGAGCTGTGGGTGGGTTCGTATCTGTGTGTGTGTGTGTGTGTGTGTGTGTGTGTGTGTGTGTGTGTGTGTGTGTGTGTGTGTGTGTGTGTGTGTGTGTGTGTGTGAGTGTGAGTGTGAGTGTGTGTGTGTGTGTGTGTGTGTGTGTGTAAAAGAGAGAGTGCTCGCACAAGACGAGTAACGGTTGCTATTCACAACTGTAAGACCCTTTTTTTTCCACTATGTGGCAGAGCTTTAGGATTACCAAGGCAGCCAGCCTGTGCCCCCATGGTATGTAGACACTGTCGCTCTTGTACACAAGGGAAGAGGGTGGGGTGTGAGGGGTTGGAGGAGGACTAAAGTGTGTGTGTGTGTGTGTGTGTGTGTGTGTGTGAGTGTGAGTGTGAGTGTGTGTGTGTGTGTGACAGAGAGAGAGAGTGAGAGAGACAGAGAGTTTACAGTACAGCTTGCAGGAGACAATGTCAGCTGCCCCTCCAATAAAGCAGAAGCATTTCATCACTATCCGAGAACACAAAGCCAGACATAAATATGGTGCCATCAACAAACATACTGTAGTTATGATAAGAGACAATGATGTTTTCCATTTATTTGCCATTCGGTTCCTGTCACAATACAAAGTCAGTTCACTGAGCAGTGTTGGCTGGATGATGATACACATTTTTAACACTTGAAGTTCTTTGAAAACAAAACCAAAGTTACAAATGTAACAAAGGTTCTATGAATCCTGGATGAATGCCGTAGGGAAATTTTTAAGCCAGCGCCCTGCCAAAGAAAACCCCCATGTGGACACAAGTAAAGTAGTCTTCAAAAATGAATATGTTTTATAAGATGACTACTTAGAAAACAAAACTCCGGCATTCACAAATTGCCTGTGATCCTAGTTTTGGAGCTGTATGTGCTACTTTCCATTATGACTAATTCCTTTCACAGCTGCTGTCTGAAGTTTGATTCCATTAGTGAAATGAAAAAAAGGTTTTGTAGAAAATCCTGTTTATATTCCTCACAATAGAGTATTGTCTACATAGGATGTTTTAGTCGCTCCTATTCTAATCAACACAGCTGTCTACACAGGCACAAACTTGGTGCTTCACTGGCGCTTTACAATCACAGTTGCAACCCCAATTTACTTTGAACGCTTCAAAACTATTTTCTTCACTTATACGTGCATAATTAACTACAGTGATTGTGTATTCTGCTCTAAGTGCTGCCAAACCACAGGTGACCTACACTGAGTACTGTGCCTGAACACATTCCTGTGTAAACACTGAGGAATGAAACTTGTGTAACATACTGAAAGACAGTAATGTAATGTGTAATATATCAAAAGGCATCAGTACAAAATACCTAGCCCTATAACCAGGTAGACCAAAGCCATGCTACTCTGAGCGTGGAGAATATTTTCTAAAGCAATACTTTACATTTCAACAAAACAGTCAAACACCAGTGTAACATCAAAGAGGTTGGGTGTTCAGTAAGACACCGGTGACAATTTGTTGATACAGGCGGAGGAAGCACTCTCTGCCCTATCATTGCATGTCAGATGACAATAGTACCAGGCTCTAACCCACTCATTATAATCATTATTTAAAGGAAGGGAAGAAGCCGACAGCTCATATCCTTCCATTGCCATTAAATCCTTTCACAGACAACTGTTGTCAACATGAAATGCAGCACAATCCATAAAAAAAAATGATACAATAATCAGACCCACATAAATAAATACCCAGGCCTGTCGATGGTGTGATGGTATATTACATCATGAATTCACATACTATATTTGCATTATTACAAATATTTGGCATTTTAATAAACAAAAACAGCCTTTTTACCCCATGTATGCCTATCAGCCAACTTTCACTGGTATGAATGGATGTGATTTGGCTCTGTGCTTCTGTAATCAGTGTGCCTTGTTAAAACTGAAATAGATTTCTCATCCCAGCATAGTTCAGCCAAGAGGCAGAGCAGCATCGAACAATAAATTCAAAAACTCCGACAAGGAAAAAACACATGCACATCTGAAAATCTCAGTCTTAAGCACTCTTTTACCATCGCTACAGGCTAAGGCAAAATGGCAGCACATTATCAGGGGATTAATGATTACTTCACAAACTGTGTGTGAAACAAAACAGGCTGAATAACTGGAGAGAAATAAAAGCTGATCACAGGAGTGGGAGGTGTGAGAATAAAAGAGGGATGTTAAATCAATGAGATTTAAATGGGAGTCACCGTTGGATTTGCAAGGTTGATGGCGTCCCTATCTGGGTCTCAAGCATGTACCGTGGGTGTACTAAACAACATCCAAACATCCCCAAATCCCCCAGGCGGCTTTTGAGAGGCAAAAGAATCTGGGAAAGAGACTGAGGAAAACAGGAGTGGAGGTTAGGGAAGGCAGGGGGGTGAAAGAGTGAGATATAGAGTGTGTGTAATAGGGAGAGAGAATCAATGGGTACCCCCAGAGAAAATAAAAGCCATGACATCATCGTATGGCAACAAGCAGGGAGGGGGGTGGCGAGGAGTAGGGGGGGGGGCAAGTGTACCCACAGTCACCCATTCTGCTTCTCGGGGCCCATCCTCTGGAATGGATAAGAGCCGAACAATGCGCTCTCGATGAATGGGATCCCAAATCCCACAGGAGAAAAACAAATCACCAGTGGGAAAGGGGGAGGGCGAGGGAGAGATGGAGAAAGAGACAGAGAGAGATGGAGAGAGAAAGGGAGACCCTTAAAAAGATGTGCACACAAAGCAACAAAGCATCTTGGGACATGTAAAGCAAGGCAAGTAGAGATTAAGACAAAGCTGCCTTTGTCCCTCCTGGCTGGTGGGTGGCTTGGTGCGAAGGATTTGAACGTGGTAGCATTTACATCAGAGCTCTCCAATATATTGATCGGGCCATGTAATCCCTCAAATGATCAATGAAAAGGTTGGATCAACTCTGGGTGTGTTGTTTGTTGGGTTGACATGACAAGAGCATGTGGGAGGCAGGAACAGGGCTTTATGTAACTCGTCTGGGGAGGTTTGAGTTGCGTTCAAAGTTTGGCCTGGTGCCCGTGAAGACGGTTTGACAGAGACACGTGAGGCAGGCAGGGATGTTCAGGGACCCTCTGATCACAACACCTCCTCACAGAAGTCAAAATGGGATGTTTAATTGTGTTCCTCATCGCACAGTGTTAGTGAATGAAGTCACAGCCTTCACCAGGAAGGCTAGATTTGTGTGTGCGAGAGTGTACATGCCTGTGTGTGTCCATGCAAGTGTGTGCGTTTTCTAACAAAGAGCTTCCGTTCCTCCGTGATTACAGCGCGGGTGCTGTAAGCCAGAACAGAGAAAATAAATTAGAATCACAAGAAGAAAAAAGTCTTTCATGTCTGATGCTTTGATAACAAAAACAAGCAGGTTTCCACAAACTAGAATAAGTTGGCTTATAATTCAGAGCTAGCTGGGGACAGCTTGACACAAAAATTTCAAACAACAAATGGAAGATTCGCTCATGAATAACTCTGAAATAAAAGAAAGGAAGAATTGCAATGTGAAATTTATTTTTGGAATCATAAAAAGGAAGATGGTGGAAAAAGAAGCTGTGCATGTGTTGAGGTAGAATAATACAAATGTGAAAGAGTCAAAGAAACCGACAATTCAGAAGCACTTGTGTATGAATGAGCACAATTACCAGCAGGGCTCCTACTGTATGATGCTTACACGGCTCCTATGAGAAATCTGAAACAAGATACAGCTGGAACTATTCTTCAAGTCTCACAATAATTCCAAGCATACTGAACTACTTTGGCATCATATCAATCAGGAACAGTGAGGGAGAGAAACACTTATGTTCTTGTTTCAGAGGCTACAAGAAATGGACAGTTGACAAACTACAGTTTTGTCTTTCACTCTTTTGATTTGACTGTACAAACTGACATTTAGTAAAGAACTGTGTGCAGGTAAGATGTAGGAAAGTTTACTTTTTAATTTAATTTGTAATGGAAAAAGAGGAGAAAGGGGTAAAAGGTAGACGAGACATTGACTAGAAGTCAAAAATCATTGCCTGAAAGTAAACTAAAATAACTTCCAGCCAAACACTGTGGCTGAATACGAAATTGCAAACTTTTTACTTTTTCGAATGTGCTGCAGCTGCCCTTACACAGTATGTGCTGTTGTGTGTAGTATGCATACAATACTACTTCTCAATAACATTACAGCTTGAAATGATACCCTCTTGCTCATATACGCTGTGCAAAGGAGTGTGGGTCAGAAAATCCAGAAAAGCATGTTGGCCTTTTAAGCATACTGCATTTGACATACTAAATATTTTTCTAGCATACTAAATAGTGTGGCAGATGGGTATTGGAATGCAGAGTGCATCTCTACCGGCTTCGAGGTGCTGACCCTGACCTTTAACCTCTGACCTCAGTGTACAGGTTTGGAGCAAGGCTGCAACAAATATCTTGACATTGTTTTTAACAACAAATTACAGAGATTAGAAAAATGTTTCTAAATCGATTTTAGAATAGTCCACAAAAGGTCAGACATTGTGAAAAAGGTCCTAAATGAAGTCTTTAAATTGTTTATGAAACCCAAACCAATTCAATTTGAAATTACACAAAACAGACAAAAACAGTAAATCTTCACATTTAAGAAAGCTATAAACTGGAATGGGAATAAAACAAGTAATAAGGTGCTATTACTACAAAGTAATTCTCAAGTTCATTATCAGCAATCAATTTTAGTGTCCCTATCAAGTAAAGGCTCTGGGAGAAAGCTGTTCTTGCTCACAAACTTTGATTGAATGTTTGAGGGCCATACGAGAAACACAAGAAACATCTGATTGGTATTCTGTCTTGAAGCTGATTTTAGTTATATTTCCCTTTTGAGGTTTGAAAGTAAGGGCGCACTCACACTGTCCTAAAAACCGCTTTGCTTTATCAATCCTCATCATGTCTGTCTGAAGCTATCAGTTAAACATTTCCTTTGAAGTCTGAACCAGCATGTGGAAGCTACAGTAGCTCACAAGCTCTCATCCTGTGCCTTTGCGGCCTAGCGTATTCACAATAAATATGGAAATTGGTGATGGCTTCCTTGCAAGTGGATGTTCTGTATTATAAATGTCACCCTACTCTTGGCCGGCGGAGCAGTGGCTCATTCTTATGCCATAGGACAGAGTGTCAGAGAGAGAGAGAGAGAGACACCAAGGGACTGTCAAGGGATTTCAACTCTCAGCGACATCAGAGTGTCTACTCGCATGTTTATGAATTAAAAAAAGAAAATGCATACTGTGGAAAAAAGAGGGCTAAAACGATGAAAGTAGAGGGACACAAAAGGAAAGAAAAGAGAGTGAGCCAACAGTCACCAAACGTTCAGGGTGCCCAAAGCTCATCACAGTTGTTTTACACACAGTAGCACACACAGGAGTACAGTACACTCAAGGGGGTTACAAAAAAGATGTAAAGAATCACAAGATGATCAACAAGTGAGAGGAGAAGAACAAAAATATTTTTCTGCTCTTTTTTTGGTGGAGGAATCCTTCCTTTTTTAAAAATACTTAATTGTTTTAACGCTTCCAGCCTCTAAAAGCTATTGAAAGTATTAAATCTTGACACTTATGGTACTCACAGTTAGAAGAACTATGATATGTCTGATAGTTTACTTTCCCATCTCGATTACATGCTTAAACAGTTGGGAATAACTGAGCTAGATGACTCCTTTTGAAACCTATGCCCAATGACGGCCCCTGATTTTTTCCTCCACATGATATCAGATGCTTGTTGCATGTAAGACTTAGACTTAGACTTAGACTTCTCTGTATTGATCCTTTGGGATGACTCCCGCAAGGAATTTGTGTTTCCAGCAGCTTACAAAAACACAAGGGAGGTATAAAAAAATACAGTATAGGATAACCAATAAACTCTTAGCTAAATAAATACCGAAAGTATACAAAAAACAATAAACAGTAAGCAATAAACTCTTAGTCAAATATATATGAGGTCGAGGTAAGAATACAGGTCAAATAAATTCACGGAACAATAAATCAGATAAGTTAAATGCAGAGAAAATGTATAAGATAAAATATGTATGACTGTATATGACAGAAAAGAGCAGTGAGATTCAATTATTGCACTAAAGTTGTGGATAAAGTTATTGCACAAAGAGAAATAGATAAGTGTCCAGGTATGTAAGAGTAGATTATTAATTGCAGTGAGTGGCTCCCACTCCTTCCCTTCTGTCCTCTTTATTTCCTCCTCCCCCCGAGTGAGGAGTTGTAGAGGATGATGGCCTGAGGGACAAAGGAGTTCTTGAGTCTGTTGGTCCTACACTTGGGCAGGAGCAGCCTTCCACTGAACAGGCTCCTCTGGCTGCTGATGACGGTGCGCAAGGGGTGGCTGGCATTGTCCAAAACAAGGTAACTTTTACAGTAAAATGTCAGTAGTCCATGGTCCACAACTTAATTTGTCTTTCACCCAAAGTGATTTGTCAATATCATGCAGCATTTTAAAACAACAAAGACTGTGCTTCTTTAAGTACTGCAAATAATATTATATCCACTCATCAAACCTGGGTTTTGCAGTTTGTTTTTGATGATGTTGGGCAAAAAATACATGATCATTTTTCATCATATTGTAATTCAAATGGTCTGAGAGAAAACTAGACTTCTGCAGCTCCCCTTGGGTTTGTTTTAAGGCTTAACAAAATCTAGCCTTTGACTTTCCTGGAGACCTTGGCCAGTCACAGGTCATTTCAGAGAGAGAGATAGTGTCCCTATTGGCTCAGGACAGAGAGGGGAGAGGGAGAGCTACAGGAAGAGTTCTCACTCTGCTTCCAATTCTAGTGTTTTTTTGTTTTTCGCCGACAGCTTTCAAAGTATCTTCGTTCTCTCTCCATCACACTGAAATCTGTTGTTTCCTGCCTGTCACATACTATACCTGGATCCACTACATTATTGTTGAACTGAATTATAAAATGTTTGCTGCTGATTCTGTTCCAAATATTTTGAAATTTGAAAAAATAGCCCCTTAGACTTACGTTGATCATGTATTAAATGTACCTCTTATCTTTTTTTTCTAGCTACTAGTTGATTGTTCTATTTGATTTCTATGTGTTGTACATTCAATAAAAAGCTGATCAGAAAAAGACAATAATAGTCTAAATACCTTTAAATGCATGATCATTCAACACAAAATGTTAGCTTGATAAACTATGTAGCTTAATGAGATATACTACATGAGAGTTGAAAAGACTTAATTTGCTGTGCATTCATTCAGGCTTTCACCACTCAGGTTTGTTGAACCCCATCACAGGGAACTGTGGTGTGTATGTATCTCGGTGATTTTACCACAGAAGCATACATCTAAACCTAAAAAAACAATTATTTAGTCTAGGTTCTCATGTCTTGCATAATCCTTGTGCCTCATATTCTGAGGTCGCTTTTACCTCAGCAAAGAGTGTAAGCAGCACAGATAGGAAGTGAGGGATTAACGGCACACCAACTTAAAATGTGGTGCAAAGGAGGCATGTATGTGTGCCCCACGCTACAGCAGCCAAGAGAAGACGGTTCACAAATACCAGGTAGCAGGAGGAATGCCACCTTTTGGCTTCATCCCACAGAGATTAAACCTCTGTAGATGACACACTTCAGAGTTTAATGGGTAGATTGTGTATTTCAAGGTTGATGTTCTAAAAAGAGTAGAATTCAATCTAGAGTCTGAATTGGTATGCTTAGCAAAAATACAGATAAAGGCAGATTCCTGGGTTTTGATAAATGGGAATTTACACATCATTAATAACTACAGGTGAAAATGCCTGAGACATCCCATATATACCATTACTATTACAGCTACTGCCATTAGTCCATAGTTCACAATAACAACATTAATTGTGGGGGAAATTTAATCAAATTCCCCACTTCCCCTACACGGTTCATCTTTGTTGTCGCCTACCCATCCATCTCTTCATCTTCTCTCACTGCCATCCTTCTGTTTTCCTCATCCTCTATTCTGCGTCCTTCCTATCACCTTCCCCTGGATCCTCATCTTCTTCCATTCATCCCATGCTCAGATCCTGTTTTCTTTCCTACAGCAGAGTACTTAAGTATTTTAATGTCTCAGCAGCTTCTCTTTTGGGGGTAACAAACAAGCTGTGTAACAGGTCTCATGTCATATCTACAGTGAAAATTCTACATTCCCATCAATCCTTGTGAATAGAAATTACAGATATCCCTCTTAAAATATTACAGGGTGGATGTGATATATTTACCTGTGCGCAGCTGTACTGCAACACTTCCTCAGTACAGCAACTTACCACTGAAGCCGATACAAATTCAGTTTAGGAAATAGCAGCTCCCCTGGGTGGGGTGTTGCACTGACTGCTGCATGGAAGTAGAAACAGCGATCTATAATTTCAATATATGCTGTTGGTCCACACATTTTGGAGGGAGAGGGGGAAATGTATCTTTTATTGTCAGGGGGATTTTTTTTCTGCTTCAATGAAAACAGAAAACTGCCTCAATATCCTAAAAAGCAGTCCATGCATTTGTCCAAATATGTCTTCTAACATCTCCTCAACGCTACTGTAGATAAACTGTATGTCACATATTCTTTGGTGAAGGAGATGTGAAGCTCCCTGGCAGTCCTCCTCCTCAGGGAGAGTGTTAATGAAGCAGGAGGCTGGTCAGATGGGAGAGTCTCTGACTCTCCACTTGGGTTCCAAGCAATCAATAATATACAGACGGCTACCCTCGCCTTCCTCTTCTTCTATTTCATTTTCTTTTCTTCATCATCATTATTTTTTTTCCCTTTTGTGCTTTTGTATGTGTTTTCACCTCCTCTCCCTCTCCCTTATACCCCCCCTCCCCTGACCCCTGTCTAATTTCTCCTATTGGAAGTTTTGCCTTCCCCTCTCTTTTAGACAGTTTGCAGTGAGATGTTATAAATCTGCCTTGTAATTAGCATGACGCTTGCAGCTGAATTTCTTTTCTATTTGCAACTAATTTACTTCTCAGTCATCACAGTGCTTTGACATTCCAGAAGTTGTGCTGAGTAATTCTCAAAGAGTTTGGAAGAAAACACACTTACTGTCAGGAAACTCTAATCGGGAAACACCGATGGAAATAAAATAAAAAATGTGCACACTCAAACTGCCTTTATACCAAGTTAAACGAGGTATTCTATCCATCTCAAAGATACTTTACTGCCTGAGGGATGCATTTGCACCTGTGAAGCAACAGTGCCCCCTGCAGTTCACCACAGGATTTGCATCTCAGTAATGTTCACTGAAGTTGATCCCTCCACACTTTTTAACCAGCCTTGTTTCAGCCTCCCAGCTATCTCCTCCACCAAGGGGAATTGTGTAAGTGGATTTAAATAAATTAATGCCTCTTCTGCTAGCCCAGGGAAAACAGCAGAAAAGAGTCCAAAACAAAATAAAATCAAAATGCTTTCGCATTCACAAAGATAAAGAAGAGCATATATATTTTCTAAGCTTATGCCTATAGGCTCACATTTAATATGGCAGCAATTTGAATATGTCATGCCTAATTCCACATTTAGGCTGAGGCGGCATTCTCTAGGGACTGAATACAAAGCAGTGTGCAAGAAAGACACTTGACTAGTCAGCTGGAACAACGCTATCCAGGCTCAGGGAATAATCAGTCCCACCATTTTGAGACCAAAACTGTTTTAAAATAAATAAATAAAAACAGTATCCATGCCAACAAACAGCAGTCCTGTTTAGCATTTACAATCTGCAGAATATATTTAAAATATTGGTTAAAGCATCGACAGCACTTGATAAATCTTACCTTACTTAGTATGTGGGCTTATCTAAGGTTGTTTGAAGAATGAAAAGAGCATATTGAGTTCTCACTCCTTTTGTTACCTTAACAGAGCAATCCTTGTCCCAGTAGAAAAGAAAGAAATGAGTAAAGGAGGCTCATAAGGGTGGCTATATAGCAGTAGCTAATTGGGATAAAAGCAAACTGTACAGACTACAAATGAATAGGAATAGAGAAATGCTACAGTGGAAGTCAAAACCATATTTGTATCATGATCTTCAGTGTTGGGTTCTTTTTACATATACACATATTTAGGGTAATGATTCATTAGGATGCTGCACAAAATCCTTAATGTAAAAGTCTGTTGTAATACACTGTTTTAAATTGACACTAATACATATTTGCAAAGACTGAGTATTAATTAAATAAATCATATCTAGGCATCACTAATGACCTCCCTAAGGCAGACACACTAAAACGTATTGTAAATACAACTGGATACAGTGCATTAATGGATACAGTTCAATGCTAGCTACAGTGAAACCCTCCAATAAATGCACATACTGTCCAAAATCTCTTCCACAGAGAAAATCTCTCTAGAGAACAAAGACACCCGGGAGGCTTCAGTTAACAAGCTCCCTGATCTCTGGTCTTTACACTACAGTTACTCTGGAGCCAGATGTCCGTCTACCTCTGGGTCAAGACAGACACCAGTGGGATTACCATCTAATAGCAAAGAAACACGGACAGATTGGAGATGTTTCTCATTTGGCATAAACACAGGAGAGTTCTCTGATAACAGAGGATAATAAGGTTTTCTTAGTAGTTAGTTTGAGTGGTGAGAAGCAGAGCAAGAGAGCTAATTACAGTTGTGTAATGTGTATGCATACTACATGTGTGTGTGTGTGTGCTGGTTCACACCTCAGATTCTTCACTGCGGAGTCCCAGTTGGAGTACAGCACTGGGAGATTTCAGTCTGGCTTGGCTGGACTGGGCCATCTGCAGGTTCAACTGCCAGCCGACAAACTCCAGCTGCAACACGGAAATGGAGCCAGTCCAATTTAATAAATGCCTTAGACACAATTTTAAAGACGCTGTCAAAAACTTTAAGGTGAAACTTTCCCCACAAAATAACAGTGGAAGCAGAAGAATTAGTATAGACCATTTCATAGCTATAAACACGGAACCTTTTAAATGTCTCCAAGTTTATTTCCTGTTGTAGTGCAAGGAAAATATGAAATAAGGAACGATCATGACGGCATGGGATGTCTCACTATAACCCATTATAGCTGTGCTGTTTGACCTTTGACTGAAAAATGCTTTCACAAAATAAAACACATTATGTGATGTTCACTGATGTTTTTTTTTTTATCTAAATATGCTCATTTGTTTTCATGGTATTGGTCTGCAAACAGATGATGGCTCTGCTGCAGCTCTATAAAGTATAACTCAGCCCAAACTCCTGTTTGGTCCAAGATAGCTGCTTCACAATCATACATGACTAAACGGGGTAGCTACTTTATGTCGAACGCTACAGAAAATAAATTTACAGTTATGTTACATTATGTGGAAGATTATCAATGGAGGATTACTGCAATCATTTTCATTATACACAGCAAAACTCTATGACTTTCCCAAAACATTCTTTGGTTTCACTAATTCGATGACTTTTCCCTGCCTGGAAAATCTGATTTTGACTTTGACTTTTCCAAGTTTCCCATGTAGTTCACTGTGACGTCATCAACAGTCGGAGACCAAAAAATATTTAAATTACTGTAATGTAAGACCAAGAGAAGCAGCGAATTCTAACATTTGACAACCTGGAATGAAATGTTTTAAACTATAAATCTATCGTTGTAATATAAATGTAATAAAATAATTATATTTCAACAGACTATGTAATAAATCTAATTGTTGCAGCTATGATTTGTTCTAGACTTCCTGACTTTTCAACTTATTATAATACGTGACTTTCTCTGATTTTTTGTTCCTGGTTTTAGGAAGATGAGGCTGCAACCTTGGTCTTATAAGAATAATAAGTGTCTTTAGATGAAAATGGAGTGTGCAAAAGTTATTAATGGCTTGAATGCTGACCATAGTGACCAGAAGACCTATAGCTAACATTATCATCAGAAGTCACTGCATTATCATGCTTATGAAAACAGTAATCATAAAAATTAAGATTTACATCTGAACTCTGCTTTATGTCCTCAAAGTTTAAGTTACGTTGTTTCCAAGCTGCACATTGTCAGACTATCACGCTCAGTCAGCTGCAGCAGTGTGATAGATTAGCAGTACTGAGTCAAGACAAGGCAGTTAAGTGTTTTATGATGCAGAGAGAGGCCATAATAATAAACCATGTGTGACTTATTGGGTCTGGATGCTTCAACAGCATAGACAGGTGGAGAAGGGATGGGCCACATTATTCATGACTGCAATAGCACATTAGCATGAATAAACATCACAACTCTATGATGTGTTACTTATTTTACATTTCTTTGGTAAATTGAAAAAAATTCCTCTAAATCAATTATTTGAAATAAATATATATGCTTTTTTAATAGCATGCAATACAGATTGACTAAATAAATGACTTATCATAAAGACAAACAGTAAGCAGTACCATATATATGTGTTTCTAATGTATTTCTGTATTTGCTGCTCCATCTTGTTAATATTTTTGGTGTGTTCTGTGTTGTCTGGCAAGTAGAAGAAGTTTGATCATTTCCAAAGGAAAAGTCCAGCCGAGTAAGGAAACTCACTCGTGCATAAAAGCACATGCTACTCTTCTATCAGGACTTAAACGCAACATGCATTTATAACATGCATTTGTAAAATTTTACAACCAATAAATACATAGGGGGAATCAAAAAACATTTCTAGACATTTAAATTTGAAGATGGTGTTTCAAACGCAAATGGTATTAGATCAATGGACTTAAATGTAGAAATACAGGCGTAGAATACTGACATTTGTTCAAGTTAGGTTGTATTTGTTTATAATAGTGTTTTGCATTTGTTTTAAACTGGTTTGTATTTGTTTGGTGGTTTAGCAAATTTGTGAGCACCTAAAAATCACTCACAAATCATAATTCACATTTGTATTTATTTGTGGATCATGAAACATGCATTTGCAAAAACATTGGGACTCATTTCTCTCCATAGGTCACCCCTAATTTGAACAGGGTTTAATTTATAGTGTTACTAATGAGACAGCAAGTAAAAATTTCATGACATATCATATTCAGAAAGGTACAACAAGGTGGTAATTAAAGTGTTTACTGGTTTCTTGAATGGCAAAAGTATAAATCTTCATAAAGGGAGGGGGGAAAGGGGCACAGACCAACAGCTCTTGGCTGTTCATCTTGAGCTCTATTATCAAATAAAAAGGTAAAAATGACACCATTGTTTTTTTTAGAAAGACATCAGCCTATTTTTTTGTTTAAAATGTCTATGTGCATTTCACATAATATTGCACTGTTTATGACTCCTGTAGCCGTGCACGTATGCGTTTGTGTATGTATGTGCATATGTTTGTATATGTGCAGGAGCTACATGCATTTGTGTGTGAGTATGTGTGATGATATGCATGTTTCTCTGTTTCCTGTACCTGCGTTCTTTTCGTTTTTGTCTCTGCTCTGTGACGCACTTTGGGTGACTGTTACAGGTCTTTTTAACTATGCTATATAAATAAAAGTGAACTTGAATATCTTTAAAAAAAAACATCTTACTCAAAGTCAAACAAGTGACTAAACACAAAACCCTGTTTTCTATTCAGTAGAATGTGTGTCAACAATGCAATGAAGGTCATGTTGAGGATCATCGGGTGTCATGGTCTCCTGATGGCAGCAACACATTCATTGGGGAGAGGAAGACTTGAGAGACCTACGCAGGTGTGATATCTTCCTTAATATGACAGCAGCAACATCTTCAGCATAATGTGACTGATGCGTACATGCAGCTTATTTACACTGCGTTAGATCTTTATTCCCTTGACTTTGTAAGGATGCTGTTTGAAGTGTCAATGCTTAATCAACTAATACAGGGGAACACATTTTTAAAATGTATGTGACAACTTGTGTGAGCTGTGAAGGAAACTGTGGAAGAAAGAAGTTTTTGTAATCCAAACAGCTGGAATGAATTCACAAAAAAGCAGGTCAGCATTGATATTGATAGATTAATGATGATTCTTAATTTAGTATCAAGAGACCAGAATGAAAGGGCTGGGTGATAACTCAATGTGATAATTTAGCATCTTTTAATGGAATCGTATCATGATGAAATCATATATCGAGATATTGTGATACTCAGTAGTGTCTAAGTTGTCAATATCAAGCTCAACTCAAACTTCTCAGAATATTTTTTGAAAATCATTTGAAAATTTCAGTTTATTAGCCATTAGAACGCTCAGATATATATCGTCAAAAATATATAAAACATCTGTCGTATATGTATTTTTCCATATCGCACTACAGTTCTTAATAAAATGGGAAAATATTTTTGTGTCAATTCACACAGTAGTACACAGAAAACAGTCTTTTTACCATGTGGTTATATCTCATATAGACTATTAAATTACCAGAAAACATGCTATATTGCTAAATAAGTTCAGAGTTAGTGCTGAAAAACCGAACTGAAAAAATAACCTTACCTTTTTTGAGACAAAAGTACTGTGCTTTAGTTTCTCCACAAGCTCAGGTCCGGCCGTGGCCCAGGTTTGAGAGAACACCTCAGCCTTGTCTGGGTTTAGATTAACTGCCTCCAGCTGCTGCAGCAGAGAGGCCGGCTTTACATTATGATACACTGCCTGCAGAGGAGATGAGATAAGAGTAGTAATTCAACAATGTTTGATACTGTAGGTGATATAGATCACTCTTACAGTCATATTCCTATTTACACCCAAAACATTCAACATTGCTACAATACAACAATTGACAATACAACAGCGACCCCAACTGGAGAAATGGGTTCAATGCAATCCACACTAACTGGCACACAAGCTACATATATGTTGAGGTCTATCTTTCTTTGAGTCATCATGTTTCTTTTTTCTCAAATCCAAAGCAATGTAAATCTACAGAACATTTTTTTACTTGGCCTCCTCCATCACATCGAATTCCTTAAGTCGAACCCTTTACAATACTAAATATTCCTTAAGAACATAGAGTTTTTATACAAAGAACTTCAACCTAGCAAAATTACCACCATTCACAATCATATTCTAAACAAAAATTAGGTAAAACTCTAACAATAATGTAACACATTTCACATGACCACCTCTCACCTGCTCTAGTATAAAGGCAGCAGTTTCCAGGACAAGACTGAGAGCATGTTTATCCAACGAGAGCGCAGCCTGAAGTTTTTCTTCCTCCTCTTCACTGAATGTTCGCTCTCCCTGTGTAGTAAACAGAATTTACTGTGTGTGAAAAATCCCTGTTTTCAAGAAATGAAAGATAAATAAAAAGCTCCTTTCTGATAACGATCAACTACTTAAAAAACAAAAGTTACTGTACTTTATGTTCAGAACATTAATATAGCCGTAATAACTATTTTCTATGTAAAGATGTCCCGAGCATGTGTGATGTAATCATAGTTTATCTGTTGTTGGTCTTGATATCAGTCTGGCCATGTGTGCACAACACGTTAGTGCGCGTAGCCATAAAAAAAACGTTCAGCCCACTTTTCTTTCAGTATTTGGAGTAGAGCACCTTTAAAGCATACAGTATGTGCAACCATTCAAATTCAATTTAATCTGACATTTTGGACTTCAACATTCGAGTTTAGGGGGTTTACCCGGTGTGAATAGATCTTTTCACAATAGCCTTTTTAGGTTTTTCTGAGCAAAAAAGGATCAGATTAAACTAATAACATTAACAATGGCTCTATTCTAATTAAGTTTAAATGAAAGCAATGCCAGTGAGCAGTCATGCAAAACAGGCAGTATTAAGTATTAACTACAACTGTGCTTTTCATACTTTGACAAATATTATTATTATATTTATTATGATGATTATTATTATTATACAAAGGTGTACTACTTTCTCTTAGCAAATCAAACCGTAAAACTAAACAGACAAATTGTTTTTGGACTGAACGACGGACACCTTGACAGCCAGCTAAGTCTTGTGAAAAACCAGTATGATCAACAGGCCCTGGCAAGTGTGTGCATTCATTATATCCGAGTGTGACTGATGCTCGTGTAAGTCATTAAACATGCCCTGCTCTCTCTGGCAATACAGCTTTGCAGCCAAAGACTCAAAAGCCTGTTGTCCTTGGCACAGAAAACACTGTGTGCAGTCTCTGTACCTTCAGATGAAGCTTTTGTATTATGCGTGAGATCAGCCTGGTGAACTTGTTCCCATCAATCGCGTTGATGAAAGTCACTGCTTCTTTTATGCTGTTTGGAAAGAAGAGTGTTAATGACGACAGCGTAGAAATCACTCAGATCTCTTAGATAAGAAACAGAATCAGGGTTTACTGCCAGAGTATGATGTCTCACATGAAAGCTGTAACACTGGCCGCCAGTCAATTTCAAAAGGTACTTCTATACATTGACAACAAACAATCATAAACTATAAATACATAGCAATGACAACATACAGCAGACAGTAGTGTCTCCTACCCTACTAGAATAGGATCCACTAGGTGAATACGAACATTACAAGTGTGAAGAGCAGTGTAACAAGGTTGTGTGTACATACGTTTTACGCATACACAATCAAACTGCTACAGTAGTTTCTGCACGGTGTATACACACACAACTATTCCAGAAGCTGTCTATATATGCATTAAGAACTAAGGTAGTAATAATATCCTAGCTATGTAGAATGGTGGACTTTAGGCTCAGCTGTGCACGTAAAATGATGTGCGTTATTATGTATGTATATATTTTTTCTCTATATCCTATCTAGTCCAACAACATACACTCTTGACTTTTGATCCTAAACTTACTTCCTTGTAATATGACCATCAATTAACAAATAGAAAATAAAAACTACTTCAGTCACAATAAACACATTGTAGCACTACAAATAATCAGCCACTACGGTACATCAAAGTATAATTAGAACAGCTGTGACTTTTAACCCCAGTTTGTGTAACTTGTTTGTACATTTGAGATGTTTTCACTCAAATGCACAAACACTACATTTGATTTGATTTTAAATTTTGTTTTAAATAAATTCAATGTAAAAAAAAAAAAAAAGAAACAGAAAAGGTCAAAAAGAAAATAATAATACTACACAACTAGAGTCATAGAGATACATGAATAAAAAATATATTTTTTATTTCTTTTTTGACATGTCTGAAAAGGAGTGGGAAGAAGTAAAGTCTTATTTAATGCCACTCCTTCTCCATAATTCATTGTTGGTTAATTAACAGATTCCTCTGACATACATCTATTTTTTTCTTTATTATATATATTTTTATTTCAAACTCACATTTTTTTTTTAACTTTACTTAACATATATCTTACAAAATACAATTTATTTCTCATATATTCTATCAAATATATATATTGTGATTTATTGCATATATATTTAATTTAATCAATAATTATAACTTGATACATTTTCGTATCCAAAATATAAATTCATTCAGAATTTAAAATGAATAAATAATAAAAAATATAAAATAATAAGTTACTACATTGCACTGGAGTCCCATACTATGTCATGTGTTTAATTATATTAGAGGTGGTCATTTGATTGCCCAATTCTCTCGTCTAGTATAAACCTAAAACAATGCATTATAGTCCCAATAAATGAATTCACTCATTTATATTACATTCTGAAAATGTTGGAGTATACAGTCTTTCTAGAAGACAAAAACACTCAAGTGGACTGCTAATGTATCCCTAAAGACTGCAGTACTACAAGAAGGAAACATGCGGCTGTGGTAATTGAAAGGTAATGTTTTGGTTTGTCTCTGAATAAGAAAGATGCCCACCTTTGTGTTTCTTTTATAAAAGAAGTCATTGTTGTCTGTCGCTCTCTGTAAATGAAAAATGAAGAGTTGAAAAGTGTCGAAGGAGCAGCAGCATCCTCAGATTGTTGTCCTTCCTTCTTCCGGTTTGTCACGAGCCGACTCATGTGACAGTCAAAGCTGCGCGATAATGCGCAGCGAAGTGCAACACAGAGAATAATGAACTATGGAGATATTTGAGTTAGAGTGTCAGGTCATAATGTTACCTTAAAGCAGCTAAACATTAAAACAATATAGCTGTCGGACTCTACGGAATAAGCGATGGACAAACGGCTCAAACTGCTTTTTTTATTTATTCATAAATATTGATTTCAGATTAAGAACAAGCGGACAATAAGCAAACATAGACTTAGACTTAGACTTCTCTTTATTGATCCTTTGGGATTACTCCCGCAAGAAAATCGAGTTTCCAGCAGCTTACAAAAACACAAGAATGGTATAAAAAAAAAAATACAGTATAGGATAACCAATTAAAAAAAAAAAAACAATAAACAGTAAGAAAACATAGATATTCATACAGATAAGACCAGTGTACAAATACTACATACACAAATATAGCTATATAATATATATAAAATATCAAATTAAAGGTTGAATATGTAGAATCTTTATTAAAAGCTATATTTTTTTGACGGATTAAACAATGACTTTCTGTCACGTTTCCATTGTAGCAACCAATAGCGTTAGGCGTTGCAGGTTGCCAGGTTGTCTGTTGTTGGGTGCCCAAATGGCTACATTTCTCCTTGATCGGTAAGCGTAGTTTCATGTTTACTTAGCTGTAACGGCTAATGGTTACGGTCAGTCAAACTCCTCTGCAATACTTGTTTTCATGGTGCGATTTGCCGTAGGGGATGGGTTCAAACAGGTTCAAACAGACTCCGGTCTCCTGAAGGCTACTGGGCCGGGTCTGATAAACCTGGCAACGCCACTGCTTTATTTTTTGTTATTGCGACTACGGTCTTGAGACACTAGATGGCGGTGTCCTGTTCATTCTCCATATTCAACCTTTAAGTATATATGAAAAACAACAAATTTTAACATAAATAAACAATGACAACTTTAGTCACAATAGGTCAAACCACATAAAACAATTCACCAAAATACGTCAAAGTAAACGGCTCAACCTGCTTTTATCTGGAACAAATACTCATTACCTGCAAATACACATAACTTTATGTCTGTGGTAATAGCAAAGGTACGTCTTAGTGAAACTTTTTGTTTCAAATAATATTACTGTGGCCAAAGAAGTGTTTGCAGTTCAACCATGCATTGTTTCCAAGAAGTTTGCAAATGTGTTTGTTCTATATTTATAAACATCTATTAATTATTTACTAATTATTTAATTATTTTCATTTATTAAAAATTAAATAGGTCAAAAAGAAATCTGTGAAAAACTAGTCAGAGAAACTCTTCCCCCCCAAAACAATTCAGTATATTGTAACTTCTTGTAGGATTATTGAATTTGCATTCTCAAAAACTATTCTATATTATAAACATATAGAAGGCAACACAGCTCTGTTGACAATACATAACGGTACATACATAAATTAACACAAACAAAATAAAGTACATAGTACATACATAATAAAGAAAAATACTTAAGGCAAGGCACTATCCCCTTCTATCATTAAATATAGAGGAACATTATTCAAACATATGTTGATTGTGTATGCTGATAGCAGCAATAAATTAATTATCAGACATTTTCTTTTTGACCTGTGTGTAGCAGCTACCTAGGTGTATGTATTTTAAAGGGTAGGCGTTATAAGCCTTAGCTTCTGCCTATTCCCTTTTTTCAGACCTTATGAATTTTTTTGTTTGTCATGAAATGTCTTTGTCTGAAATGTCTGAAAATAAACTGAACTGAACTGAACTGAGAACTGAAATAGGTCTCTATACACAAATAAATGAATGCATCACTCAGTATTTGTATTTTGAGACCCTATCAATAAATCAGACATTTTTCTAACAGAAAAAAGGGAATATCTGTTTTTTTTCAGCATCTTTTTGTATAACGAAGATATTAATTTAATTAATTTTTAAACCAATTTAGTGACGATTTATGATTTTCACATCTACATGACTAAATATGATATTGTCCCATAACTATGATAATAGTACATCCCTAAAAGAAAGCGGAACATTAGGCTGACTCACTTCCTCCGCCGGTACTCATTAGTATGACACTTGGCGGAAATATGCAGGTGCTATATAGCAGAAGATGAGCCTAAGCTGATAGTTAGTTCACTTGTAGTTCAGAAACAATGGCTTTGAGTATCTGAGAGAGTTTGTCAACCAGCGTCTCACTGCCGCTGCTGAAGAAATACTCGCAGCTTTTCAAAGACATATACTCGAGCTCGAGGAAGAGACCCATCGTCAGCGCAATCTGCTGGATATCGTTTGGAAACCTGAAATAAAGTTACCCAGAATAGGTAGGTACAAGTTTTTTATTTTACAGTTATTTTTAATAACACAGAAAATAGGAATTCAATTTGTATACAATCCAAATTGATGATATTCTGGTACTTGCTTCAATGTGATGTCCTTTTTTTATAAATAAAATTATTGTTAACAAAAAATATTTATTATATTATGTATTTAATCAGATGCAACATGTAAACATGATATCGGCATTACATTTCACCCATGGGCCACCATGCTCTTTGTATATTGGCCATTGAAAAGCCCAAATCGGTCGCCCACTAGTGCATTTTATTCTTTAACATCACAGTATTATCAATTCCTTTTGTCCTTCAACCCTCCAGAGCTCTCGCAGCAACATGTCTGTAAGCAGGAGGAGGTTCTTTCTGACCAACAGCTCTGTATTCAGGAGAGGAACTCCAGTGTGGACCAAGAGGACCCAGAGCCTCCACAGATTAAAGAGGAACAAGGGGAACTCTGCACCAGTGAGGAGGGAGAGACGCTTGAACTGAAGCAGGAGACTGAGACCTTTATGCTGACTCCTATTTATGAGGAAAGTGACCACCAGCTCCTTTCTCACTACTGTTATGTAGCTGAGAGCCAAGATCAGAATAGAGAAGAGCACAGAGACTCAGGATCAACTAGAAATGCAGAGCCAAAACCAATGAAAAGTCATCTCAGAAGCAGAAGTCACAGTAGCAGCGAATACAACTCGACCCTGCCGAAAAGACACTATACTCACAAAGCTAAAAAGTCTTTCAAATGTGACAAATGTTGCGAAGTGTTTAAGTGTATGAAAAGTTTGAATATACACTTGAGAATCCACACAGGTCAGAAGACGTTTTCGTGTAAAATCTGCGGGAAAGATTTCAAACAGAGTAGTAAATCGGCACTCCATGTGAGAAGGCACACAGGTGAGAAGCCATATTCGTGTGAAACGTGTGGCAAAGCTTTCAACCAGGGTGGTGCATTGATAGTCCACACGAGAACCCACACAGGTGAGAAGCCTTATACTTGCAAAACATGTGGGAAGGCCTTCGGACAAGGTTGTGCATTGCTAGCCCACACGAGAACCCACACAGGCGAGAAGCCTTATACTTGCAAAATGTGTGGGAAGGCCTTCAGACAGGGTGGTGCATTGATAGGCCACACAAGAACCCACACAGGTGAGAAGCCGTATGTTTGCAGCACCTGTGGGAAAAGATTCAGGATGAGTTCAGGCTTGAGAAGGCATATAAGAATGCATACAGGTGAGAAGTCATATTCATGCATTTATATTCAGACATAATCGTGCTTTGACAACCCGTGTGAGAAGAGTGGATAGTGAATTGCATTTAGGAAAGTAGCCATGTATTTGCAAGTGAGGTGGTAGACTATTCAGTATTAAAGGTTCATGGTTGAAACACATAAGAACTCAAGAGACCAAGGAGTCACGTAATTGCAGCGCTTGTGGGAAAAGTTTGACTCGTACCTGATAAAACACCTGAGGATTAATATACACAGGAGAAAATCCAAGTGAAATTCCTGTGGAGACGCGGTCACCTACTAAATAAAATACACTTTTGCAATGGCTACATCTCTGTATTTGAATTTAAGCTTTTTCCCATTAAATGAGGTCACAATATCTTATTGTAACGAAGCAGTACATTTTCAACAGAGCCCTCAAGTTTTTGTTGAACTAAACTAATTTTAAGCAACAGAATTTCATTGAAACAATTATAATCTCCTACATCTTTATTTCTACAAATGTTTTTACAGGTTAAATACTTTTTTTTAACACTACTTCCATGTGTTGTAGAGGCCCCTTTGGAAAGTGGTACAATTTACAATTATGTTTCACCTAAAGCGAGGGCCGGTGCTGAACCTACTGATGTTTTGTTAAGTGTGCTTCATTTTACACATGTTGCCAATATAAGATAATAATTAAATAAGACAAACACATAGGCTGAGTTTCGACAGTTTATTATGTTGAAAAAGAGAAAAAAAGTCATGCACAGATTAAAATTAAGATAATTATTTGATAAGACATGATAAACCATTTAAAAATAATTTGCATACAAATAAGAAAAAAAGAATCGTTTCAGCATATATATATCCATATTTCTGTCATACAGCATATCTGTAATATAATATTCTTTGCACTGATTTTACAAACGTATGTATGTATGACTTTCAATACTGTAGCAGACCTGTTCCAATTTGGTATTTGAAACAGCTCCACGCTCTTTCCTCTATTGTTTGATTTATGGTCTGGAATAATCAAACCAACAAGGTTGTCTCAAAACTTCTCCACCTGCTACGCCTTCTCCTTTGAGTAAACACTTGAGTCAGTGAAATGATTTCAGCTACAAACTGACACAGATCTGTACTGCAGCAGCTGAACGTCAACAGCCACACTCCAGCGAGGCAGAAGGAATGTACCACAAACAAATAAATACTTCATTTTTCCTTCCAACAGCAAAAAAAACATGTAAAACATTCTTTTTTATAGGAAAAACAAAGAGATAACACCAAAACAAGGAGTGTCAAACCACACAGTACCTTCAAGATGTATAGTTTTGATAAGTAAGTAGGCTAATTTGAGGTTTTGGTAAACAGAGTGCATCACGGTAAACATTGGCTGACATCTGCAGGTTCAGGATCTCGCTGCCACTATTTGAAGGAGGGTAAATTTGGCACTTTTATGCTGATGTCACCAATGTTGATGTTTCTGGGCATTTCCGGGAGGTTCATGTTCTTTACAGCTGATACGGCACGAGCAGGCGCTCCTGCAATACCGGCCTATACACACACAAAACACACACATGGAGGGTTGATAAGATACAAATCAGAAAATCAATAGGCCCGCTGTACACGACAACACATGGAACAGTGAACATTGGACACAAACACACAAACTGTGCTAAACAGAGTACTAGACAAAAACAGTCAACTGCTGACAAAATGCAAAAGCACTGACAGCTACTAGGACAGACAACGTGTGCAAATGTACATTCAGATGCCTTCATAGCTTCATATGCACATGCATTATTTGGTTCTATAATGATTTACACCACAACCAGAGCCAATTATGAATCAACTGTGAGACACACTGTACTAGACCATTCACTAGGTTTGATGTACTGAGCAGTACTGGACATTCATCAAATGGACAAAAGGCAGCATTGCTTGGAAAGTGAACCCACCGGACTCTTGAGGACCGATAAAGGTAAAAATGCAGGGAGAGAATTGGGTAAAGCAGAGAAAATGAATTTGGATATGAAGACGGAAATGATGTTTGGATAGATAGGTATGTATAGAATATGTGTGTGTCAAAACATGTTAATAATACAGATGATACTTCTAGTGGGTTGGATTACTCCAGGAAAGACTACATGACTGTAGCCATCTAAATATTTGTGACTAAAGGAATTTTGTGCACATCTATTGTGTTAACTACTGATGACATGAGGGAGTTGTAAGCCTAGTAGTACTAAACTACAATGGGAATTCTATTCTCAGGGACAGAGGAGGCCCTTCACTCTAACACAATGAATCTCAATGTGACAATAAGAGCAATTTAGCGTTTTTTAAAAAGAAAAGCTTCAATGTAACGTTTTGGATCAATAAGACACATCTGTGGAGAGTGAATGGGTTGATGTTTTCGTCTCAAGTGTGAGCAGACATTTGAGAATCACTGCGGTTAGAGATCCCCCAACTGAATCTTTAGCAGACAGACCCAAAAATGACCAAAAGGTTTGCACCACAGGGAACTCTGTGTTCTGTCTCTGTTAGAAACAAATTCATATAATAAGTAATAAGTAGCCTTGTAAAACATTTACTGATATGACACAAAGTATGTCTGGAATGTAGGATTATCCACGGCACTTCTTTTCACAAGGTTGTTTAAATGGGCCGTTTGTCTTATGGGGCATTCCTCTCCTTGCTAAGAATCAAGGATGCTTGTGTTCGAAGGAAAGATGACCGTGGCGTTAAAACAAGAGGAATGCTGATCCAGCACATGGGCTCGGTATTCAGGAGTCAGACTCCAGATAGTTTTCTCTTCACAGTGGGTACTGTGAAGACCCACTGTAGTCCATAATGTTAGGTTGTTAATCAAACGCTTGTTATGGGTTTTCATTGTTGGTTTAAGGCAATCTACGTAGGTTTGCTGGTTGAGACCTTAAAGGAATAGGTGATCATCTTAGTGATTATTTGCTTTTCAGCCAAGATTTCAATGACAGACTTGATACCACTCTCGTGTCTGTATGGTAGTAGTTACAGGGAGCATCTGTTCATCTAAGCTTAGCAAAAATAGGGGAAAACAGCTAGCCTGGCTCTGTCCAAGCTAGCACATTTAATGCTCAATAACCTGCACAAAAACATAAGTGTAAAAACAACAATTGCCTTTTTACCAGGGCTTATGCGTCAGAGGATTTCTTTGCCACAACCAGTAACTTCCGGTCTCCACTTGTTGCATGGCAACAGGTCCCGGCCGACGAATAGTCTGGCAAATAACCCCCCGAAACAAAACCTTTGTTTTTTTTGTACAGATGAAACAAACAAGCTATAAACTGTTGATAAGTGAGCTTTAGAGCAGCTGGTGGGCACCTTTGGACAGGGTAGCTGTTCCCTCCAGTCTCCACTCTTTATGCTAACCAGCTGCTAGCTGTAGCTACATTTTTACCGTACAGATATGAGAGCAGTATCAATCATCTCATCTAACTCTCTGCAAGAAAGCAAAATATCAAATTATACCTTTAATACACTGCACCATTTTAGGAAAGAGGGGTTTTGATTCTGTCACAACTACAAGATATTATCACACAAAGAAGCAAATATCAATCCCTGGAATGAATAGATTTAAAGAACGCAGAATATATATATATATATATATATATATATATATATATATATATATATATATATATTTAAATGGCCTTTCAGGACAGTTTTACTTTTAAAACAAGAAATGCAAAGAGTTCTACAGCCTAATAGGTAGACCTGACATTATGAATAAAGCCCTGCCACAAAATACAGCTTGAAAAATTATCATAGAGTTGAACAACCACTTCTATGACACAGTCCTAAATTCTGTTCAACATTATAAACTTTGCAAAGATAGTATTTATTTAAATATCTATTGTCACAGATTGGCATTATACTGCCAGCCATTTCTATTGCCTAGTCCACCCCCTGTAAATTCACCAGTGGCAACGTTTTTGGGTCTGCCATGAAAGATTCCTACTATATGTTAGTGACGTCAGTTTGCCATTACATGGAGGGCCATATGGTGAGACTCGGGCGGGGGAAGTAAACTTCAGTTAGAAATACAGTACTTGGTTGTAATTTAGCAGTACCTGTGTCTACCTGTCCTGCCTGGTAGACTGAAAGATAAACGTCTGTAAAGAGAGAGAAGAATGGAAAGAACTAGACAGGGTCAGGAAAAAGAGGAATGAGGAATGTTAAAGCAGATTAAAGTAATTACAGTTTATCTCCACAGAAAAAAAGTGATAGGACCTATCATAGACCACATCTTCATATTTAAAAATTAAGAGGAAAAAAAGCTTCCCACAATTATTTTTTTATATAAAATATATAATGATATTAGTTGAGAAAGTTTGATGAAAAAACACTGATGCCACTTCATCAGTCTTTGCCAGTCTGGAAGGAGAACAGCTCTTTCATTGTTCCCCCAGACACTGCCCTATAAATGGACAATGTCATTTTGAGTTAGCATCAGAAACACACACTGCGGTCTAGGGTAGGTCCAAGAGGGAAGGACAGAGCAGCTCTGATGATAGTAAAACAGTGAAAGACTCTGCTTACAGAACATCAATCAAAAAGAAGATTCTGTCATTAAAAGAGCACACAATGCAGGTCAGACTTTTAGAGAAGGTGTACTTTGTTGACACTTAAATTCAAATGGTAGAACACACAATTGATGTCAGCCAGTTAAAAACCTGACAACCCTTCACCTCGCCGTGTTAGCAACAAAATATAAAAAATGTTTACAACGTTCTGTCAGCGTTTTTCATTCTCAAGTAAAAAAGAACCCCCAAAAAACGATGCCTCAATGTTTAGACATCATTGCAGTGCATTGTAAGCAATTAAGTCAAATCATTAGTTGAGTTTAGTTTTAGGACTATCAGGGGCTATAATCCACATTAAGCAAAACAGATATGATTCCATGAAATTGTCTCTGGCTGTCTGTCTGAATTCAAACTTTCCAATACGTAAAGGAATGTGTATCTGCTAGCAGAAGCTTTATGGAAAGCAAAGCAATGCCCTTGCATAGAGTAAACATCTAAGCAAGGACAGTGGCTTATAGATGTAACAATACACATTGGAAAAGCAATTAATCCAACAATAAAAGCAATTCACATTCTCTTCTAGAATAATAAGAATGTAAAACACAGCCTAGAACCAATACATAAGTTGAATACGTCAAATCTACATGGTATAAAATAGAAAATGGTGATTGAGAGATTCAATGGACACAGATTCTGGGAGATGCACTGGACAATGGTACAGTTAAGTCTCCGTAACAATGACCAAAGTGATGACTATGATGCTGTATTTCATACTGAGGGATACAGGAGAGCATATGTTGACCTGTGTTGAGAGCAGTGCAGCAGCAAGAGGAGAGGCCGAAAAAAAGAGCACAAACACTCAAGAGTAGGTAGGGAGCATCCACAAGGACGTAGAGTAGCATGCAGGGTGCAGCATACACACATGCCTGCATACTGTATACGAAACCGCAGAGTATTGGAGGTAGGATCAAATCATTCATACATACAGTGGACGGGGCAAGGTCAGGCTTACCTCAGACTTCTCCATCTTGTTCTGGGCATCCACCTGTGTGATGATTTCATTCATGTTGGTCTCAAGGACCATCCCGCCCATCACCATCTCTGCCAGAATGTTATGGACCTGACAAAAATAAATAAGTGAATGATGTCCTTTATGTTTAGCATTCATAAGCAGTAAAGAAACATTTAATAGTAACACACTATAATATAGTTATATCATAAGGCTTAAGCAGATAAAAGGACATTTGTAACTGTTTATTTATATAAATTGTCAGTTAGAACTTATCCTATGAAGATACATTTTAAACTACGACAGCTGTGTTTTACTTTACTGTTACTCATTATCTATTCATATACCAGCCTCAACATATGACTGATAACAACTACATTATAGTGTAATATAACTGTTTTTAAATAGTTTATACTGCTTATAAATGCTAAATGGGGATTTATTTTTTCTATTAAATGTCTGAAATAGTAAAAAATGTTCATGTAAAAATTGCAAGAACATTAGGTTGCATATTTAAGTTGCTAATTTTGTCCGAGCAGCAGCTCAAAACCCAAACATATTAATTCCAAACGAGAATGGTAAATGAAAAATGATTAAAACGATGAAGCAATTAACAAGACAGCAGCCAATTAACTAATCGATTGATCAATTAATAGACTAGTCACGTCAGCTCTAGATTGCAGAATTTAAGTTGTTTTTAAGAAGTTGCTGGTAACACCAAACATGTCCAAACCACTGATGACTCATCTACAAAATCTCGGAAGTCACTGAAAAATCAGATAATGTCACAACAGTTAATCACAAGACACAAGGCATCAGATAAGTGTGACACTATAATATGAGGCTATAATGGCTAAGGAATAGAATATTAGAATATTACAACTTACAGTATTTCTACTTTCTAGGATCAAACATTAAAGCTGAATAAATATGAGCTAGATATGGAACATCACAAAACGGAAGTATTTCTTACCTTGTCTACGTGGAAAATTAAGTCGAGCTCACAGACATTCTCAAAGCATTTGTCCAGCGTTTCCACGAATACCTGAAAATGGAAAGAATTGAATGTAAAAGAAGACATAAACAGAATTGCCACAGATTGTAACACAAAAAAATCACACAATCAAAACAAGTTTTACCTGGATTAAGTCTAAAATTCCTAGTTCACTCTCTGAGGAGTCCACACAAAACACAAAGTACAGTGTGGCGTAGTGTCTGTAGATCAGCTTGTAGTCTGATCCTCCAATCAACCTGAAACACAGGTATAAGTGTGATGTTTCTCTGTTTCCTGAGTCAACACGTGACATGCAAAAAACATAACATGCAATGATCATCCCGTTGTCAATCACTGACTAAAGGGCATTTACATATGATCATGGTTGTAACATGTTTACAGCATGTTACGACACAGAAACATCAAGAGAGAAACAACAGGATGTTTTCGGTCATGAGTCAACATATATAAAGATATGATATACTAACATGAGAAGGAGTAAAAGTTAATGCTTATCCAGTGTGTACTGGGTTTGACCTCAGTGACTGTGTTAACACACCAAAACGGCTTAAGCCACAGGAGATGTTGTAACCCTTATCCTGTGAAATCACCCAAAGGAAAATGTGAATAAAGTGATTTTTGGTTCAGGGGACAATACTCAGTAGTTGTCTAAGGTTTAATGTACATTATGATACAATTTATTGTAACCATGTGGCTTTGGTGTCACACAATTTAAGGAGACAGAGAGAAAAGAGTGCAAGAGTAAAGTGCGAGCGGTGAGGCTTCCCAGGCTTAAATGACACCTAGTTGGTTCCTCATTCCTCATGAATCATAGATGAGCTTTAAACAAACATTGTTACTATTGATTGGCACTCATACAGCCCTCTGAGCTTTCCTTGTGTGTGAAATGAATTCCTGTGAAGCTGCATCAGAGTAAATGATCTACTTGAGTGTTGACGTCCACTGGCATTTAGACACCATCCCTTGTTTATTTGTCCCACACTGCGTACTTACATTCCACCTTCAAGGAAATTACAGACGTTCTCATCTCTTTTTGAGACCAGGTGGAAGGTTTCCCTGATGATCTGTTGCTCTGTGTCTTCACTCTGCAGGATGAATGAGGAAACAGATTGTCAAACAAAGGGAAGATGGTAAATAATGTGTTGATTGTGCACTCAATTGCTTCCAGTGAGACATTTTGTATTAGTTCTGATTGAAAAAAAATGATTTATATACTAACCCACTCTTTGTCATATCTAAACACACGCTAGTGCCCGCAGGCTATGCAGGCAATGATGTCAAGGTGAACCAAGGCAGGCTCATCTTATTGTTTGCTAATGGATGAGATTCTGTTTAAAACCTCAAGTATCCTCGGGCATGTTTGCAAGCACTAAAAGGCTTAAAGAGTGGGCTCGCAGTTAAAGATCTATTGAACTGATAAAAGGGTCAAAGTCCCATGGTGCAAAACAGACTTCTGAATTAGGTTGTTTTAGGGATTTTAACATATTTTAGTTGAGAAAAAATGAAAATTCCCACTCAAGTTCCTGGAGAAAGCATCCAAAAACATCTGAGTCAACACTGAAAGGTTGACTAAGAAAAGTCAACAGTGGTTAAAACCTTGCTGTGCGCAGCTCTCAGCTTCACCAAAGGGTGATAATGTCCTCTCGGGGTGCATAATAGGTCAGTGAGCACAAGGGGAGAAGAGGCTTTGCAGTACGTGGCTGGAACCCTGTATCAATCATGTGACTTGTAGCACGGTTACAGTACTCAAAGTTCAATGATACAGCTAAGACTCCTATAACGTTTCTGGTGCTGAGTGTTTTAATGAACTCCTCTGGACCACATCTGACCTCCTGAACCCGCAACATTCCTCAAAGTTTTGGCAAAGTACCGCAGAACAGCAGTAACATCAATCTATTGTGATTTTGTGAAACATTTTATATGAAATTAAAGGACCTATGGGTGGTCTAATGGTTAAGACACGTACTTTATAGATGCAACATCCCCAGTGTGATACTGACCAGGGACTTGTCACATGTCATCCCCTTCTCTCTCCCCTATGTTTCCTGTCTGCATCTTCACTGTAAAACTAATTTAAAAAAAATGAAAAGTGCTAAAAAAAAAAGTTATTTTACAAAAGTTTTAACACACTATAATATAGCTATAAGATGTAAATACATGTTACAGTGTTTATTAATGTAAAGTATTTGTTGACAATTATAACTTCTCCTATGAAGAAACATTTTATATTACTTCTGTGTTTTTGCCTGTTCATACATCAGCCTCCACTTACAAGTGACCACATAATTGCTTAACTACATTACAGTGTATTATAAACCAGTTATCCAATGTTGATATGCTGCTTATGAATGCTAAATATGAAGCTTAAAGTAAAGAAGTTCAGAGCAAGTGATCATACAGGCTACCGCAAAACTTTTCAGCTCTAAGATTGTCATTGTCTATAGGCACTGTAGTCTGCACAGCATTAAGTTATTTACTAACTTAAAATAACATAAATAAACTGACTTTCGAAAGCAGGCAGTATGTATGAAATATTATATCCTGCCAGCCAGTGAGCCAACGCCTCAGATTTTAATATAACAGATGGTGTCTACATAGCCTTCTTATAACACAATCAGTTTGAACGTATCCTTTTAAGTGCAGTGCGTAGACCTGCATGCTTTAATTCATAGTTTGTCCATAAAAAATGACTTTATACGATATCACATCATAATTAGTTGGTTGATTATGTTTTATATTATTAAACTGAATCAGCACAGTAACCAGCAACTTAAATTCTCAAATAAATGTAGTAATAAATGAAAAAAACATTAAATATCTGCCTCTGAAATGTAGTTAAATGGAACTATGAAGTAGCAAAAAATGTAAAGTACCTCAAAATTGTAGTTAAGAACAAAACTCGGGTACATGTAGCCTACTAAGTTACTTTCCACCACAAATAAAAGTCAGTTCCTCACATTTGAGAAGCTGATGCCTGTAAATGTTTAGCAATTCCCCTTGAAAAATGACGTCAAATTATTACCAGGTCGTAAAATATGTGCCAATTAATTAGGTTGCTTGGTAAGTCACCTTGCTATTGTAGCACCAATGGGCATGCAGCCAACCTTCAGATATAAATCCAATTATGAGAACAAGCCAACGCAGCTGCCCCAACAAAGGATATTACATAAGCTGTTAGTTGCTACCTGCATGGATCTTATTCTTTGAGTTTCCTGACAGAGCATACGGCAAGCAGTTTTAACATTTAATAGCTAGACTGCAGATGTATTGCAGATATCTGTAATTCAATTCTCCCTATATTCAAAAGGGGCATTTCAGATATGCACAACATCATTCTTACTAGTACAAATGTGTATTGGACTTTCAATTCTAGATGTCCACAGTTATATTGTAGATATCTGGATTTAACATTCTGCATATCTGTAATTGAATTCTTACTGGGAAAAACTCCCACTTCAGATATCTACAATCCCATTGTTGCTATAGTCATCATTTTATTTTCAGATATCCCAAATGAAAAAACCATTCCAGAGATTCATGATGTGATTTTGACTTTCCAAAATACAGTCTGACATGAAAACGTCATTACGGATATGTACAACTGCAATTTAAGAACTAAATGTAATTGTTCTATATGTAACTGTGGATATCTAGAATTGAAAGCCCAATACACACGAATTGCAAAAGTGACGTCGTCTGTACTAGTGAGAATGATGTTGTGGGTATCTGAAATGACAATTGCAGATAGGAAGAGTGTCATCGTGGACATCTTAAATGATCATTCTGACTGGGAAGAATTAGATTTTGACTAAGACAAATGTTATTATGTATACCCCATATATCTAAAGTGTAATTACAGAAAAGAGTGTGATTGGACTGAATGTTAAAACCGCCTGCCATAGGAGCAGGTAGGTGCAGTAAAGGGTAGATGACAATAAAGCTGAAATGCACCCGTGAGAGGCTGGAGTGAGCACGAGACCCTCACAAGGGCGTTATTGAAGTCATGTGACACAAACAGAGTGAACTCTCCTCACACTGTTCATCCCCAACAGCTGGACTGAACATGAGAAGTGGGCACAGGCTCGGCAGGAACGTGATAGCCTCGCTTCGGCTAGCACACGTTTAATTATTCATATTTTAAAAGGGGACAGCAGACTGACATTTGATTCAGCTGTGGCAGTTTTGAAACAACAGCCCATCACGGGGCGGTTGTGAAGTACACATGTTCCCATTCAAACACTTTGCAACAGTGTTAGATGAATGCACCTTCAAGATAAACCCACATCTGCTTTGGTTTGCATTAAGAAAACATTAAACAAAGTACCTTCACAGTCACAGCTTGATATTTTGAATCCACTTTTCTTCATCTGCCACAACCTTCGTGCACAATACAATATGTAAATACATAACATGTTACTCACATAATGCTCGTAGAATTTAGAAAGCCTTGGTTTCCCATGGTTGTTGAATATTAAAATGGCTCTTATCATGGTTGTAGCTGAGCGGAGGGAGGCGGGGGAGCAGAACGGGTCAGTCTGTGAAAGACTGTTGCTGTCAGCTCCCGTGAACCCAGATCTGAGTGAGATTTAAAACTAAATCCCGTCTCGATTTAAGGTTAATGCGGGATAGCTTCGAGCTACACGCTGTTACTCCTCCATCGTCTCTGTACGGAAATATTCCACGTCAAAGACCAGTCATGCTCGCCTCCTCCTCCTCCTGCTACAGCAGCCGCGATGGCTCAAACCTCTGCTCCCGGTGCTGCGCAGCTCGGAGGGAGACGGGATTATTTATACACTCATCCATAGAGTGGGGTAATACAGAAAACTGCTTTCGTTAAACTAAGATTTGTCTAAATTAATTTTGTTTTGACAAAGATTTTTTGTTTGTTTGTTTAATTTAATTATATTTTATTTTATTTTATTTTATTATTATTTTATTTTTTTATTTTTATTTTTATTTTTTTTTATTTTTTTTTTATTTTTTTTTTATTTTATTTTATTTTATTTTATTTTGTTTTATTTTATTTTATTGTTCCGTATGTCCCCTTGTCCTTCTTTCTGTTTTGATTGGGTTTTGTAATTGGAATATTATTTCTGACACATCATTTATTTTAGTTATTAATCTAATATTAAGTGGAGCTTCACTTTTTTTTAACATGTTTTTATTTGAGATGATGAGGATTGGTCACGGATATTAAACACATATTATTCTCAAGTTTCAACTTTTTGACTCTGACTAAACTTATTTCATTTTGTTTGTTGATTTGTCTCATTTAAAGTTTATTTGACAACAAACAGAAATGTGATACTTACACAACTTTAATAAAAACAAAATAAGTCGATATTCTTAATTCCTGGTTATTTATTAATTAGATTATTATAACCTTGATGTTTATTTTGGTTCTTTGTCTGAGATCTTTACATTGTAAATGATTACACATAATTGTCACTACATAAAGTTTGTCATAAGACCAAATTATGTTATAAGAACTAATTTACAGTATAAAACATATAACTAATAAAGAACTAAACGTTTTTGGGAGTTTTGCACAACAGCATCCTTTTAGAAAAGAAGTAACCCTTCTATCTTGCTTTTATGCAGTGTCCTGTCTTTTAGTTGACAGATTTTATTTTTTATTTCATTTTATTTGAAAATCAATTATTATTATCTATAACTGGGAGTTTCAGCAATTGAATTCAAGTGTAACATTGATTCTGTTCCATATTTACAACTTTGACATAAAATGTGAAGTTGTCTGAGCAGTTTGAGACTGAATCAGTTACTTGCATTTCAAAGCTGCATAATCTGCTTTGAAATTATTTACAAAACCAACAAACTATTCATATGTCAATTTCATTTAGCCAATTGAAATGTACCAAAGAGTATCTGTTTAATAGCCCTTACACTACGAGGAAAGTCGGTTTAAGTTTTAGCCACAAGGTGGAGCAACAGTATATCTGGTAATGATGATGTGGCAGCTCAGACGAAAACTTGCCACAACATCTGATGCAAAAAACAGTCTCCACTTTTAATACTGGCCTGAATATCTTCCTCAGCCAGAGAGGATTTTCCTTCGACAGACTGAAACATTTTGAGTTTCCCTGCTGGAATGTCCCAGCTCAACTGTGGTTTGGACGCTAACCAGTAATATGCAGGCCATTTGAACGTATCCATTTCTGGAAGAAAATGTGTTGTTCCTCCTCAAGCAGTGTCCTTTTGGTGTATCTAATATTCCTAGCAAATTGTCCTTGAGCAAGACGTGCTCAAAGTAGCAACTGACATCTGCAGTGGTATTTGATATGTTGTTGTTCTGAGAAACCGCTGCTCAACAGCATGTATAAACTATAACTGTACATTTTATCTCCACCATAGCGACTCACAATAACTACTACTACTGTGCTTTGTTTTTCTTCACCAGTCTTCCTCTTTTCTTTAAACGATGGAATGAGTGGAGCACCTGTAAGTGTGATGACCTGCATATTTATGTGCAAGAATGTGTTTTCACAGATAGTGTGATTTACTGCAAGTTGAGAGAGCTGGACTGGCTGACATACGGCGCCAGACATATGGATAACAGGCTGTTGGACGTGATATCAAATCATGGACAGGACCATCTCTACTTGAGTCTGACTGTCCGTAAGGGCCCAATCTTGTACATAAGTCTATCTTAAAGATATTCATGCACGCACACAGATGCAAACAGATGCACACAGATGCACAGGCTGCTGGAAAGTCAAAGTATTTACTAAATTTGCCTCCTGTTGTTACTGATCTGAGGCTGAAACTTCATATTTCATATCAGGGTCGTTGTACATTTGACTTATTGTGTTCCATCCCTTCTACTTTTTATTTTTTTTATATGTATGTTCATTATTTAATTGAAAATCTTCCTCTTAACACACAGGATACGTTAAATGTTTCACTAACACCCACCAAACATGCATGTTTTTATGAGCCATCATCTGATTGTCTTGTTTGGTTTGACTACATTCCTGCCTGCCTTCTTGAATTAAGTAAATCATTATTTGCAGTGTTAATGAATCGCCTCTCCTTTCTCCTCTTATTCCCTTTAGGTATTTATCTTTCAGCTTTTAATCCTTTGGAATAGTTTTCATGATTTAAGTTTTCAGAGTTTGGTTGACTACTTACTATTATTGCAAGCATCGCAAGAGTCATGTCATAATGTCTTGATTTAATGCATTTAAAACAATAGATAAATAAATGAAACCAAAATAAACAATGTTCAACCATAGCCTTACTTGCCAGCAAACAAAATTTTGTTTCCCAAAACATTTCTTGATACCATTCGGCCATACTTTCCCCATGTTTTTCTTTTCCATCCCCACACACAAGTTGGACAATGTGTTGATGACTGAGTTTCTGAGGAGAGGGCCCACAAAATGAGGCAGGACATCTATTGTTGGAGAAATGCCTCAGTGAGAAAGGGAGAGGGAGAGAGGGGAGGCTGTGTGGCAACGTGGTGGAATTGGGCTCAAAGAGGATTAGTCCAAGCTCTTAATGTGTGAGATGTGTGCACATTTTTTATGAAAACGTGCAAAATAAAAAATAAATAAAAAATAAGGTATATCATTTTATGGAGTAAGTGCGATGAAGACGCAGCCATATTTTTGCAATATTTCATCATGTGCTCATAAGTAAATGTATTCAAATCAGACTGTGTGCTAAGGGCGTCCACCTTTTCCCATAGTGGTACAGTCCAAAACCAGCTCGCCCCCAAATTGCGCTGCTTGCCTATAAAAAGTAAAGACTGCACAAAGTTAGTAAGATAAACCTGTCGTTTTTAACTGAAGAGAAATATCTGAGAAATAACCTGCTGCAGAGAAATGGAGCACACCGAGGTGGTGAAGCCAGAAACTCTGGATGACCTGATAAAAGTCCTGCATAAAATCTTTGAGAGTGACTGCATCAATGTGGAGGAGGTCCAAGATATAATGGAAGCATATGAGAGCAATCCTCAGGAATGGATGAAGTATGCAAAGTTTGACCAGTACAGGTAAGGAATAAGCTTGTTTCATAATGCGTTTGACATTTTACAGCAACCTACTCCTATCAGATATAACTGATTTATTATGCTGAGGCACTTTGCACTCTTGCTCTGTAGCCTTGTCTGTCACCTTGACTTGGCCTGGGGTGTTTTTGTGGTAACTTTATTTGAAATGTTTGGATTTTTTCACTTCATAGTTTTACTTTTGTTCATATTGTGTCTGTATTGTATGCGTACGCTTTTTTTATTGCAAAAAGCACTTTTGTTGCTATATAAAGTCAAACTTCCCTTGAAAAACGATAGGTTATTTATAAAGTGTGCACACCAATGAATGCATTTATAGAATGAATGCAATCATCCGTTTAAATGTATAGAAAAGCAAAAAGCATCGTTCTTATATTTGAATGAAAACCACCTGCTGTTTCCATAGAATAGCTTTCGTCGCCTATTATTTGAATAAAAGAGAGAACGACTTGTCTGCAGGATTCAAGTAAATACACATCTAAACGCCCCTTAAATAGAAACATATTCAACATAAATAGAAGAATAAACGTTGAGCTGATAACCTCACACAAAAGTGTTCACTATAAAATATGGCCTGTCCGAGTGTTTTCAAAGGCTGCAGTGTTTTGATCAGTGACGGGGTCAATGGAGGGAGGGGGAGTGAGCCGTCCAATCAGCACTGAGGACGGCCACACACCCGACTTGGACTGTTGTCCACGGGGAGCTGCAGCTGCTTCCAAAATATTTGGAGACTGACGGAATCGCACAGGGCAGGGGGAAACGTGCAGATATGGAGACTATTTACAGAGAAAGAAATGCAGACTGGCCTAAGAGTAAGAGTATCTGTATGGGAATAAAATGAACCAAATCTTTCACAAGTGTCAGTGACCTCTTTGTTGTCTGTCCTTGCGGGGTCCAGAAGTATTTTAGAGCATATAATATAATATATATAATATAAATGTGTTTTTATGGAAGCCCATTTCTGCCAATGTGATGACATTTTTTTTAAAGTCGTCCTGTACGTCCCTAAAATTACAAACTTTCTAAAAAATAATGACAAACCTAAAAAATAATGGCTTAGTAGGCCTCTCTCAAAATAATGAGAAACTTTCTAAAAAAAAAACAACTTTGATTTTGATATACTAATTCATTATTTTAGAGAGTTTCTAATTATAATGACCTGTAGGATCTTTTTTTGTTAATAACAAGGCAAGTTTTCATGTCATTATTTTTTCTTTTAGCAGCGGAAGTGGTGTATTATAAGTAAATGAAAGTCAAGTTGGCATATTTTGACATTTAAATCAAATAAATATAATAATGAATGAATACTTGTGCTCACATTGAGAATTGGGTTTTCCTTAAAAATTGATTCTACATTGTTATAATTAATTAGACAGCACATTTTTTGTTTTATGTCTTAACTGTACCAAAACATTTACAGTGCATTTAATTTACAATTTGTGACAAAAGCTCTCCTCTGAACCCCCTTGAAACCTTTTTAATGCACCCTATGTCTCCCTGTTTGTTTAATGAACTGTCCTCGTTTGCAGGTACACAAGGAACTTGGTTGATGAGGGTAATGGGAAGTTCAACCTCATGATTCTGTGCTGGGGAGAAGGCCACGGCAGGTGAGATGTTTCCACATGCATATGAATAATTAACATGACAAAATTAACTTTAATAGAGATAACAAGAGTCCAATGTTCTACAGACAGACTGGCGGGTTGTGTGAATAGATTTTATTTTGGTGATGATTTATGTCTCTCTGTCACCTGAACACCTAAAGTATAGAATTAGATTAATTTAAATTTGTTGTGGGTTGATAATATCAATGTCTTTAAATGACTGATTACATATTATTTGACTAGAAGCTGGCACTTACCTACAGTAAGAGCTAATGGTTACAAACATGGCTGTTAGTGGTCTGACAATCATATTTCACAAGAGGAGTTTATGTTATGCAATTGTTATGGTTTATTACTTACAGGAATGTAATGCCATCACATTACATCATGCACAAATCTAATATTATCTAGTTTGGGGGAACAGTTTGAACTTTATCACACAAGGAGAACATATCCAGAGTTTCTGTCAACTGTCTCAACTTTTTGAAAAATGTTGCTTTTGGTCCAAGAGTCATGAAGAGGACTGAATCTGACACTGTACGCTTGTGTGTTTTCTTGCGATTTGCAGTAGTATCCACGACCACACAGACTCTCATTGTTTCATGAAGCTGCTGCAAGGTCAGCTGAAGGAGACACTGTTTGAGTGGCCGGACAGTAAATCACAAGGAGATATGGTCCAGAAGTCACAAAGAATTCTCCAGGAAAACCAGGTTGCTTACATAAACGGTGAGAAATCAGACTGTGTGCTCATTGTTTATTTTATTTTTAATTAGAGTTGGCCATTTTCCCCTCTTCAGTATATTACAAACCTGTTTGTTTGTGTGGGGTCAGGGTGTGAAACTGGTTCTTAATACAGCAAAACACTCACAATATTACGCTGCCTTCAGCACAATAGAACAAACCTACTCACGTTCTTTCCTCATGAGATATGTATTATCGCTGAAGCTTAGACTGGCTTCATCTGTGTAATATGTGTCTCTTTACAGCAAAGAGAGAGTAATACCAAAGTTTACAACCTCTGCAGTTGTGTCAAGTAAAGCGTTAACGCAGCCAGTTTTAACTTTACAATGAAAAGTATTCAGGTCTCCCACCAAATCTCTGCTGACTGAGTATTTCCCCCAAAGCCAACAGAGCCCTGGTGCGATGTTTGGTCTCAGTAGTTGGTTACAGCGCTACTTCCTGTTGGCCCCATTTCACAGCATTCCAGTGGCAAACATTGTCTAAATATATGTGTTCCATTCACATGTGTGTTTGTGCATATTTCAGACTCCCTAGGCCTGCATCGTGTGGAAAATGGTAGCCACACAGAATGCGCCGCCAGTTTGCACCTGTACAGCCCCCCCTTCAAGACCTGCCAGACCTTTGACCAGCGGACGGGGCACAGGAACACTGTCAAGATGACCTTTTGGAGCAAACACGGGGAGAGGACTCCATTTGTAAGGGAGCTTTTTAATGGCTTTAATACATGTTTATTCCATGGAGCCCCAAACGTTGCAAAGTCAAATTCTGTAGGTGGTATTTATGAAACTGTAAATGTTGGAAGAGATATGTGATATTATGACAATATACACGGTACTTTGCATTGCATGCAAAACACTAAAAGGCTAAAGTAATATCACTATAGATGTTAGTGAGAGCTGAACAAACTTCTCTTGTTGAAAATTCAATTAATAGACATACTATAGACGCCATAAAGATTTGTTTATAAAAATGCATGACTGCAAGCATACATCTGTTAGTCATTTTTTAGAGACTTCCTCCACACACAGGATCACTACAAACAGTTAACTGAGCACACAGACTTCCTCACCCCTTTGCCTTAGGGGCAGGAAGAGTAAAGTTTTTATAGTCTCTCGCTAATCTCATTAAGCACAGCATCTTAGCAATTACAGCAGCACCCCTTGAAAGTTTAGGGATTTAATAGACATTTTCTATTTCTTAACCATTAAATGGGTTTCCAGTTGCTGCTGATTCAACAATAAGGTTGCTTTAGCAGGCTTAGAAATGTTATTAATTGAACATGTGCTAGCAGTTTTTTTATGTTCAGGGAGAAAAGCCTCAAATTAAGTCCAATTAACCTTTAAGAAATAATGTTTCCTATAAAATTGTAATCCAAAGCCCTTTAAAAAATAAAACCAAATACAGACAAATGAAAATAACACAAATATGTAAAACAAGAGCACCTAGAGTAGAGGACCTGCCAACAACAGTGGCTTTATCTGAAATCTACAAGTTGTATAATCATACCATGACCATAACACTGTCAAGTTGTTGGATTAGATTGCAACACCAAACAGAGGAGATAAGATAGTAGAAGTACGTACATAAGTGAGTACACAGGGAACTTAACTCATAACATGCCTCTAACTCTCAGCTGTTGTTGGGATGGATGGACATTTAGGTGCTGTATTACTTTGGAAAACTGTATTAACATCTAATTTGGAAGCTGACTTTGAGTAATCCTGGTTTAGCTTTGGGTAGGACTTGCTTAAAGGACAAGAGATATGTGCATTTCAGTGCCTAATGAACTGACCCCACCTTCTAAGCTGATCTGTTTTCACCCTTTTCTTAGGAGACCACAGTTTCACAAGAGAACAACTAAAGTTCACCAACGGAGGCTCTGGATGAAGAAAACAGTTGCATTTAAAATGACAATGTCGTGATATTGATTCAAGGGAAACTGCTGGAGAAGCGAAACGTGGACCTACTATGACTAAGCAACCCATTTAAAAATCAGGAGCGGGCCGGTTCAAAAGGACAACCCAGTAATTAGAATGGCTTTATCGCTGCCCAGTGTGAGCTTGGCAAATACTGATGAGCACAGGACGAATGCATGAATAGGCTTGGACATGGATTGAATCTGCCTTTTGTTTGCAGGGCCTGAGGAGACCCTTTTCCAATAACAACATTCCTGTCTATCCACGACCTGTGTAACCACACTTTTGTAAAGTTATGGCCCATAGTCAAAGAGTAGAGCTTTAACATTTCTAAAAGGGGGAAATATTGCTGTTATAGTGTTTAAATTTTATATCTCAAGAAAAGGAAAACAGTTCTGCAATCAACAGTTTTGTTATCGATGTTTATAGCTGTATTTACTGTCAATTTGTACCACTCAAAATTGTCTTAACACCTGTTGAAAATTGTGATGATGTAACATTGTTTGTATAATCTAATTAAAAATAACAATTTGTCCCATTTGCATTTGGAAAAGGAAATGTAAAGCTTTAGAGTTGTGTTGTTTTTAAAAGTGCGATGGTTGTAATTTATTTGCAGGGAAGAGAGTGTTTAGATCGCCGAGCTTCCATGTTACTCCTAAATGTATTCATGCTCAAGTTATGACTAAGAGTCTTTTGTATTATTAGCAGACAATATGTTTAGATAAAATTCATACCTTTTCTCAGGATTTTGGCATATTTTAATTGTAGCTGTATTTATATAGTGTGTAGTTTTCACAGCATAGCACCTCTCGTAGAACTGTCAAATACAAAAGTGATTTCTGTGATGCAGTAAATGATAAATCTGGCCATAACTGTAGACCATTAAACACCATTACCCTTTCACAGAACTTCATTTGTGTTGTCTTTGTTTTTGTTTTTCATGCTATTCTTGTTAGACTTGTGCCAATTCTTAGTGTCAATCGCCAAAATAACATCTGATATATGCGTGTGTATGCCTTTAGGTATGGGATGCTGTGAGTAAATACCTCAGTACCTCAGTGTTGGCTAGCAACTCCTGATAGTTCATTAATAGTCACATAAAAGTACATTACAGTAAATGTGGACATTTAGTAACACATGAGCCCTTTTAAGCATCAGCCTGACAAGCAAACTCATGCATGCGTTGCCCTCTGTACTTTGAGAGGAGGGAGTTATTTATTGGTCATTACCTTGACCAATAAACAAATTATTGTTAATGGTGCACTGATAGTAGTATTAAAGTACCAGATATTCTGTCGGATATCCAGTGGCATCTCCTTGGCAAGCAAACAAATGTGTGGACTGTGACATATAGTGTTGTATCAGTGAATGATTTGAAACATGAGAAAGGCAAGTGTGCGTGCAAAGCTCCATTTCCCTTCAAAATTAATACATAATTGTATTAATCCTTTATTAGTTTTATATACAAATATGCAAACTTAATCAACAAGTAGATACGAGAGTAGGTAACGGCATATGTGGTGAAATGCACAGCAATATATTCCTTTATATTGTATTTTAGGGTGTCCTGTATAAACCAATGATTTCTCAGCCTCTTCCATTGCCTTGTTTTTCTTTTTTTATACTCTCTTTATGCTGTCTGTCGATGTGAAAAAAGGGGGGAAATGCACAGTGTAGTCGGTGATTTTTAAATGAGCTTGGAAATGCATAAGCGGCTGTAGTGGCACAGTCATTAATATGGTTACTCAACAGATCTCCTGGATCACTACAGTGACCACAAGCCAGTGAAAGTGAGTCAGTCCAGCTAAAAATAGACAATAGGAACACCATTTCACAATTAAACATATGCATGCATTTGTGTGGCATTTTAAATGTAAATTCTGTACAATCATGGATCTCACTGTCTTTATTTGTCTCCCCTCTTAGTGACAGTTTCTCTAACCTCCAGCCTCTTGAGTTCACTCAGGCCTTAAAAGGGACAGTTTAGTCAAACAACATACGTACGTCCTCAGTCACATTTCATCATTATTTGTATTTGCCGAAAGCACACAGCGTATCGGGTAGGTGAGTTTGATAAATACATTTCTCTAAGGATTTCTCTGTACCAGGTCAACCGTGGGATGGCCTAGAGCCAGTGTTATGCAATACTGAAGCAACAGGCTCGATTGCCCCAATAAGGCAGTTGTTTTATAAGAGGACGTGATGATTAGCATGTGCCAGGCTGGATGGAGGACCTTTCTCTTGGGCTGATGATACATTTGGCTTGTCAGTTTAGTGGTAATCCTATCAGAAGATCAATACTTTAATAAAATAATAGCAATCCGGTGTCAGAACATTGGTGAGTGTTGACTCACTGATACATCATCTAAACATCAACCTCCAGAAAACAATCACTTTACTTTTCTTCACTGTAACACAAGGAGACACGACTACACTCTTTATCAAAATACATGGTGGAGTTTCAGTTTATGTAAAAGATCACAATCAATGATGCACTTCTCAATAAAACACTATCTTCTAAATCTTTCTATTTCGCCAGACAATGGGATATAAAGGAATTAGTAACTTGCACATTGCAAGGCCTCAATATCCTCTCACTTTCGACTCTTTTTCTCTCTTTGGTTTGGATGTGAGTGATTTTGAAGTTGAACACTTTGGTGATTTATATATGCATGATTACACATATATGTACTTGTTTTAGTGATGATTGTGATTGACTTTTGAACTGCTCCGCCTTTGTGTTTTGCTGCATTTATTTACTAAAGCATTTGTGGTTGTCAGTTGGCACAATTGTAAAAGGAGGCTGTGCTTCAACATTTCTTTATGCTGCAGTTAAATAAAGTTATTGCGTCCTCAGTACATTAATAGCAAAACACTCAATAGCAAAATAGTACATATGCTCAGATGTATTTTTTCACCTTTCCTCTTTTACTGCATTCACTATCTTTTAGTCAATTTAGTCGTTTTCAATGTTTTAACTGACATGAGCAAATATAATTTTCCTGTGTGAGTGACCTATCCCTTTTAATTATTTGACCAATGTCCATGCAGTTCAGTGCATTGATCATTTGGCTCCACTGGAGCTCACACACTGAGCAGAGGAAGTCATACCTCTTTGTGCTAAAACAACTCACCAAGTTTCATTTTTGTGTTACTTTTCATAAGGTGACTCCATCATTGTTTTTTTTGTCTATATGTTGATCATATGGAGTTTGAATGATGCACTCACTGCAAGTCACTTTGCCATTGAATGTCATTTTCGTTGACATTCGATGGTATCTCTAGCTGACACAGATAGAAGGCTCAGCATAAAGACAAAACTGATTTTGTCTTGCTGAAATATTTTGACATGTGTCAGTTTTCATGTTGTTTCTTTTGTTGTGGCAGCTCTGTCACACTTTCTCCACTTTTTTGTTTTTTTCTTTGTTTGTTCTAATACACTGTTCTCTGTCATTGCTGCCACGTTAATCTCCATATCTGTGGAGCAGCTATAGTTATGGTAGAGATCATAAAACTTGACAGCAATTTTCACAATGGTTCCCTAACGCCTTGCTTTGTTCTGGCAGTGCTGAGATTGAAAGTGCAAAGTAGAGCCTGGGTCTGTGATGATAACAATAAGCCAGTGTTGTAGAATCTTCTAGGACACCGAAAGCGGCAGAAGAGCTTTGATATTTTACTTATCAAAGCCTCCTCAGTACATTGATAGCAAAACACTCATTCATACAGCAAATAGTACATGTGCTCAGCTGTATTAACGTCGTGTGACATGACAGCCCATTGTTTTATTACATGACAGCGATAAAGAGCTTGTTTTGCACTCGTCTTTTAGCGTTCGACTTATATTGACTGTTTAATCACATACTTACATACATTTAAACATAAAACATTAAGAGTACAACACCCTGGGAAAACATTAAGAGAACAACACCCGGGGACAACACATGAGTATCCAGTTACTTCAAGTTTTTTGACATAATTTAATTTTATAAAATTAACTTCACTTTCATTTTTACTCGACATCTTTTCATGGTTCCGTTGTTATTATTCACTTTTTTATACTGGCAAATGCTCAGACATTGTGTAACAGTAACAAAATGTTATCAAAACAAAGAAACTGAAAAAGCTAAGTTTGCTAACATTAGCTTTATAAGCTTGGGGCGGCTGTGGCTCAGTGAAAGAGTGGGTCGTCCTCCATTCGAGAGACTAGCTCCCCCAGTCCGCATGTCGAAGTGTCCTTGGGCAAGAATCCTGAATTGCTCATCGTGCTGCACATGGGTGTGTGAATGTGGTGGGAATGGTTAGATTCGATGAGAAGGTATGTAGATGTCCACTGCCATCAGTGTGAATGTCTGTGTGAACGGGTGAATGTGACAAATAGTGTTAAAGCGCCTTGAGTAGTCAGAAGACTAGAAAGGCGCCATATAAGTACAAGTACATTTACCATTTGTGGTATAGAAGCAAAATCCCTTAGTGTATGGGGAATTAGGTTGTAGTGTGTCTATGAATTCAACACTTCATTTGTAACAGGACAAAAGTGCTATTGTTTCTTTCAAAAGTTACATAGTTATGCTCTAAATTGAATACATATACAAAATAGCAATATGACAGCTGAAACTATCTTTGTACTACAAATCTCTCTTCATGAAGAATAATGATGGGGGAAAACATTACAAATCAAACACTTTACACACTGAGTCACCTTTACGGAGGGCTGTACTTTTGGCTTTTACTGCTGTTTTGTGCTCATTTGTAATGGAAAACATGAATACTCCAACAGAACACTGTGTCCTACACTAACCCACAAAAAATCATCCTTTGGTCCAATCTTAGTCTCTCTGGACACAGGACTAAATTTTATTTTACAGCTGTAGATAACAATGTAGTTAGCAGATGTTGGTCTTGTTCAGGGAGCTTATGAACATTCTCCACTAAAACGTTTCTGCATCTAAGAAGCCAGAGACACAGGTCAAACACTTTTTTTCTGGTACAATTTCACTCACTGAGCATGGGATGGGGAAGTAACAGTGGATGATACTTTCAGTAAGTAGCCTTTCAGAGTTAGTGTCACAACACATTGATTTTATGAGTTAACATTTACTTCATTATTAGTTATCAGTATGGCATGTTATTAGCATAAACAGGTTATATTAGGGTATATTAAAAAGTCTTATTTAAAGTCTGTTAAATTCACAGGTAAATTAGGGCAATACCAATTACTTAATGTACTGTGATGATTTTCGACTTGTTTTTTTTTATTTAGAAGCTCAGAAACACATTTTGACATAACTAAAATAATTTATTTAAAAAACAAAAATTTCAGGGAAGTTCAGAACACACAAGAAATTATACAATTTTACATCTTAAAACTTTTTTTTAATGGACAAATTCATCCATCAAAAATAACTACAGCATTAACTTCTAAAAAAGATATTGCGCAAAATCGTCGTAAAAAGAGTAATGGTACACAAAACATTTTTTTCTTACTAAAGGTTTCCATGAAATGGTGGTGATTTGCAGATTTGCATTATAACTTGATTGAGATGAGGTTAGCTTGGAAAGGAAACTATCTACTGTCACACTGACTGAATTAAACTGTTTTACTTTAAATATGGGTCTTCAAAACATGGTCAAACGTAAATACAAAAATAAACATTGAATTGCATTTTTTGACACATTTGTCTCAATCAGAAACTAAGATTAGAATTTGGTGAAACTTGCATACTTTGGCTTCAATGCAACAAGATTGACTTCGCATGCACTCTCCCTAATAGATGTAACGTAAGATGTATAAAATCTGAGATGAACCAGAAATAACTTTATGGAGAGGGCACTGAGATCAGACCGAGAGAGAGACAGAGCTATTCATATTTCTCTGGTCAGTGGGTCAGAAGGATTCATCATCTGACTGCCCTCTCCGAAGGCCCTGAGACCTGATCTGCTCCATAGCCTCCCTCCCAGGATAGGCTTCCCCCTCTGACCCTTCTGACCCTGACCGACCTACTGCCACTAGCCTTCCATTTCCCCTATTCCTTGACCCTACTGATCCCACAGACTCAATGTCACTAACACTTGATCTTCCGGACAGTCCACCATGAGACCCGCTGCTATGGGAAACATGACTGTGAGGGTAGCTGTTGTTATAGCTGTATCCATTGGAACTGTTGCTTTTGTGCGAGTTGCTGTTGCTTTTAAGGTGGCTTGAATGCGTCTGGAAAGTTTTACTAAAAGAAACCTTATCAAAGGATTTTTGACTACGGAAACTGTGCTCAGAACCTGAGTCATGATGGGTATGAGGCTTTGAATGTTTATCTGATTCTACACCTACACCAGTGTCTCCTGCAGGTCCAGAAGCCTGATTGAAGGTCACATCTAATAGCCTATCTTCACGCAAAAAGTCCCTGACAGAAGATGGAGATCTGGGAGCGGTGGTGTCAGCCGGTCTACTAGAGGGAGCAGGCAGGACGTGGTCTACCTAAAGACAGAAATTGGAAGTTTGATGAGAAAAATTAAGTAGCAGACACATTATTAAATTAATATTTTCATGTTATTACTGGGATTATTACTGTGATTAACGTGAACAGCGTGCATTTGAAAAATGTAAATCCTCAAACTTTAAACAGAGTTTGCATACCCTTACAGAAGACAACGCATCAGTCTTTGCCTGAACATCCCGATACTCCCCTCCAGTCAGTGATGCTGCACCATTCAAAGGGGGTCCAACTGTAGAGGAGAGCTGAGGTCTTCCCAGTGGTTGGAAATCTGACTTATCAATTCCAGCCATTGAAGCTAATTGACCAAAGCTACAAAAAAATTTTTAAAGTAAAAGTTAAGGGCACATGCAATCCATTCATGCACTACTAGAGATATTTAATTTATAAGTTGCTACTTTACATACAAATGCCACTTCTATTAAGATTAACTACTTAATCAATTGGTATTAGAAGCACTGGTAAAAGTGTTTTTGTGCTTATGACATGTTCATACATGATATTCACGCATTATTAAGCAATAGTTTACATATAAAAGGATTTAATTCTGTGTAGACCCCCGTCCTTTAACATCATTTTAAAAAGCAGGCACAACAAAATCACAAATTGAGAATGCACCGTTGGCAACATCCAGTCAGAACGAAACTCTCTTTTGAACTGGACTCAGTCAGCACCAGGTTTCTAAATGAGGAAGCCAACAGAACCAGGACAAATAGACCTTTGTTTTTAAAGGGCATCTCAGAACGAAACAGAAATCCAACACCACACCTATGGTAAAAAGTACATTTCCAAAAAAGTAGCCCAGCTTTGCCATTTACCTTCAATCCCATGAGAGAATGTCCTTTTCATCTTTAGAAATACATAAAAGGTCTTAAAATACTTGACTACTCCACTTTGACTTCTGATTATCATGCAATCCAGTAAGATGGACATCAACTGTGCAACTTGATGTGGTTTTCCATAAACAAGCAAATTAATTAGAACTAAAATGATAATTTGATTAATCAGCAAATATCTGTCTTGTTTGGACAATCAACTCTTGGGGAAAAAAATCTGGGTCTCTTTCTAGATGTTAAACCCATCACTCACTCATTTCTGCTTTGACCCCTTTTGTTCTGGGCAGGTAGTGCACACTTGTCTTGACTGAGCTTACTTTAAACAATTGCCCATGGTTTTATTTTGAGAGTTATGTGAGTGCTGTTGGGAAGTCAACCAAACAATCTTTGTAATACTATGAAAATAAAAAAAGTCAAATATTTGCTATAGTATGCAAAGAAACAGCAAGTCAATAAAATAAGCAATTTTATGGCCTCACTTTTGGTTCTAGCACCATCTGGATGATTAACAGAAAACAATAATTTGAACAATTGATAATTATAATTGTCAGGACATGAATTGGGAAAAGCCAACATGACTCAAAGAAATGAAGGGGAAAAATAATGACCAGAGATGCATAACGAAACTGAAAGTTGTATGAATAAAAACATTCATTAAACCACCTAGAACCAGAACCAAATTGGCACTGTCAAAGTCAGAGGAGAAATGTTGCACCGGCCAGTTTTAAGAATACCCACCCAGCATCCTTGAGGAGATCCAGGAAAGCATGGAACTTTGTAAAAGAGCACTCAATACTCTCAAGCACTGCCTCATCTTCAAGAGCGCTAAGAGCAGTTGGTGCTGATGCAGAGCCGGTGGCTGCAAGCGCCTCTGACAGGGAGAGGTTGGTGTTTCGAAGACGGGCATTCTCCAGCTCATACTGAATAGAAAGAAAAAGACATTAAAAAAAACAAGCATCTTGAAGCCAGTCTCTTGTTTGTTCATTTACAAAAAACATTATATGAACATAATACAGTACTGCAACTTTGACCCTTGGACTGTTAGTTTGTTTTGAGACATGACAAAATTGGGGGAAGTAGACACTTATATCGGCCATTAAAGAAACGTTCTTCCAATTTCAGAATGAACAATAAATGCTTTATTTAGAGTTATAATGGCTATAAATATCCAAAACCGACCCTCAAACTACAGTGTATGATGTTTGCGTGGAATATAGATCCTGCTGTGTCATAACATAAAGTTTAGCACTGACAGGATCTATAAAGCTATAACAATGTCCACAAACTGCAAGAAAATTCTGGCAACTGCTGCAAAGAAAGGCTGCAGTACAGAAAAATAAATAACAGACAAAATCATATATATAAACCTCCATCAGCCTCGACTCAGCTTTCAGTCTGGCTCTGCGCTCCTCTGCCAGCCTCAGACGACACTCTTTTAGCTCCATCTGGAGGGCGTGCATAAAAACACAAACACACAGTATGCTCCAAGTTCTTCAAAGTAAACTGATAAAAGTCCAAAAGCTTTGACTTCCCGTCTACAAAACTTAGAAAGTCACAGAATGCTCCAGGTCAGTAACCAGCCTGATGTGACTTACCTGCATATGTTCAAACTTCCGTCCACTGATCCTGTCCTGGAGACCAGGAGAAGATGGTCCATGCTCCACTTCCACCACCACTTCTTCCTCATCCTCATCCTCATCCTCCTCTACCTCTGAATCTGACTCCATAGTAACCTTCACAGTAGCTGCACCCTAATGAAAACAATGTATTTCAACAAATGATGATGAAAATACAGCTTGACTTTACTTAGTCTCACACAGCCACACTTATGCACAGTCATCTCCACAGTGCTTAAGTTTGGTATGGCTACACCACTTACCATTCTGTGATAACAACAAAAAACCTGGCTAGTTTGTAGGGCTGCATGATATGAGGAAAATATGCAATGTGCGATAACTTTGTTGAATATGATGATAAAATTACTTGAGGTAAATATAACAGATTTTAAAGTGTACTCAGTTCTGTCTTTCTGCTGCTTTCAGTATACTGCTAAGACCATAGACTGTATAAAAAATGGACATAGCCTCTCCACTGGGCCCATTCTTTCAACTTGATCCAATCATATTCGCCTCTGGGAGCTGCCATCTTGTCAGACTTTGACTCCTCCTCATTTCCTCTTACCAAAAAAGGGCATTGATTTGACGTTGGAGGGAGGGAGGGAGATACATCCGTCTGGGTGACGTTTACAGAATTAGCCACATTAGCGCACATTAGCGCCACCAGCTACGCTAACAGAACATGTTACTAGATAAACAGGAGTCCCTCATAGACTGTAAAACACTGACCATCATGGCCCGAATCCTCCCACCTATCCCCAGATAGCAGGCTGTATTGCAAGTCATGGTACAAGTGTGGCTACTTACTTGGCATAACAAACCTAACGTTAACACAATGTGTTCCTAAACACACACAACAAATTGCTTGCTGAATCAAAGAAAGCAAACATTGAAATGAACACAAAAGGCACCATTAAGAAAAGATTGATATATATATTTTAAAATGCAGTTTTACTCTTGATACTCCCTTTCAACTAACTGACTAACTATAATCCTGAGTGTCTTTAGTGATGTGTTTATTGCTCAAGTAGATTAAAAAAGGGATTTATTGTTTTGCTCTACTTGTTTGTAACTCTTTAAACCGATTGTCTTGGGTGGTGCTAGGCTCTGGAAGACAGTGTAAGAGGAGGAATCAGCCTGACATCCAGTTCATGAGATTCCAGGCTTTATCCTAGCACTGTACATCGGGCAAAATTAGACTATACTTGACAGGGTTCTGATCCATTTTTAAAATTTCAGTCATTTCTACTGTAACACACTGTGCACAAACAAAAGAAAACTCACCTGAAAGCTTTGATCCATCACACAAACTCCAGGAGGCATACCTCTGCAACAAAGCCATCCGAGATAATATTAGTCTTTGATTCACTGAGTGCCATGGCAGTGATATCTGGTGGATGTTTTTTTTTAAAATAAAACAGGTGTGTCTGTGTCACTGTGACATAAAAATAACAGTATGTTTTATTCTGATTGGACACATGTTGTGTTACTGTAGCCAAAAAACTGTTGCGTGTTTTAAAATATTACATAGGATGTCCTAAATGTATCAATGGAATACAGTATCTTCTTTTTTAACTAAAAGTAATCGGCTTTGCCAAGATTTCCTAACCTCTGGCGTCCAGCTCGTGCAGCCGCACGCCAAGGCACATAACCGAAGCTGGAATAGGGCTTCTGTGTCTGAGCAAGGCCTGAACTCCGACTTCCATGCGATGTTCCTTTACGGGGGGGTGCAACAGAAAGAGAGCAATGTAAATCACAAACAGAAAGGTTTAAGCCACAGGTTGTTTTTATGGGAACATTGTCTATAGAGCTCTGTTTTTGACACACAGACTCTGGTAGTAGGGGAGTGACTGTGTTGAATCATGAGGAGCTTTACATCTAAAAAAGCAGGTTCTAAACATCACAAGCAAAAGAGAATAAAAGTCCAGCTGAAAATCATTAAAATCATAATAAATTTAAATTTAAAATAAAATAAAATTAAGTATTTTTTTTTGTTTAAAACAGAAATTTAGATTGATTGCAACACTAGTATACTTAAAAGGATCAATGATAACAAAAAAAATACTTTTTCCATTGTGATCCTGATATTTATGACAGGCTATGCAAACTATTTAAAAGTGTTGACTCTGGTGTGTCAGGCGATTATATACAGAATTTAATATAAATAAAGGTAGACTTGTTGTGAAAAACCATAGACACTTTATTGCACCGGTCAGCAGAGCTGTCTGGAGTTACAAAGGGAGAACGGGATGAAGTCCTTACCATTTCTCCAGATGACTTAAAAGCCAAAAGGTGAAAAGTCAGAAAGAGACAATATGAGTGAGAGATAATAGATACTTTTATTTCAAACAGACCCAACACTAAAGGTTATGCTCATTTTTGCACAGGCAGGAGACTTGCAGATTTGCATTCTAACTATGTCTTAATGCCAAATTTGGTGTTTGGGAGTCTGAAAACCAGACATCGAATAACACAAGCTACTCAAGTCAGCCAATCAGCAAGTCAGCAAAGGAAAAAGAATCATATTAGTCAATTACAATAAAAGTACTCAATCGTTTTATGAGCCTGATGAAGGGCTGAGGTTTTGTCTGACTATGGATACAATGATCAGTATTCAAAATCACGTGCCATCAGGTGTCTATAACATGCATTGTGAGAAACCAGAAAAAATGTAAACATATACCTATCCTAAATGTAGTTTTTCCTCTGACCGTACTAGGTAGTGCCCGCCTCTTTGGACCAGAAGTTCTCTGTGGCTCTGAAGCTGTAGGCTTGATCCAGCAGTACTGAAATACAACACAAGAAAGATAATACACAAGTCATGGAGAAACCATTCAAATGCACCACTCATTCACTTAGACTTGAATGACATTAGCTCCAGAGACTCACCTCTGGTGGCTGTCCATCAGCATTCATCAGTACTTTCTCTAGTACAGTTTTAATTAGGACCTTGTCTGTAAAGGAGATAACATTCACCAAGAAAAAATATTTGTCCAGATATCTATTTTTTTATTTTACAGAGATGTTTCAAACAATTATAGTAGTAAATTAGTTATAGCAGCAATTATGGCATTTCCCCAGTATGAAAACACTACATACTAGAAACATGGTTACAATTAACATGGAACTGGGACAAATCAAAATAAAAATCTAAGCTGCGCCTAGAGCAATGTTTTTTAGACTCACAATGCAAGTTTCCTTGTGTAACAAACAACATGGAAATAATTGTTATGACATGAATTGAACTGAGGTAGCTTCTTACCAATTAAAGGGTTACTGCGAATATCCAGTACACAAAGAGCAGAATTTGTTTTCAAGGCTTCCAGCAAACGACGAGCTCCTTCGTTGGACAGACCGCATCTCTGTAGGTCCACAGCTGTTCAACAAATCACAGAACAGAAACACAGAAGTAAATTCGTACAAAAAGCAAAAATGATAACACACAACAAATTGCTCTTGGTCTAATTGTATATCTCACAAACCATATACCTACTAACCTTTAACCCAGAGGTCCTCTGCCAGTTCATGCGCAAGGGCAGCAGCACCCCGGTCCCCAATCAAAGTGTTGCAGTTCAGGGTGACACGGCGGAGACCTCCCATTCCCTCAAACTGTGGCTGTCGATACCTCAGAGACTCTGCCCATGCGGTACCATGCCTTTGCATTCCTTGATGCTGAGAAAAAAATGCATTATTTTATTTTAATTTTTTTAAATACAGATCATTTTTAAATAGGGTCTGGGTTTATAGTTAATGGCCAATGACATATCACTATAGTAGATAGAATCCATAACACATTATGCCAAGTACAGTCTTAAACATGACATAGTGCACCTTGATGATGTTGGCCATATGTTCTGCCCCTCTCCAGGTGAGGTTGCATCCTGTAAAGTCTACCGTCCTGATGCTTGTTGAATACTTCACACTTTGGCAAATGACTGACATATAACATAAAAATATAACATATAAAGAAAAATGGAGGTTAGAAAAACAACATGCTCATATACAGTTCAATCTTGTGAAGGTTTTCTGAACAATAAAAAGTAAATAATACTGTGAATATACATACTCTCTAAGCCCTCATCAGAGATTGGACAGCTAGCCAGAGAAAAGTTTTCCAAGGAAACACTTTTTGATAAACCCTGGAATAAAAACAAAACATATATTTAATGGAAGTAACCTTATTTCATACTTAAACAGAACATCTGTTTGAATCAATATTCACCCCTGTTTTATGTCCCACAAATGGCAGTATTCCCCTAAGGTTATTTCTCACCACTCAGAAATTGCCCCCGATATCAGAGTAAAGGGAAAAGTTGGGAGTAAATCTTAATTAGCTTATGATTCTGTTCCAGTCTCTCTTATATTAAGTACAAAACACAACAATATTAAACTTCAATGTTTACTCTGCAAGTCATATTCTCAGGCTATGTTTACCTTTGTCAAGGTGATGAGGTCCCTCTCTCTCAGTGGAAGTCCATTAAGCTGCAGAGTCTTGAGGTCGGGAGAGGCAGTCAGACACTCTCTCAGGGCCTTGCACAACTTAAATGTCATGTCCTTAGAGCGAATGGCTGGGATCTTCTTCCTGAAGCTAGACTTATAGTACCTTCTATCTGAAATGGGTGGCGATAGGATTAATGTTTATATGCAAAACAGGTAATCTTACAAGTTTCTAATTTAACGTGAGGGTAACGTAAGGGTATATATATATATATATATTTTTTTTTTTTTTCTGCCTTACCTGCGTCTCCAGAGGCCGGACTAGCTTGGTATGTGCTACTTATTGCAATGTGGTGCAGGTGTTTGTTGATGCTGATAGAGTTGAGAATGGGTCCCCAATCGGTGAGTTTGGCCCTGTCTCCATTAAAGTCCAGCATCCCTTTGTCAAGGTTCATCTTAACAGCAGGAAGAGGCACGGATTCCTGTCTAGCACAGACAAAGTCATAGTATGCCATAAAGTCCTGGGCTCCCCGCCGCCGGATGTGAGCACCGTCTTGAACCATCTTTGACCTGGGAACAAAATATATCTTTTCAATAGTCATTTAGCAACTGTATTAACTTGATTCAAAAATCCTGCTACAGTTTATTTCCACTAACAAGGTTTTTTTTTATGGTCGTAAAAGCAAATAGTTGGATATGTGTTAACAAAAATTGTGACCCCATATTGGCAGGGTAACACAATTTGATTGGGGAGATGTTTTGTCTTCTTTTTTTTTTTAAAGACTTAATATAAACATTAGTTTTCTTGCATGTTCCAGAGTTAAACACAACACCAAAAATATATTTCTAAATGTAGAAATAATAACCTCAATTTAAATGTACAAAGACAGTTAACACATAGAAAAGGGAATGAAGAATAGCTATAGACTATTGACCTCATCCTGTACCCTGCACTGTGCAATATGCCTGTACTAAAGTCACTTCTGTTTTTGCACTATTTGTTCATATTTACTCCATATTATATTATTACAAAAACAAACAAAACAAGAACAACTGCACAATATCATGTGAATATGTATATATGTCTATTTCTATTTCTTCCCTTTTTAAATTGAACTTTATTGCTTATTTTTGCTATTGTTTACCTTATTTTATAATATTCTGTTGCTGCTGTGACAAAAGAATTTCCCCGTCTGCGGGACATTAAAAGTTTTCTGATTCTGATTCTGATTAAGGGAGTATATTTGAAATGCCTAGTAGTTTTTGGGAAATGTATTATTTCTGAGTTTTAAGTTCTACATAGTGGTCCAATATGATCGAAAATCTGAATCTTTAAAAATATAGGAGGGTTGGCTGGTTGGTTGAGCCAAATCATTTTATGGATATAGTATTTTGCTAAGATAACGTTCAAATTAATCATGTGAGTTTCATCTGCCGAATATTTGGGGGTGGTTAGGAATGAGTAATAAATCCATCTTTGTTAGTGTTACATTTTTTATAAAAAATACTTTGAAAGCTACTTCTGTAAAGCAAACAAAAAGAAGTAACGTGAAAACAATCTACAATAACATGTTCAGTCGTCTCCCCCACACTACGACAGATAGTGGCTTTGTCAGGATAATACCTCTGTACATGTTTTTGATAGCTCTGTTATGAGCAACAATGACCAGTAGTGAATATAACTGTCTGTAGAGCCAACACCTCTACGGTCACTATTTGGTCAACGCCTGAAAGTCAACGTTAGGCGTTTCAGTGCGTCCAGTACCTTAAAAGCTGAACAGTCTTCTGATTGGCTGGTATTTGTCAGTGACGTTAGCAAGCTTAGCTCCTAGCAACTGTTGCTAGTGAAAGAGAGTAGCTCTAACGTTTTTGCTAACGAGCTTTAAACGGTCAAAATGTAGCTGTACTTTCATGCATTATTAATAGACATTTAATCGAACTATAATAATATACCTTTCACATAAAACTGAAGGCTATAACGTCGTAGCACCGTTCTCTCGGTAGTCCTTGTTCAAGTGTCTGTCTGGCAACTTCTATTATTGTGGACGAGTGCTCAAAAGTGGCGCTGTTGTGCTGGTGTAGCCCCGCCCACATCTCTTCCTTTTGATTCATCCACCCAGAGCACTGCTGCCACCTGGCGGAGCGGAGACACACGCGAATTCCCTGGTGTCACAATAATGGTCTTGTGTGAATGCCAAAGGGAAGGGAAGGCAGAAGCAAAGGCTCAATATGCTCATTTAAATGGATTTATGGATGACAAGAAGGTGGACAATGAATGATATTTGCTAAAGGCGGCGGTTATAATTAAATTGATGGAGATGGCATCTTGAGAAAATGGAAGATAATGCTATTACCCTTATTAATGGGAAAAGCACACTTATATTTCAGTAGAATCATATGATATGGTATTATTATTCCCCATCATCACGTTCTATATACAAAATTGGACCTGGATTCATTGTTATTCATTTATTATCTCTAATTTATCATTCAATTTAATGTTTTTATATTTAACACAATTCTTTGTATCAGTGAATTTCCACTCAGGGGATCGTAAAGGCCTATTAGTTGATCTGTTGTCTAAATCAATAAATCACACAAACTGTCATTATAAAACAACAATTAGTCAGACTTGTCCTTATATTATTTATAGTAGTGTATTATTATATTAGTAGTATTATTGTATTAGTTTAGTAATTCTATTAATCTTTGGCTGATTATATCACAATCAATTCCAAAAAGTTTGCATTCAAAGTGAATATGTTATTATTATTATTATCATTGAATATCGGGTTACAATCCTCCAAACTGTCGGTGTGCGTAACATGTTATGGCACAGAAAAGTTTGCATAAAATGTTAAAAATAATGACAGGGATTTGTTGTGTTTGCAATGAGCATCCCTCCATTTCTTTTCATGGCAGTTAAATTATCCACTCGGTTATTGGAATCCAGAGAATCAGTCAAATCAGCTCCAGCAGAGTACTGACGGTGGTCTGGAGTGTCCTGACCATATGGCCATTTGTTTTGTCTTTTAAAACAAATTTATTTATTAAATACAATATTAAAATACAAACCTATAGGGAAAAAAATACCAATAACACATTTGTGCTGAGTATAAAAAACAATAGACACGAGAGAGAAGAAAAAAATTAAAAACAAGATAGTAAAATGTAATAATAATAAGAAGAAGAACAAAAAGAAAAGGAAAAAGAAAAAAGTTAAAGGCAAAGACCAATGCTAGGTGGGGATAAAGCGATAGAACAAGCTACAGTGTTAATTGCTTTATAATTAAGCAGTTGTGGCAGAAGTACTCAGAGCTTTTGGTTAAGTAAAAGAAGTGATACCACACTAAAAGTATAATTCCTGCATTCAAAATGTTACTTGAGTAAAAGTACAAAAGTATTAGATCGTTAGATTATTAAATTATCATTTTTGATAGATTTATGTAAATATAACAGTTTATAAAGGTAGATGTTATTAACTTTACTGCTGTGTAGCTTAATACATAACAATTTATGTTATTTTACTTGTTGATGATATTTTGTATTAATAATCTTTAATCTGTAAAATAACTAACAACTGAAGTTGCCAAATAAATGTAGTGGAGTAAGAAGTACAATAGTTTCTCTAAAATGAAGTGGAGCAGAAGTATAAAGTAGATTCAAATGGAATTACTCAAGTAAAGAACAAGTACCTAAAATTGTACAAAAGAAGAGTACTTGAGTAAATGTTCTTTGTTACTTTCCACCACTGTAATTAAATTAGTGTTGGATTGAAATAATGTATTGCTTTAACTCGTTAGTAAAAGCAATGAAACACGGCTTCATATTAGTCAATTTGCATTTATTAATATGGTATCTTGCCAATATATTAATACGATTAATCGTTTATTCCCATAGACTATTTTTATGCTCCCATATTGTGGCTTTTTTCTCCATGTCTATGGTATCAACCCATTTTCCCTGTGTGACTTCAGCACGACAACGCCCTCTCCCCTGGAAAATAATTTAGTGGAAGCCCATTGGTCAGTGTAGGTGTCAATCAAACCCAGCTCGCTCTATTCCAGTAATCCCAACCGCCCACTCTGGACTCGTTGGGAATGGTCTAACATTAACACTGGATTATTGGATACATTTAGACGATACATTCAAACGCAACGAAAAGACTTCAAGTTACATCAGAGGTAATTGTGGTTATTTGTGAATTCATGATAAACGTTTAACGTAATTTCGTAGATGGCAGCTACTGTAACGTGAACGTTAGCTACCAGTGTTTTTTACAAACATAGTGGCCTCTGCTGCGTATGTGTGGTGTGGTGTGGTGTGGTGTGGCGCTGGCTGCTAAGTGAATTTAACATGACATATATCCCAGTTTGTACTATTTAAGTAATACCGTCTCCCTCGATAACATGTTGTTAAGATGATAGCTAACTACATCTATAAAGTGTATTCGTTGTGTGTCCGTTGTTTATGATAATACTTGTTATACGTTAGCGTTGACCATCATGCTGTCCAGTTGCTAATGCTAATGTGATGATGCAGTATCATACTGCATCATGCCAGTATGGGTTATACCTGCTCTATATAACAAACACAGCTACACACCTGCTAAGCGTTGAGTGAGCAGCCACATGCCAGTTATTTTTAAGTTATGTTAGTTGGGACCCTAGGGTGTGACATGACGGTATGATATGGTGTATTTAGTCATCATGGTTGTTTCTAAATATTTCTGAAAATATATTTTGATTTACCTGACAATTTGCTACAGTGTGGATCATAGTCTGTTTGTGCTTTATATAGCGTATCCTTTCAGCAGTGGTGGAAGAAGTACTAAGTAAAAGTATTAACACCACACTGTACAAGTTTAAATGTTACTAAAAGTAAAAGTACACAATTATTGGCCTCAAAATGTACTTTAAGTGCTAAAGGTAAATTTTCTCATAATGGATAATGGCCCATTTAAAATATTGTATTATTGTATTATAATTATTGATAGATTCATGTAAATATCACTTTAATGTTGCAGCTGATAAAGGTGGGGCTAATTTTATTTACTTTATATACTGCTGTGTAGCTTACTCTATAACAATATATGTTATATCATTTGCTGATAATATTTAGTATAATCTGAATCTCTGAAGTAACTAGTGGTAACTGAAGTTGCCAAGTAAATGTCGTGCAGTAAAAAGTACAATATTTCCTCTGAAATGTAGTGGAGTAGAATTACAATGTAGCACAAAATGGAATTACTCAAGTAAAGTACAGGTACCTCAAAAGTGTGCTTGAGTACAGTATTTGAGTAAATGAACTTAGTTACTTTACACCACTGTATATAAGATAAGATAAGATAAGATAAGATATATATATATATATATATATATATATATATATAGCTGTTTGTGATTTCTATTGGTCTCAAATAAATATATATATATATATATAGCTGTTTGTGATTTCTATTGGTCTCAAATATATATATTTGAGACCAATAGAAATCACAAACAGCTTTATCCATACTGTAGCACATTGTCTGGCAAAACAAAATATTAAAAATGATCATGAAAAAGTAAATTTGTGATCAAAACAATCATCATAACAAAAATACACATTATCATACTGTCATATTACACACATATGTACAGTTGACTTCTTGTGGAAAAATCTGCCAGGTGGTGTTTTTTCATGCTATTGTCATCCCGCTATTACTCAATACAAGAAACACTGAACATTAGTCATAACAAATGGCGATTATGAGGCGCCTGCTTGTACCTGGCAGGACAATCATAGCCACCTACTTCCATGCTTAATTCCTGCGTGTGTGTGTGTTTGTGTTTAATTATATTCAGACAAGCAAAAATCTAAAAGCAAGCAAGCAGCTGCGTATTTCCAAAGTGACTTTCTTCTTGTTGTTTCCAATATTTACATTTACATTCATGAAGGCTTACAGGGAAAGGGAAGGAAGGAAACTGTGTTTGGTTGAGGTCCAAAAAAGCTACACACAGGACTGAATGTCCCTTCTTCACTGAGGTCAGAGCACCGACATTGCACACAGTCACACTCATCTATTAACTCCTTCAGTTTTTCACCCTTTCCCTTCCGGTCTTCCACTTATCCCATTCGAAGGTCGAATATAATTAGCAGCAACTTAAGCTCATGTTTTAAAATGTCACCACACTTGTATAGTACACTTGAGGCACTGTATACTTATTTCTTTGGTTATCATATGAAAACGTAATGATAGCTTTGCTGCAGAGAACAGACACTTGGGTTTTTTCCTGAGTTTGCCTTCATCCGTCATCTCACAGTTTTAGCATATAAAAGGTATAAGATGTTTTTTTCTTTATTTTAAAAAGTGGTTGTGATAATAAGTTGCTTCAATGTTGGTTGCTTTGGGTATACACACATAGATCAGATCTGCTACTGCCTTGGGGAAACTACATATTGAAAACACCACAGCTTCCATATAAAGGTTTCATTACAATCTGATGTACAGTATATTGAGATAGCAATGAAACTTTCTAAACCTTTAGTATTCTCCATGAGTAGGTTTCTCTTTCCAAGCTGTGGTAGTCCAGAGTAATTTTGGCTGTGGCTCCAGTTCTTTTTTAAAAAATTTTGTCCTGGTTTTGGCTCTAGCAATATCATTCCACTTTCTATTTTAGGATGTTGTTTGGACTGAAACAAGTGTTGAAATAGTTAATATACCAAAAAATGTATAGACTACTTGATAATTAACCATTTTTTCTAGGGCAATATTAGCTGAAATAGTAGTAGTTATGGGAAGTAAAGTGCCCCAGCCAACACACACACACACACACACACACACACACACACACACACACACACACACACACACACACACACACACACACACACACACACTCTCAAGCAAACATACTTAATTTTGTACATGCCAGTAACTGTGAATATTTTCTGTCTTGACTTTTCACAGTTAGTATTGGAAACAGGGTAACGGTGTGTTACATGTCATGTTACTGAGTTTGTTCAGTATTTTACTGCCATCTTAATTAAGCTCTTTGCACAGAGCACATTTGTGTTCTGAGAAATGATTGCATCACAGGGAGTCCTGCACAACATATTTTGTGTGAGAGTATATTTGGACATAGCCCATGGCTTACTCCAAAATGCTGCCTTGAATATCTGAAAAGTCAAACAGAACAGTGGCAAAGTCCAGTGTGGAGAGTGGCAGTGTTTTTTAGGTGAGTCTTTTCTTTCCTAAAATAGGACTACTGTATGCATACAGATGAGGTTTAGGCTTGGTTTTTAAGTGGCAGCAATCTCCTTGTGGTTTTTTGTAGTTTGTGGTCACATTTACTGCTACAAGGCCAAGAACCAGAGCCCAGCAGAGAAGTATTGATTTGTGTGCTGTTGTGCATTTGTAGCTATCAGTTTCTCGGTTGGATTTCCCAGAATCTATGGCTGTTTTTCCCGCTTCCCATCAGTGCTATTTTTTTTTTTTTTTTCAGGCTCAGAAAGTCATACAGTAGGATATATTAGAGGTTGCTAAATGTTTCAGCCTGGTGCTGAATTTGGAAACATCTTACGGATACAGAATCCTTTAAACATATAACTGCCCCTTTCATGTGGGGACCCACTAACCCTGCAACAGGCTCAGAGACCATTTTGGTTCAGGAACAGAAGTGTGTGAAACACTGACTCCAGACAGCTGTATTTATGTTGAGCCATGCCTCTGAATTTCATCTGGAGGTGATGTTTTTAAAGCCAAGAACACACTAGAAGACTTTTACAATCATAGCTAACTGTGGAATGACTTGGCAGCACATTTGGGTTAATAAAAGCCCACAAGTTCACATTTCCTTGTTAACCAAGTCAAACTAAATAAATTACACAATGATTAGTGATTTTTTTTTTTTTGCTGCAGAAATATTCGCTGTATAGAGGCTCTGCAGTATTTACGATACATGCATAGTATTAATAGCGGCAGCAGGCTTCAGCTGTTACACTTCCATAAAAATGCACAGGAAAATCAGTTATTTTGCATTCAAAACAAACAACTGGATAGATGTGAAGTTATCCATATAGGTCTCATGTCTGAACAGGCGATTGTTTAATATCATATATGCAAAACCACATTAGGAGTAGGCAGTAAAATCGCATATGAGATTGGCAAATCCTCTCTTACTACTTACTCCTGCTGTTGCTGCAAAATCATCTAAAGTAAAGATTGTCTTAACATGTTTTCAAAAGCCCCTTGGAATATTTGTTTTTATCTGACCTGTATAAGTAATTGATTATTTCAACTATCCACATGTTTTTATCCTTCCATTTTATCCCTGCATTAGCAATCTTTCAACAGAGTCTAGATAAAAATGACACTAAACTAACTGGTCATTTGTAATGAAACACTGAGCAGCTTGTTGGATAAACATGCCTTCTCCTCCTTTTTCATAATGGTGTGTGTTTTTTTGTGTATGCAATATCATTAATATTATTATTATTAATATTATGCATATTTGACACCTGTAGTAGCTTGCTTGCTCAGCGCATTCACTGTGAAAGGAAAACAGATGTATATTATCCATTATGTTTTTGGAAAGAAAAAGAAGATTGTAAGGCTGTCAGGATTTGAGAGCAGGGTTATGTTTTATTCTTGCATTACAATTTGTTACTGCTTTTTGGATGAATAGGTAGCGGATTTTGTCATAAGGCTTGCAGAAGTCATGATTTTATTAGGGTCACACTGTACTGTCTGAATGAATGCACTGGACACTGGCGTTTTATTTGTTTTACAAAGATGCTTCAGGTTAAGGTTGGACTTATTCAGTTATTTAAAACAGACTTTGCTTGTGTGTTTGCGTCGTTGCAGTAATGGGCTTGGCAGTATTGTTTTATTAAGCTACCAAGCTGTTTGAGGCCTGTCCCAGCCTGTCTCAAGTCAAACCAGACAGTCTGCTCTGCATCATCTTGGTGACAGTGAAACACACAGTAACAGTGGATTATATACACAAAGGTACATATGCAGGCTCATTAAGGCCAAGGCTCATAACAAAATTATTGCAACATATTCTTCTGTGTTTTAACCAGGCATGTTGATCTTATCTTTGTATTTGTAGAGCAAACAACAATCACATAAATCACAGGCTGAGCCTTGACCTTGCATTCCCCACCTTGATATATTTCCAGTTGACCTCATTTCTTTTCAGTACGGTGATCTGGAACACTTTGTTACTTGTTCTAGTCCCTTTGCATCCCCATTATTACGTTAGTGTTGCAGTATTACTAATGTGGTTTTGTTGAACCCATCATTGCCCAATTATTGCATTGCAAGTATTTGTCCATGGTGGTATCTTTTAAATAGCTTTTTCTTTTGTCAAACCAACAGTCCAAAACCTAAAGATATTCAGTATATTATCAGAAATCCTCATAACAGAGAAGATGGAAACTAATTGAATAATTGATCAAAGTATGTGGTTGTAGTGGACTTGCCAGAGAGCAAGTTTTGGCAGTTCAACTTTTTGGCTTAAGGTACCCATGGAAGAATGTGTGTTGAGAGTAGAAATTAATACCTTCCATTGCGTATAAAGCAGGTTATGCTGATGGATGAATATTTCCCTAGAAACCATAATGGTTCCATGTAAATCTTCAGCTGTATTTTCATACTTCCTGTTGCCTTTAAATATGTGTGTTTGTGTCTGTGTGTGATGTCTGTCATGTGAAACAAATAAATACTCCTATGTATTTGAATAGAGCTGGTGATGGTTTTATTATAAGAGTATAAGAGAACTATTAATTCCTGTAGTAACTTCTCTCTTGTTTTGAGGTTTAGCAACACTGCGTACTTTTACATGTTTGGCTACATATATCTGACTGAGATAACACTGAAACAATACGGAAAGTGCAAATGCAATGGAATGTGTAAGGCAATTTTATTTGTATAGCACCATTAAACACAGAGGCAGTTCTAAGTGCATTACACAAGGCATTGTGCATTAATGGGTTTGTTGTGCTATTTATGAAACTAGTAGATAGTAGCATTGTTGTTGGATAAGCAGCAAAACCAAGCCTTCAACCTTAAAAAACGCAAAACTACACAAGTTGAGATTAGTACAGGTGAACTGGATCAAGAACAAGGGTAATCTTTTTATAAACAGCATTTTCTGACTCGTGTCACACCTAGCCTGGCAGCAGCTGCCTGAGAGATCTCTGAGACCTCTGACTTCGGCATGCATTCATACAAGAGACACACTTGGCAGGGAATCATATCTGATATCAGACAGAATTGTCAGCTCGTTACACTCTGCTTCCATCCGTCAACAAGATGCAGTGGGTGCATTCAAAGGTCTGAACCCTGGCATACGGATTGCAAGTCTTCCCCAGAACAGGGACAAGAGCAAACTAGCCAAACTTACAAAGACATTTCATGAAAGTACTATGTGCGTGCCAGAATAATCAATAAATAAGGACATTTTGTATGCATGACTCCAGCTTCACAGTTCTACAACAGCACAGCAGCTGCCCTCATCTCAACACCACCTTCATAGTAAAACAGCACTGAGTCTTGACAGGAGTTTTATTTATGCAAAATAGTCTTTCAAATGATCATTCTAACCATGAATTTGGTGAATGTCCTTGAAGATTAGGTGTTACCTTTCTCTTTTTTGTTATGTTTGTGTTTGACCAGATCTCTTTGCCATTTTTCTTTCTCTCTTCTGCCATCCTTTTCCAGAGGGCACCCTTTGTCTGTCTCTTGCCTCTCAGGATGTCTAACACGGTGTTGCTATAGTGCAGAGGACCAGCACCTTAGGATCTGCAAAAAGTGACTCAGCCAGTTGATCACCATGCCTCGCTTAAGTGTCAGTCCCAGCTCAAAGCCTAACTGTAGCCCTGCCTGGCTCATCTGTGTCCTACTGGGCTTCTCGGCTGTACACACTTATGCCAAAGATGGTAAGAAACTTTGTTAAGGGACAAATTCCAACTTGGACATTCTGATAAATCAATTATGCGCCATACTCAATGCACACAATGTTGGAAGTGTTAAGTATTGATACAGCATCAGATCCATATGGGAAGGTTAGCTCTTTTTGTTCTTTGTGGCTGATACTAAGTCTGTAAACTTTGCCATTTAAATCACCTAATCCTTTTCTGATGTCTGTTTATTTTTTCAGTCCTTACTGTACCCGAGCAAGTGAGCCTATCAACTAATATGTATACACAGCAACTATCCATTTCATGGTCGGGAGGAGCAGCTGCAGCTTTTGACCTCATGATTCTAAGAACTGAACTTAATGAAACTGTGTTCTACGTAAGCGCATTTCTTTCTTTCTTTTCCTAATTTGTTCTCATGCTTTTTTCATTATCATACAGCTAAAAAAATTTGAATGCTAGAAAATTTTCAGATTTTCAGCTAACCCACAGCATAAATCAACATAATATATAACCATATATTTGTTTTTTCAAAACAATTGCAAGCAAGAAATTTGCTGGGCAAAATATTTTACAGCTGGAAAAAAGACATAAGAAACTAAAGAAGGATGACACTGTTTCAAAACATAACTTTGGTATTTTCGTAATTTAATTTATTGCAATTCATTGGCAACATATACACTAATACAGCTATGTCTGCAATGAGCCAATATTGGCCGATATTAATGGTCAGGCTCTTAAAGGAGCTTTGAAAGCCATATTTAGTTTGTATATCTCTGCACCACATTTTGATATGATAGCTTATTTTATACAGTAATTCAGTACAATAATAATAGCTCATTTTCCTGCTTGAGCTATGACTGTCATCACCAGCTTCAAGACCTTTCCCTCACTATGTTTTTGTGTATTATCTGTAGGAGACGGTATCTGTGATGGTGAATGAGGTGAGTGGTCGGCACCAGTGGAACTGGACCTCAGTCGAACCTCTCGAGTGTACCTCATTGTCCATCAAAATCCGCTCAAGAGATGGACAGACAACAAGTGAATGGAGCAACACTCAGATACTTCAAGGTCAGGAGCAGCAATAACACCCAATACATTATAGGACACCACAAATTAGAGAAGCATAAATACTGCTTTGTCTGTTAATTTGGGATTGAACATTTATTAATTCAGAGGGAGTTAATGTGGCTTTCTAATTCAAATAGTTTTTCTCTCTGAATTCTATCTTAAGCCAAATGACGTCCCTTTGTACCTAAATATAGATCTTTATTTATATCTCCCTCGTCCCTTTTGTCTGTCATTTGAGAAACATCATTATACACTGCCCTCTTTTTTCTCCCTTACTCTTCCTTTTCAGGAAGCGATCTCCCCAGCAACGAGAAATTTCAGCTGTATCCCCAGGATAGAATTGTACCCGTGGGGGCCAACACCACCTTCTGTTGCATTGTTGAAGAGAGGGAGCTATTTGGTACCATCCACTACCGCAACACAGTAATGAACACAACACGACTAAGTAGGCGGAGTTATGCCACTACAGTGGTTAATCAGGGACTATCCGGCAAAACGGGAACCAACGTCATCTGTTACAACAACCCGCGGACAAAACTGACTGGAGCAGTGGTGTTTGTTGGATGTAAGATGAATTACTGAATGGATAAGAACTAAAGTGTAAATGATTGTCATATCTAAGATGGGTCAATGTGCTTAGAGTGGCAGGCGTTAGCACAAAGTAAATCAGTCATTAAGACTGAGAAAAGATCAATCTTGGTAATTGTTTATGTCCATGTCGTTATTTATATATCAATGTGATTAAAAAAGTTTCTCCTTCTGTTCCCTTCACCAGATCCACCCCTTCCCAGGGATTTTGTGTGTGAGACTCGTGACTTAACCTCAGCTGTGTGCCATTGGAACGAAGGACGAGACACAAACTTGTATCGCAAACGAGGAACACGCTACTACCTAAACAAGAGGTACCATGGTCACACACTAACATTTTTTATTTTAATAGCCAAACCTCATCCGGGCTCACTCATGTACTCAACAAAAAAAGCTCTAACCCAACCTGTAACCTGTCGGAAAACGCTCGGGTCGAGTAGCAGACCTTTGCACACTCACTGATTCACAAAAAGCAGGCTACACTCTAAAATATATGGAGAAGGACACAAGCTTAGAACATCTCAAATTTAGAGATCAGTTTCTTAACGTTTCACAATCAGTAAAAGGTTCTAATTTGAGTGCAGCTTTTAATATTCATGCTAAAATCACATATCTGCTATCAAGAAAATCCTCTGGTTGGATGCTTTCACATCCCAAACCAACTGCACCAGACCCACTTTTTAGGCAGTCTTGGCAGTCTAAGTCCATACTTTGATTAGAGTTGATTAGCGTTTACATCACCTAAACAAACTGACAAATGGGCAAAAGGCAACCAAACAGGTCACGTGTGAAACCACCATAAGATATCATCGTTGTGGACACATAGCCTACTTGATCATACAGTGGTATCTCTATAACTCAGATACAAAAAGGCTATAAAAACAGGAAAAAACAGTGACACAGCATATTGGAAACTCACAGTAGTAAGTATGAATGCTGGAATAATGTTTTTTTTTGGCCAGATACATAGCAATTCATGGATAATCCAGGATGTTGTACAATGTCACTTTGTGTTTTGAAAAATGTTCCCGGAATTATTTATTATTGTTCCTCTGCCTTCCTTTAAAATGTGTTTTCTGCCCAGAAAAAAAAATCCACCAACAGAGAGGGGATGACAAGAAATATACAGCACTTAGTCTGAGTAACCACTTGCTGCTTGTGTGTCCATTTAACATTGATAGTGGATTGGCTCTGTGCCAGAGCTTTTACAGGAATTGTCTGAAGGCTGGCTTGAAGAGAAGTTACATTATGAATATGCCTGGGCCTGTTGTCTGCATCTGAGCATCTGTAGTGATTATACTGTATTTTATTTAGATTTCATTTTGTTGTTGATTTCGCATTCTTACCTTATCTGCTGGTCATTTTTTCTTTGTAGGAACTGTACTTTGACCAGTCCACAGGAGAATCACAAAGAGTGTAGTGTGGCCCAGTGGGAGGGGAACTGGACACTGGTAGCTGTGAATCCTCTTGGCCAGTACAGCCTCACTGACTCTGCTGAGCTCAGTCACAGGGGTAGGTCTATGACCCTCACCATATCAAACATCAGTGGATGGATTTACCATTTTTCACATTAGAGGTTAACATAGACATGAAATACACCTGTGATAGTTGTTTTTTTTCTTTTAAGTTCACTGATTGTTGATTCACCCCTTCCCCTCAGTGTACCCAGTAGCACCAAATAACCTGAACTGTGTCGCCCATGCCTGGAATGCCACAGCACAGTGGCAGTGGAAGTACAACAGTTATTCCTCTCTGGCTCTTGTCTGTCAGGTAGAGCTTGCTTCCCAAGGGTACAAAATAAAGGTGAGTTGTCTTGTTTTTCATTGGAAGATCACTTTTCAATTTGTTTACTCTATTCGTCTCAATGTACAGAATATTCTCTCTGCATACGTCAGTCAGACAGATCACCTCCATTGTTCTACCACATTTCCATTACAACATACTAATGACCTACCACATTACTTTTTACAAATGCAAGATTGTATCGGCATGTTCTCTCCATTTATTTGACCATCAATGTACCAGACAGTAATGAAGTCTAATGCGTGTGTGTCCAGCGTACTTTCTCTGGTGTGGGTCTGCAGTCTGTGGTTCTATCAGACCTGTATCCTGATGAGGATTACAGTGTGCAAGTTCGCTGCGGTGCCCAGCAGAATTTCTGGAGATGGGGAACCTGGAGCGAACCATTTTCCTTCAAAACCAAAACTTATGGTAAATGGTTTATTTGGTGCATCTCTTTACTTTAGCAGGGGTTTAAGTGAATTAGGACTGCATTGGTTACTATATCAGTATCGTTTTTTTTTTTTTATTAAATCAATGGTTTAGTCTATAAAAGCTTTACAAATAGTGATAAACCTCACAAGTTATCAGAGCCCAAAGTGATGCCTTTGTCTGACTGATAGTCCAAACTCAAAATTGATAAAAAGAAAACAACAAAAATATAAAAAGTCAAGCAACAAATTATCACATTTTAGAAGCTGTAAAGATTAATTGATTATCAATTGATGGGCATCAGTCCAATGCGTTGATGAATGTTGCTACATACTGAGTTAAACTTATATAATTATTACTAATTGCTCTGAAGTATAACTATGACTTTAACTTTTCAAGCTCAGAAGATGTCATTGTCATTTTTAGTAATCATCTTTTTTTTGCTTTATTTTTTTTATCAGTAAAATTGTGACTTTATTGCCATTACGAAACAGCAGCATTAGCACCATTATTCTTTTTCACTTGTATTTTTTGTATCCCCCCCAGTTCCAGATGCTCTTGATGTGTGGATGTGGATGAACAAAGACTTTACATGGCAGGTCATCTGGAAGGTATTTCTTTTTGTTTTCTGTCATGAATAGAATAGTTTTAGATTTTTAATGTAAGCACAGAATAGAGCACAGATTTACAGCATGTCCACATGAGTCACAATCAGATGACATTAATTACCTGTGAGGGTTCTTCTATTTCAGTCTTTATGCTTTGTCTCTGGCTTTCTTTCTCCTTCCTCCTTTTACTCTCTTTCTTCTTTTTGACATTGATACAAACTTGAAATGTTGTGAATGTATATTATGAATGTCTCAAATTGTAAAATAATTGTAAATATCTCTCCCCCCTTTCACTTAATTTCTTCTAGCCTCTGACACGAAGACAGAGCCATGGTCTGATCACAGGTTATGAAGTTACTTTCTGGAGCCCTGAAGAAAATATACAGCACACAGAAATGTTGTCACCAGATACTTCTGCTGTACCAGTCAACCTCACACATATCGCTACCCTCGGCAGTGACAGCACGATTATGGCAACCGTCATTGCAAAGAACACTGATGGGTCGTCTCAACCTACAAGTGTACTTATACCTCTAGGTTTGAGAGGTATGTAGATCGGAGTGTTTGGGATGTTCTTAGTATATAAGAAGCAATTATGAAGGAAAAAAGGGATTTGTTTGTTTATTGTTCAGTCAGTCAGGCGTCAGACTTTTGAGCAGCAGCTGACTGTTTTATTGTCTGTTTGGTTCTAAAGTTATAATAAAAGTCTCATTTGAAAGCAGGAATTTCTAGATTGCTGTATACATATTTTCTTCTTTCCAGATGTGGAACCTCCTCCTGTGTCTAGGGCAGTTTATACAGACAGAGGTTTCCCTCTGTTCTGGCAGAGCGATGCCAACGCCACCTGCGGTTATGTGGTAGAATGGTATGATGCCACCTGCAAGTTGCACTGTTCTGTAGAGTGGATCAAGCTGGCTGCTGGAAACACTAACGTCTCCATTGAGTCAGGTATGCCAGCCTTGATGCCTCCTTAACAAAGTCTGTGCAAAATAGTTTTCATCATATTTCAAATGTACTGCATCTAATATTACAGTCAATAGAGGGTAAAAACTCCACAATCTTTTTCCCTCTGCTATTCTTGGCTATGGGCAATGTTCAGTAATTTATAAAGTGAACAGGATTTTCACCTTCCCACATACTAGAGCATATCCTCGTATCTGCAAATGGGGGGCTATTGCATTCAATACTGTATAATATATATAAATATCTTTTTTTTTTACCATCAGCCAACTTCCAGCCAGGTGTGAGGTACAACTTTTCGCTCTACAGTTGCTCCTCAGAGGCGTTGGAGCTGCTGCAGCGCTGGCAGGGATACATGCAGGAGTTGGGTAAGGACTGCATGTGAAAAATTATCCTTTTAGAAGAAGCAGTGACTCTAGAAATCATTCTCTGCATTTCAATTGCTGACTCTGTGTTGCTATTCTCTCTGTTATGCCTCCTCTTCTGTTTTCTTTCCTCCATTCATTGTGGCTTCCACAGAGCCTTCCAGTTCTGTCCCTCTGTCAACCACTCAGGAGGATTCTGATATTCTCCTTACCTGGGGAGAGATCCCCCTGGTCAACAGAAGAGGCTTCCTCCTGGGCTACAACATTTACATCAGTAGTGGCTCCCAGCTCAAACTTCTCGGTAAACATATACAAATGCATGCATTTTTCATTACAACATTCATCCGAATATGATTTAAAAAGTGAATTTTGTATCCTGTTAAACGTACACATTTTCCTCTTTGCTCACCCCTTTTTTCACCCTTTTTCATTACGTCCCCTGCCTCTCTCTTCCTTTTCACCCTGTCATTTGAGCAGCAAATCTGTCAGACTTAGCAAGCAGGAGCTACACAGTTAAAGGTCTCTCTGAAGGATCCTATAAATTTACTGTCAAGGCCTACAACTCAGCAGGCGAGGACACAGGTGCCACTGCCTCCATAACGCTGGAGCCATACAGTATGTGATTATATGCAGTATAACATTTGTGTTTATTCTACAACTATTGCTATTATTTGAGGCTACAAATTATGCATTTTTAAATATAAGTTGTATAGTTAAATATTTACTGGTAACTACACAATGGTTTATACTAAAAGGTAGGAAAAATAATGACTTTGCTCCAAGTCTAATATCGCTAACAGTTATTTTGTCTTCTCCTGACAGCTGATTGGTTGATCCTGGAAATCTTGGCCTCCCTGGGAGTCACAGCCTTATTCCTAGTCATTGTCACCTTCGTTTGCTACAAGAAAAGGAAATGGTGAGATTGTTACGCTCATTCCATGTCTTTCTATCATGCAAGTTCCATGAAAAATGTAACAGATATACACAAAGCATGATGATATCTACCACAGACAAAAACCTAGTATGAGCCGCTTATTCTCTACACTCTATCTCAGATGAGCTATTAGGAAGTCTTATTTTCATTTGTTTAGACGTTTTATGATGATTAGCACGACTTTCTGCTTCATCACCAGGGTGAAAAAGGCATTCTATCCAGACATACCGGAGCCCAAGCTGCCTGGTGATTGGTCCAGATCACAGGTACAGTATCAGTCTGGTTGAGTGCTAATTCTGTATATAGAACTTAACATTGGTCATTCCCTATTTTTGTGTTTTTTGATCATCCCTATTGAGGAGACTATGAGGTGTTTTTCTCCTGTTTAAACTGACTCAGTAAAGTGGTTAAACACGGTGTCTTACAGGGGCCGTTGGATGTCAAGCCATCTCCGCACAGTTTGGTCCATATGGTAGAAAAGCCTGAATGGGATTCTAGTAAAGAGGTGCTCGTCGTCATTCCTGAAGAAGACGAGGATGAAGAAGGGCACGGGTTAGGAGACGAGCCAGTTGACACAGATGAACCAACGTCATTACGCTACTACAACCAAATGGTAGATGAGCGGCCCATAAGACCACGTTTCCCAGACTCCTCTGATTCCTCTGCATCCTCTTTGGATTCAGCACGCACTGATGTGACGTACACAGGGATCCAGACCTCAGGGTCTTCTTTGGTCTTCCAGCTAGATCCACAGGGCTCTTCTGAAGGCCACCAACCCCAGGCTGATACTTCTGTTTGTGAAGGTGGAGGAGAAGGTTACCGGCCCCAGATGCAATCTAGAGCTCCATGTGACGACATGGACCTAGCTTCACCAGAGCCTTTCCTAGAGTTCCAGGCTGCAAGTGCTGGGGGCTACAAACCCCAGAGCTCCTGGCATTTGGATTCCCCTGTGGAGGCAGGGGAAAGTGGCGGCCTGGCACCCTCTCTTGGATCCCCCACCTCAGTTGCTTCCACTCAGTTCCTCCTCCCTGATGGAGAGGAACATGCAGAGGAGAAACGACAGCTGTCATCATCGGCAGCAACATGGTTCACCAACCTGCTGTCATCCACAAAACCATGATATCCTCTCTCTCACTACTAGCAGCCAAGCCAGGGGAGTTAACATAAAACTTTCAGATTCATTACCGTTACCGGTGTCATGCATTAAGCAAGCCTAACCCATATGATCTAGGTTAATATCCCCTCTGGTGTAGCACTACATTCTTACAGTTGTACTTTGACAGGCAGGTTAATAATACTATTTAAGGTGTTTATTCCAAACATACAGAAATACATATAAAGTAAATCTTCCCTGTCATGCAAATATCATAAATCAAAATCTGTATATTTATATATCAAAACATTTTTATTCTGACGGCAAATATCTTCAAAGATTTCTTCATATATCTTTTCAACCATATTTTTTGCAACCCGTGGCAACCTGGTGGCTGTTAGTCCCCTCACTGCCTTTTGTGACTCCCTGTAAAGGGCATTTAGCAATTACATATCCCGTGTTTCAGTTGAGTATATCCAGTTTTTAGCTTGTATTTCAGATGTTTTTATTTTTTGTGATGTGAACTTTACTATGCTTCAGAAGAAAACTGAAAGCAAGAAAGTTTTAAACCAAATGACAGAACAATGCAAGTAAAGGACATTTTTGAAAGAATACTACAAAAGAACTGTTTCAATAGATGGTAGCTAAGTAGACACAAAACCTCAGTTTACGGTATCCATGTCTCCTGCTGGTTTGCCATTTGGATAGGCTTGCCTGTTTTATGATGGCGGATGAGCTACTAAAAAGAAAAAAGGCATTTACAATTTTAAAGGTATGTAAAGCACTCTCCTGTATCAATACAAGGGTAGCTCCTATCCTTACAGATGTGATCTTTTTTTCACAAATTACTGTCTGAAGAGTGATATGTTAATTGAAGGTGTGGGTGTGAATGCAAACATTCATTATTTTACACAGGGAGTGGTGCTGTCTGTTATGGTCTGGAATAGTGAGGGCGATGAGCCCCGTGGATACACTGATATAAGCTAGAACACGAATACAAACTGATGTAATTTAATGAACGAAAACACTATTTTGTTATTTTTGTTGTTGTTTTGTGTTCCTTAACTAGTAGAGGTTTTGTTTGCAGTCTTTTCTTTCTTAAAAAATGCATTTCACAGTCTGGCCAGTGCCTCTATCAATGTTGCTATGTGTTGTGCATTATCCTCAAGTTGCTGATTGGTATTGAACTCATTATGAGAATCAACTTGGATGGGTAATTACTAGTGTTTGAATTGCCTTGACAAATGTAATGCTTCCAGTCATTTGCATGGTTTGCACCATACCACGTCACGCACTGCCTTGCTCCTAAATGTTATGAAAAAGAATATCATATAATGATGCAGTTCAGAACTCATCAGACATGTATTTTACTGGACCCACAGATGCCACTGTCACTGAGCGTAAAGTATATAGAATGTCCATTTTAATCAATTAGTAGTAAGTGCCGGAATATCTCAACTTTGGTTACATTATAATTGCCATGTTGTTACACTAAGCCTTCTCATTACATTTCTTTGGTTGTGAAAATTCACTTTTCTTTGGTTGATTTTATCTTAAAGCTCAGAGATAGTCAGTAATGCATTTGATTTCGAGGGAGATCTAAAATACAGTTAGAAGTGTTCTTCTTTTTTTTTTCAAATGTGACTATCATTGCAATTCTTTTCCTGAAGCTTCATGTGTTTTGTGACTGGAAAAAGGGACCATGGGGAAACCATATATTGTGAAATTCTAGAGAATTTACAGAAATGCTATCACTTTTTTTTGACAAAAATGTGTGGAAGTGAATATTGGTTAATTGACAGCACTTTGGCATTTCTGTTATGGTGTCAAACACAAGCCACTAATTGCCCGAGTAGACTCCACATACTCCATTTGCTCTACACTCTTGTACATTGTTAAAGGTACACACTTGGCTATTATCCTTTGATATTCAAATCCAGTGGTAACCATGATGTCTGTTTTATCATATTTTTTAGAGCCAGGCCCTTGTTTGCCTGTGTGGCAACCGGTGGTATATTGTTTCTCAGTGCCTCCAGCCAACAAGCTTTAAGTAAAACTACTGTGACATGAATGAAGACTTAGACTAACTGTAATAGATGGCTTCACTGATGACAGGCAGGCAGTCCTCTGACTACTGAGAAAAATGTCCCTCTTTGTCTTGTAACACTAATCTGAATTTTAACTTAACTGGAAAAATGTTTGAAGAAATAAGTCAAAAGCTACACCTTTCAACAGTCAAATTGAGTAAAGAGTTAACCAACCAGTTGCATTGTGAGATCAGTGATCACTTCAAGGCAATGGTAAAGGGTGGATATAGTTTTAAATATTTAAACATAGCTGCAGATTGTTTTCCTTTGAAGTCTGCTTTCTCAAACAAGCACGGCTTTGGAGACTAACCTATGAACGCTGTGTGTTACATGCTTTTATGTTGATTTGGATCAACAAAGTGGCACCTTTTTATTCTTCTTTAAATCTTTGTTTATATAAAAAAAACTGTACATAATTTTATTTTTCTTTCATGTTTTTCCCTCTTAAAATACAAAATCATATTTTTCATACTACAGACAAATGTTTCTGTTGACAACACTACATGTATAGAGTCCTGTGAATTGTAGAGGAACCACACTTTGACTATATTTGTTGTGCTTAAACACATGGAAACCTTTTAAAAAGGTGTTTCTGAAAAATCATGTTGACATGTTGTTAATTAAGCATGCTTTGCATTCCTATCTTATCACTGACTTTTGCGAGACACATTGGAAGTATGACCAGAGTACTCACCATGCAGACTCAAACATGACAACTTTCTATAATCAGTCCATTACACTTTTTCCGTACATTTTTAATTGGACCCCTAATTAAGATTACAATTCTGTGCTTTATATAGCGCAATACACTTGCTGCCTCACACATCTTCATCTCTAGCCTTAGATGTTTTTGCGAAAATAAATGCATGTTGTGTAAACTATTACTACAAAAAAGTGGCTCGTAAGTCATTTAACCTCCATGTTTATGTCACCCTATAGATTTAAACTAACACTGACCAGTGTGCACACAAACATGACATAAGTATTGTGCACCTGAAAAATGCTTTCATTTCTCAAAATGCTTTAAAATTCATGATATTTTGCAGAATATTTTACTATGAATTGAATGAAAAGAGACAGCAAAGTGCTTCTGAGTGAATAAATAAATGTTAACACTAATAACTGAAAATGCTACTTGTTTTAAAGGCAATAAAGTTATTTGTCTGGCCACTTTGTCAGTTTTCCAGTGTTTTCTTTCCCACTCTTGTTCGTAGATTAAAATAACTGTCTGTTGCCATTTGCCATATTAACGGTGCTCAACATGACTGACAAGTTCATCATTTTTCGGTCCAGTAAATATAGCTTATCCTTTTTCACTAGTGAAGGGTGGCTGCAGTGAAGTGTCGCTAAGAATACAACCGTCCCTGCTGACCCTCAAGTGTAGAATTGTACAGGTTCTGGATCAGTTCGCAGTCATAATATCCCTATCACTAGATTGAGACTGAAATAAATGAAAAGTAAGAAAACTGATCCAGGGCCAGTTGACCTGCCTGCTCCCATGAGTGCTCCCTGAATCACGCTGCTGGGCAACCGTGTTGACATGTCACCATGACAACACTGCCCCTCAGGGGTTTCCTCCGCTCCGGTCTGTTTTTCAGCCGTTATTAGCGACCTAAAGAGTCATACTGTTACCTACCAACATGTCAATTATGATTAGGTAATAACGTTTTATAGTCCGACCTAAAATTAAAGGAAGACGATGTCGGATATATTGTGCAAGTGGCTAAACGAGGAGCTCCGGCTGTCAAAAGCTGTTGGTAAGTGTGACTTAAGTTACAGCATATCGTTATCTAAGTTAACGTTAGCTGTTAGCTTCATTATGCTAATTCGGTAGTTTAGCGCACTAAAAGGAAAAGGGTATGTGAATTTACAAAACTGCCAATTTAAGAATTGCTTAAGAAGCCAGTTGGGGGGGTCATGTTCTGTATGTTTTCAGTTATTTTCAGTTGTAAACTGTGGAAGATTAAACACCTCATAAGGCTCTATAAATAAATAGATAGATATAGGAATAAAAAGACAAATGCATAAATACGGAAATAAATGAAAAAATAAATGCTGAAATAAATACATAAATGCATGAATAAATAAATAAAAGCATTAAAGTAATAAAAAATAAGTAAATGCTTTACATATATTTCTACATTTTTGTTCACCTACATTTATTTATGCCTGTGTCCTTATGTAGGTCGATGGTGCCATTTATTCATGCATTTATTATTTATTCATTTATTTCAGCATTTATTTATTCATTTATTTCTGTATTTTTGTATTTATTTCTGCATTTATTTATTTATTCCTGTATTTATTTATACATTTATTTTTATTTTTTTATTGAGACTTAAGTCATGTTTAGTCCTCCGTAGTAAGCGCAAATTATATGTATGTTCATCTTCACAGAGCCAAAGACCTTTGCCAAGGATTTCTCCAGTGGTTACCTAATCGGCGAGGTTCTGTATAAATATCAGTTGCAGAATGATTTCAGTATGTTTATGAAGAAAGAGTAAGTTTCCCTCTCTCTTTCTCTAGCTATCTATCCATGATGTTTAGCTTTATGTTGCTGGCAAACTAGCTAACTGTTTCTTAATTTTTCCAGCTCATTTAAAGTGTTCATAATAATTAAATACAATTGCACCTTTTTTCATAGCACCTCCATCTCCAGGCTGAATAATTTTACCCGGGTTGAGCCTACTCTCCATTTACTCGGGATCTCCTTTGACATAAACACAGCCCAGGATCTGATGCAGGAGAAGCAGGGTGTTGCCACACGTCTCCTTTATCAACTCTACGTCTCACTTGAAGAGAAGAAGAAAGCAGAAATCAGCGGCACACTGATGGAAATCATGCAGCCTGCAGCCACTGCTGGCCTGCACAAAAAGGAGCATGAGATCTACTCTGATGTAAGGGTGCAGTATGTGTAGCATGTGGTTAGGGGCTCATCTTTTTGAGCAACAGCATATTCTGTTGAAACATATTGAGATAAGTAGTCCTGCCCTGTGCCAATACTGTAAAACTGTATAGTGATGTATGGCATTTCTGACTTGTTTAGTCTTTAATTTTTTATGTTGGCATTGTTTGTGTTTGAAGTTCACATTCTTAGTTTAACGCCCCATCAATATCTACTAAAACATGTCTTTTCAAGCATCTTGCTGTCATTCTTTTTACATAGCGACTGCATCGGGTGGTGAAACGTGATGCAGAGCTGAAGCTAAAGAAAATTTCTCAGCACTATGAGGAGAAATGTCAGCCACTGAATGACAGGTTTGTGATGACCCATCCCATCCAGCAAAACAGACAACTCAAAATCCAGGATGAGAAGAGATTGAAGAATATTGAGAAGGTACTGGAGACCACAAAAAAGTAAAATCCAGTATTTTAATACATCTCCCATGTATTCATTGACGTTAAGGCAGTCTACAGTGTACAGTACATCTTTATCAATTTTTTACATATTGTTTCTCAGTCAGTCAAAATGTCACACAGGTGCAATTCTTTGCTGTATTTAAGTGTTATTGTATAAGATACTCTACCAGTACAGAAAAACATACACTTTAACCCCAGCTGCTTGATGATGGACAAAAGGAAAGCTCATGCTAATGACAGTGGGGAACTGTTTATGTTGCAGCTGCGTGTGTGTCGTCAGAAGCACAATGCCATCATGACTTGTAACCAGGCCACTATTGCCCAGGTGCCCAAGCCACCTCCGTACACTTCACACCTCAACCTAAAGAAGAGACAACAGCAGCGTCGAGAACGACAAGCCCAGGTGTGATCCAGATTTAGTAATGACGGAATAATTTACCAGCACATAGGGAATTCCTATTTTGGTTTGCTGACACAGGCTCAGAGTGGTGCCGGAACTTGTAGAGACCAATGCTTGCTGACAATAAAAAAGAAGTCCCTTCAAAATGCTCCTTAAATCCAGGTCTAATAATTCTGTTTGTCCTAAAGTTTGCCTGATGTTCCTAGGTCTACTCAGAACCAGTAGCATGTTATTGCTGAACACCTGTCATTGTTTACAGAGGGGAGATTAATTCAAATTTAGTTTCTCTGGGGGTTTTCCTTGGGATTTTTAAGATTCACTAGGAATGTCAACTGATGACCATCTGTATACAATACTACCTCTAAGGCAGTTAGCACAATTAATTACATTTTTCACTGCACATTTGTTACACATCCTAATTGTAAACTATGGAGTAACATCTGGTCTTTCTGGGGTTATTGCAATTTTTGTTCACCTTGTTCATGCAGAAAGTCCAGACTGAAATAGCCCACTTTGAGACAAGGAAGAAACTGGTTCCATGTGGTTTTGCTTCCTCTTCAAGGTGAGAAAAGGAAACATCTACGAAGTTGGTAGTGTATTTATTTAGTAGTATTATTATGTAGCATGCTTGTTTGAAGTTGTATAGCAACCTGAGATATCCACCATCTTACATTAGGACACTGACCTGATTTTAACTTTTTCAACTCTAGTGGTCAGCCCTTCACTGGAGATTTTCCCCTTGGTGGCAGCAGCCAGGGCTGTGGGGTTCCTGGAAGTGGAACTAAGCTGATATTACAATCCAACAGCAAGTATATACAGGATATCCGACAGAGGCTGGAGGAGAATGCTGTAGCTCGCGAGCAGAGAGAGAAAAGACGAGACAGATTCCTGGTGGAGCAACTCAAAGCCTATGAAGCTCAAGAGGTGATGCTTCTCCTTAGTGCTAATATATCTAACATTAGAGATAAATATCCACTAACACATCCTACTCTTTGACCTCACACACAGTCTGTTATTTGACATTTGTCATTCTAACCCTAAATCAGCCAGCTGATTAGACACCTCTGCCTCTCCCTGCAGGAGGCAAGGCGAGATGATCACCTGGTGAAGCGTCTGACACGTCAGACTCAGCAGGAGCAGCGTTTGGCAGCTCAGCTTCTCCAGATACGTGTGCAAAAGGATGTGATCCGGGAGAACCGACTGTTCAGAGAGCAGCAGTACCAGCAGCGGAGAGAGAGAGACTTCCAGGAAGCTCTGGAAAGGGAGGCGGTGAGAAAGGATGAATAAGGAAGAAGAATAATCCTCTCTATTGTCGCTTTGTATTAGGCTGTGTCAGTGATAGTATGAGTAGGGTCAAAGGAAGAGAGAGGAAAGGGTATTAGGTATTATGAAGAGAAAGAGAGATAGGGAATTCAGAGATGGACAGATAAGCAGTAGAGTAAGCCTGTATGATTCGTGTCATAAACAACTATATATCTATCTTTATGTCCTTCCAGTTGTCACACTTCGACTGTAGATGACTGTTTTAATTGAAAAGAAAGCAGATACTTGGATACATGACAACCATGGTCCAGCATTGTTTCAGTGTTAAATATTCAGTATGTTGTAGTGAAGTATGGACATGGTGTTCTTAACATAATTTGTTTGGCAATCCCAGCGCAGATAGTCACATTATTACGTCTCAGATTCTATGGTTAAGTGCTATTTACTCTAAAGAGTGAAACAATCTGTTTTGTTAGATGGTTTTGGGAAAGAATCATACAATATAATGTACATAAATACATATGGAAGATTTAATGGACTACTATTGATGTTGTGTGTATTGGCAAACTGGGAGGCTGAATTAATTGTTACCTATTGTTTATCATTAGTTACAGTAGGTAGCAAAGTTCTCTTAAAATTCCTTTTTCTGCAACCTCCAATATCAGTAATGTACTCATTCCTAAACTGATATCTGTTAGTCTGTTAGCCACTTGGAGGCTACTTTCTATTAAGAAAAACACCTAGTCGTATGTTTTGCACAATAAATGACCTCTTCATGTAACATCTGTCATATTCTTTTACTATTTACATCTGTGGTGATTAGCAGGAATATTTATGCCATGTCTTCTCCACTCATTTCGTCTTTCCGACTGGGGCCTGGTATAGGCTTTGGCTCAGCAGGCTAAGATGGACCTTGCTGAACAGATCAGAAAGGAGCTTGAATTCTGTAACAGGATTGCTGCAGAGCGTGCTCAGAACAGATACAAGAAGCACTTTAAGAGCTGCAAGGACATTTTGGAGCAGATAGTGGACTTGGCCACCAAGGTTGGAGAATATCGACTGATCACCGGGAAGTACGTAACACAATTGCTTTTAATGATGCAGTTGAAACATTTACACAGTATTTGGGCAAGTATAATAAAAAATGATTGAAAAAGTAAGTTATGCAATCTAATTGTAAGAGTTAAATGTACTGTAGTTGGAAAGACATTTCGACCACTTCATGATCTGAGGGATGTAACTGAAGGAGTAATAGGACAAGTCCTTTGCTGTTTCTGCATTTATACTTGAACAAAGTTCATATTCAAGCAGAAAACATAATCAAAGTTTTTTACTATACAGAATGAATATATATATTTTCTTTCAATGCAATCAATGCAACAGGAAAGTTCAGCTGTACTTAGTTCAAGACAGACAATGATCAAAACAGGGAGAACAGGCAAAGGATCAGATGAGAGACAGGCAAGGGAATCCAAAATCGCATAATCCGGCCAGAAGGTTCAAACAGGCAGATCAGTCAAAAAAGGAGTCCAAAACGCTGAAAAGCTAAGCAATTCATACTAAAGAATCTGGCAGAGCATGTACAAAATTAGAGCGGTATAAGTAATGAGGGACTGATGAAGGAGTGAGCTGCAGGTGAGGAGGTGTCAGGGAAAACGGAGTGGAGGAAATGAGACAATTGCAGGGCAGGAGAAAGTGATAGGGTCTTAAATAACACGAGACTTTGTGATAAGACACAGAAACAGAACAGCTAAGGAAATACACTGGCAGGGGTCAAGTATTTTCTGTAATGTACAAAAACTGAAGCATTGCAGAGCAGTGCTAATTCAGACAAGTCACTACCAATCCTGCACAACTGATCGGGGTCAAATAACAATCAAGAGATGTCAACATGCAGTCTCCATCTTCTTTGGCTCAAATATGAATAAATCCCATACTTTTTAAAAAACTTTAATATATACTGCACCTGCCTTCATATAGTATGTAGTACAATTTGGGACATACTACTTCTTCATGACATTGCGACTTGAACTTTGACCCTCTTGCTCATACTGTATATGCTGCTCATAGCAGAATAGACAAAAGCATTCTGGCTTGCACACTGCAAAATCTGACTAGTTCTTCTAATCTTGGTTCGATTAAAGCAATCTTGAAATACAGTTAAATTTAATAATTTTCCGGCTCAATTAAAAAAAACGTTTTATTTTTTTTAATACATTCAGATATTTGTACTAATTTTATCTAGCTTTACCTTCTGTCATTTCCTCTGCTGTCATGTCCAGTCTGATTCCAGAGAAGCCGATGAGAGAGTGGAAGGAATTGCTGTTCAGTGGTCTGCCTCTCTATGAGCCGATAAAGTGCCAGCAGCCAGAGTTTGAGTTCTCTACTTCACTAGATCCTGTAGAGCTAAAGAAGCAGGAGATACTCAAAAACCAGGACTATGATGAATACACTGTAAGTTTGAAACCCAAGTACAGTGTGTTTAAAATCATGTTTTGTACATGTGTGTTTGCCCGCACACAGACTGGATAACTTGGTGGTCAAACCCACATTTTCAAATACATACTGATTTCACTACCATTATCAGGCCTGATTAGTCTGGAAGTAAGGAAAGCCAACCAAGCTATATTTTTTAACACTGAAAATGTTAGAATTGTCCCTGAACTGAAGCCCTGAACTGTCTGAATGCTGGAGACGCTCTATGTCTTAGCCTTATGTCATGTTTGTCAGAACATGGTAGGTGAGTGGGCATGGCCAGAGGAAGCAGGGGAGACCAAATTACCCCTGACCAACAACAACATTCTTGGACATGTTGTCCTGCGACTGAGGAACATTGTTCATCAACCCATCATGGAACCCTCTTCACCTTCATTTCCTCACTTTACCCTCAAGGCCTGTGTCCTGGGCAAGTTTTGCTCAGGCAAGACCACTTGCTTGGCCAAGTTGGCTGAAGGTACACAACACTTAATTTGAACACAGATGCAAGCATACACACAAAAACATTTCCACACCACTTAATTATGTATTTACTGAAACTATATAGTAAAAATATGTGGAATAAGAGTACTGTATGTATGTGTTCTTTTCCTGTTTTAGCCTATGGCATCTATGTCTTATCAGCTGACACACTGATTGAGGAGGCATTGAATGCTTACCAGAATGGAGAGGAGGTCAGTCTGATACATTGTAACAGTAATGTAGCTTCACTAGTATCTCTTTTTATTTAATCTTATCACATAATTTTGCTGTAAAAAGATTTTTCAGAACAATAGAAAATCTCACTAGTCTCTACAGATGGTGCCAAACGTGTATAAACTTGTGAACACAGGTCCTCAGTGATCTTAAACATTTCACCTTTTTAACATCCCTTTTTGGATAAAATGTACAGGTCATAGAGCAGCAGGAAGAGAAAGACAATGAGCAGCAATTAACATCCTTCAAATCACTGAAGCCTGGTGGGTTACTGAAGCCAGCATGATTCTGGCCTTTACTATGTTGTACTATATCACAGTCTGTTTTGTTGCTTGTAATAAAGAAAATGCTGCATATTAAGTTTTTCACACTGATGTGTTTTTTTATGTGATGTGTGTCAATAATTTCTTTGTTTTTCAGATCTTGACACTCAAGAGGAACATCGTAGAGACAGCAACGTAAGAGTAAGTGTCTGTGATGTTCTGGCTCTTTTCTTGTTTCACTTAAACATATGTAACCAGTATTAATTTTATATCACTAACCAACCTGATTGACAGTTGCTTTCCTTGCTGGTAAAATAATTACGTTTGGGAGAATGTAATCATCTGAAATAATGATGTGCACCTATTTTGAATGAAATGCTTATCCTGCTCTTATCCTGCTAACATGTGTTCCTTATCCAGCTTTCCACCCGGGCCATGCAGGGAGCAGCTGCAGAAAAGGAGATGAGGAAAGGCAGCGTCATCCCTAATGAGCTGTTAGTGGACATCATAGTAGAGGCTATCAGGTAGAAGCACATCACCTGTATTGCTATTAAATACTGTATATATGATTTAGTCAATTTTATCATTTCAATTTTACCATATGCCATTCATTTCACAGTCAGTATTCAAGACAAAATAAACAAACAACAACTCCGCAATCACTCTCTAGACAGTGAAATATTTGTTGTGTCCTTACTAGGAATGTTCCAGCTCAGTCAGGATGGATCCTGGATGGCTTTCCAATGGACATCACCCAGGCCTACCTGCTGGAGAAAGCCCTGGGGGGATCTGTAGATGTAGTAAAGGATGTTGAAAGCGTCAGGACAAACCTTGCTGCTGATCCTAATCCACCCAAACCTCCACCACCCCCACCTCCTGTACTGGACCTGGCTCTACTGCTGGATATCCCTGATGAGTGTGTGCTCAAACGTCCTTTCAGTCAGATGGGTATGTTACACTGTTGGGAGTTCAATGGTACTGTATGGTACTGTATGTATCTGTGTGCACCCACCCATTAACTGTTACAGGGTGTGTGTGTATACATATACAAGTAACCAGTTCATTTTAAAATATATGTTTGTGTGTTCATTTGATTCTCCTGCTTCCAAATCTGGTGCAGATACAGAAGATGCTGTTGTTGCTGCTCCTACTGCTGCCTCCCATCCCACAGATAAGAACTTGTATCTGGCACAGATTCCACACAGGTAAAAAAAGAAGAAGGCTCAATTGGAAAGCTAAAATGAAATGAGTACATCACTGCAACTGTATGAATGTGTGTCTAATATCTACCCCCTCAAGGATCACAGCTTTTCAAGACACCTGGCCAAAACTAGAAAAATGGTTTGGTGAAAAGCAAAACATTTTGGTCCGTGTTGATGCAGATGTAGATGAGGAGGAGCTTTACAAAAGGGTGGAGTCGGTCCTACAGCAAGTTTTGATGCAAACACAAGAAGGTAACTGGTCGTCACTTTAGTATTAAGCAAACGTGACAGAATCGATTTCTTCAAAATTCTTAAATATTAGGTTAAAAAAACACTCATGATGATATTCTGTATCTTTTAACGAAATGTAAAGTAGACGATAAGTCATTTCTGAATGAAACAATATTTGCTTATTATATTCTGATTTTATTCCTTCATCAGCTCTCGCCACTCCTCCTGTTGAAGATGTAGTTTTGGAAAGTGGGAAAGCTCCAGACTCATCCTTTTCAGCTACACCTATACCTGTAGACCAAACTCTGGCCCTGGTAGACGAAGACCTTGGCCCCACTGAGTCCAATTCTAGCCTTGATAAGGAAAAAGCCAAAAGTGTGGAGTCACTTTCCATATCCAATACACACTCCCCCAGAGGTGATATGATCAGTAGTCTGAGGATTACACATTTGAACTGTTATTGTGAAGTCACCTCTGGTCACAAAAGACATTCTGCTTCAAAGGAAGGATTTATTAATGACATCTACTGACCATGACGTGACAAAAATGATTTCCAGCTGATAATTACTTAGTGGATGGTGCATGTGTTTTTTACACAGAATATAAACACTTTATTTCTCAAATTTCTCAAAACTTCATATTTGATCAGCGCTGCCTAGTTTCACTATTTGATCGGGGTTCAGGAGCAGTCATTGACACTGCGTCTGAGGCTGCTCAGCCCTGATTGGTTGTTTTAGGTTGGTCGCGATGGAATTGAGAGCTGCAGGTGGAGGCAGAAAAACAGGACTTTTTCCACAGATATTCTGCCTCATAGTGCTGCAAATATGAGAACTTATTTTTTATAGAAAGTTTCCTACTTTAGCTTTAGGGTAATAATCAGATAATGTGATACTATGAAAAATTATTAAGCATTCATTAACATTCAATAAAAATGAATAATTGTACCTTGTTATAGTGATTAAGTATGTACTTTTTTCTGGCTAATCAACAGGGCACTCTAGGAATGCATCAACTTCCTCAGTGACAAATCAGGATCCTCAGGGAGTCCCCGAAAGCCCACCTGAGTCTGCCTCTCCCTGTCCAGGTTCATCCAGCTGGGTCTATGTGGATGAACCCCTTCCTCCAGTAGGATAAAACTTTTAATTCATGTTTCTTTTGCTTATCGGAGTTGGAATTGCACTCTTAATGTTTTTATCCCTTGGAACATCTGGTTTTGCCAGTGATATATGACATGACATTCAGATGCACTCACTGGAGGTTTCCATAAGGTCGCCCTCTAACATGATTTAGCCCGTAGACCTATTTACCTGTGTTGTCTTTCAGAGTCTGTTTCAATTATATGAAAATACATGACATGTGACATCTTTTTGGAAATCTGTTGCCTTACACGTTGTCTTGTATTGTAGTGTTTTCTATCCTCCCATTCTCCCTGCTTTGTTCATATTTCCCTATCCCCATCTCTATCTATAGGAGATCCCAGAGTACTTATACCCCCATTGGGACACAGTGTGTGATTCTTATGTGAACAACGTTAAGACAGTGATGCTGCAGCTGCGCTCACAACGCACTGTTATTAACCGTCACCTATTCAACATCAGGTATTCTTCCAGGCCTTTGAAGTAGTGTGAACATGGTGTATCTCATGTATGACGCCAAGTGCAGATTAACACATAACTAACCATTTGCATAATGTAATACTTTCTGTGCTTGTATTTTCTCAATATTTATATTTTTAACAGTAAATCTAACAGTGTTGGTTGCGAGCAATTTACCTTTGCAGAGCCACTTATATCTTGTTAGATAGTTCCTCCTTTCTCATCCTTTTAATACTAGTTTTTGTCATGTAATGTAAAAGCTACCTATGCAGTATGAAAGTTGAGTATTAATAATAAGCCTCTGAATACAGTTATTTTTTAGGTACAATTGGATGTGACCTAAATGTAATTACGTATTACCTGTTTCCCTGAATATGTAGAGAGGAGTACAAGCATTACCTAGGGCGTCCAGATTTGAAGCAGGAGTTAGTGTCTCATTGGCAGAAGGACTTCAACAGCATACCTGATGATATGAGAGAAGATGAGGATACCAAGGCAGAGCTTCATCTGAGACTGGATGTGAGAACAATTTATAATATAATACAAAATAAATATTCTTAAACTGATCATGAAAATAGTGTTAAACAGCTTAAAATAAAATATATAAAATATGTGTTCTTATGTGTACACAGGAACTATGTGAACGTTTGTGGGACATTAGTGATAAGCGCAAGGAGGAGGACGAACATGAGAGGGCTGCACTCATGGGTGACGGCTGGTTGGAGGAGCACACTGCCGTCCTCGTCAACCACCACTCTGTCCTCATGCAGGTACATTTTCTGTTTACGTGTAACTATTTGACTGAATACCCATTTCCTTTCTTATGGCTCGATGAGCTCATGTTATAGACTATTTCCTTTGTTCTGTGTGTTTTGTAGATGTATGCTTATTTTCTGTCCTCTTTGTGTTTATAGTCAAACCCATAATTTTGGATTGTTTGTGTTCTATAGCTAGAGTTGGACCGTTTCCAGGACACACTCTGTATTCTCAGGGTCTACTATTTGAGCATGTACAAACAGGTGCTGCCTGAGCTCCCCTCCAAGTTGGTTTGTATCCCCCTATTGGACACTGCAGAAATTGAGGATCTGGACGAGAGGCAAGAAGCACACTAATAATAGCAATCTAACCATGTTACTATAGGTTAAATGATACATTTGTAAATAGTTTATGGATTATGATTTATTTTGTTCCACCAGTACTGAGCCAGCAGGCACAGGTATCTGTAGTCAGATGGATGACGGTGAGGACAAGAGGAAATCTAAACTGTAAGTGAGAGGCACTATCGCACACAGTATTTCCTTTAAGTTTTCTGCAGGCTGTTTGAAAGATGTAAGGGATGTTGTCATTTTCTCATAGCCCAAATGCTCTCCAGCACAAATACATCCACACATACACAATTAAACCTCCTCTGCTCTCGTTTTCCCCTCCCCCAGACATCCTGACTCCAAGACGATAAGCCAGAATCAGACAGAACCTGTAAAGGTCATGTCAAATCCTTTTTCTCTTTTTATTTATCTTTCATTCACTTTCATATCTACTTATAAAGGACTACCACAGATATTATATACCCTACTGTCTTTGTTTATTTTAGTAAACAGCTAGTTCCACTAGCTTATAAGAAAGTTGATGTTGGTTGAGGAAACAAAAAATCCTTGAATAATTCAAATGTTGTTTTTGGAATTTTACCTCGAAAACAATCCAAACCACTTACATAAAATATGAATGGTGATATGCTGATATAAAATCCTATAGCCAGAGATACTGACCCTTTTCATTGTTAACTCTAGCAATCCCATGAGAAACTGATCTCCCACTATGAAGAGGCACTCACAGCTATCAGCAAATTGGTAATGCTTTGTTCATGAAAATTTGCATGGGCATATTGTGGAGGTATGTATAATTTTGTTTAAATTTCTGATGTGTATGGGTTTTACACAAGTGTAGGTGTCAGCAGAAGCCCACCAGGGGGAACTAAAAGAGCAGAACGAGAGGGCGAAGTCTTCTGTAAGTGCAAATAAAAAGGAAAAAGGGAAGAAGTCATCAAAAAAACAGAAAGGTATTTCTTTGATATAGTATTATAACATGTACTGTAGGTTTCATTAGGTCTTCTACATCATGATCTTCCTGAAAATCTTGTTTCTCCAGGTTCACCATCCCCACCTCCAGCACCCAGCCCTGCACCAGCTGTTGACAAAAACTCAGAGAAGACTCATGATCAAAAAGTCACAGACAAAATACATAAAGAATATGCAGCCGCACTGGATCATGAAGGTATGCACACAAAGAGAACTTTATATGACAATGTATTGAATCGGCATATTAACATATTGTCAATTTCTGAAGTGGTTCTGTTTTCTAAGAACTGTGTACTGTGTACTATGGATCAATATATATAAATATATGCAGATGCGTATGTTGTTATGTGTATCCATTTATGTATTTTCAAGATGAGACGATATATGTGTATGTGTAAAAGATAAATATGCGTTCCTCGTTTTTTTTTCCCCTGTGTGCATGTGTGTGTTTTCCAGAGAATGCAGCAAAGGTGCGCATTGCGCTAATAAAAGGTCATGGTCTGGTGATGGTGCACTCCCTGCACAGCAGAGCAGAACAGACATTAAGTAGCATGCAAAAGTGGTTCGAAGCACACTATCTTGCAGAAATGAAGAGGTATGGCACAGTACAGTGTGGGTTCATGGTATGGTGTACACGTGTATATAGAGGGACTCGAATGTGAATGAAGCAGCGATAGTACAGCACTGCAGTGCTGTCCTGATAATTTTGTTGTCTATGATTAGTGTGTTATAAATGCTGTCTGTATTTTATCTCCATGGCAAGTTATAATGCTACACTTTGTTTGGGTAGTGTGTTACTGATTTTTTTAAAAGTCACAGAATATAAAAGATGTTCAAATGAATGAAAGCACTTTATGCGCTTCTGAAGTTTTGCCTGAAACTGTTACTTGTGAAAAGTTGTAGGTCTTAGTGTCCATGAGGAATTACCACTTCTAATACATTTAAACCTTTTTTCAGAGTTTTTTGTCCCTAATTACACATAGTTGACATATTTGTCATGTTATCTGTGTCTGTGTCCTTTCCTCTAGTATCGACCAACTATCAGAAGTGGTCCACCACCACATAGAGGCTGGTGCTCAGTTGCAGAATGAGCTGGTTTTGGTAATTACTATACGATTGTAGTGACTGTATTTTTTAATAATAACATTTGAACATCTACCCCAGGTAGATACAGTGGTGCTTACTGGTCACATGATTGCTACTGCAGGATGAAAGGTCAATTGTTTAAAGCGCCTGACATTTGACAATAAGACAACAGTCTCCTTTATCTCACTCCTTATGCTTCAAGATTCTCTATATTCTCTTTTCAAGGAATCTACTGATTTCTTCCTGAATGGAGACTGCCATATGGTAGCTACGCCGGCTCCCCCTCCCCGCCCACCTCCTCTGGAGAAACCCACACGGTCCACCCCGACTATCACTCAACTAGAGTCAATCCACCAACAGCTATGCAACTTTGCTCCATCAGGTTAATACAGGGGAGATCATTTGTTATTGGCTCTATTGTCCTGCTATCCATCCATCAATCCTTTTTCTTCCTTTGTAACTTCCAGGACTCATGTCCACGTCTGACTTCTCCACTTTGCTCGGGAATATCACCTCTGTTAACATGGGCAGAAACATCTTGCCTGAGCCCTGGATTAACAAAAATGAAAAACAGGTACCCTTCAAGTATTTCAGAGACTAAAAACAAAGAGTTAGGTGATAATTCCTTTTCTCTTTGCCTCATATCTCTAAATAATTCCACAAGGCTGCTAGGAACACAGTTTATGAGCAGTTTTAGTCAATAGACAAAACAAAAAACACATAATTAAATAGCAATCCTCTGACTGCAACTCAGTGTAGAGGAAGTTAAGCAAGACACACAACATGACTTACAGGAGCATTGTCCTTTTCTCTCTTGTCCCCAGTTGATGGAGATTGTATCTCTGCTAATGGACAACTATGAGTTGATAGACTGGCGTCGGTTTCTTCTCAGTGCTGCCCTCCCTTGGCCATTTCCCTCCTTATCACAGCTGCTGGTCGTGTTACAACGTTTCAAGGCAGCAGATGTTGACGACACAGGCTATATAAACGAGGAACAGTACCTACAGGTGTCTACAAACACAAACTCAGGCGTGCACTATAATTTCTGTTTTGGTGGTCTGGTCACATATTCTAACTGTGTTTTAAATCACACTACATCCTTCTACTCTGGATGAATAGGCCTAGGTTCAAGTCAATGTGACAGCATATTTAAATATACACTGTGTACTTTATATATTATAAGGTGAAAACTATAGCAACCTGAATGTAGAAATAAATGTTCAAGTTGCTTCTCTCACCAGACAGAGTTGTGGTTTTCCAAGGAGAGTGTCCAGCCTGTCCCAGAGGACCCCTCTGAGCCTCTACCTTATGATCGTCTGGCTAACCTACGCAAGGTAAACTACCTGTGAAGCCTGCTTTATTCCAATGTAAAACTTTATTATTCTTAACATGCGAAATTCAATGATCATGGTACACAGACAACTTTCTGTAAACGACATAAAAGGAAAGAACAAAGACAAAAAAGTAATCAAAGAACATGAAGGTACAATTTGAGAATCACCCAATTCTTTAAGCTATTACAGTAAGATGACTTTTCAGCTATTTTTAATTATATCTTTGTATAGGCAGTCATTAATCTATAACACGTATATAGGATACAGTCATCACAATGCCATGCACTTTGTTCTAAACCTTAACATCTTGTGCTTACTGTTCATTCAAATTAACGCCGCAAATAATAAATGACAGAAATTAACAGAAACGTGTGCCTCTGTTCTTCCTTCTTTGTTAGTTCTTTTTCCAGTTATTTGCAGACCACTCTCTCCCTCCCCCTCGACTGGACTATGTGTCTATGCTGCAGTACTTTGCAGCTGACCCGAACCCTAGACAGGGCTTCATCAGAGCACTTAGTGTAGTGCTGGGACAACATATCAAGCACTCCTCACCAGGCCATCTTGTCAGGGTGAGTAAATTAACGTCCAAAGGAAAGTGAATGAAATGTCCACTTGAAAATCATTACAAAAGGACTTTATCTTCTTCATCTTCTGCCATCAAAAACATTATCTGCCACCAATGTCTTATGACAATAATGCTTCTGTAGCATGCATCTGTTTTTTCTATTGGTTAGTCATTTGTGTTGTAATTAACATGAGTTTTAATGTTTGTCTTCGGTACAAACTATTGCACATCAGCAGGGCAATATCATTATGTTTTGTGTATAAAGTCTATGCCCAGTATAGAAGAAGCTACAGTGCTCAGCTCTTCAGAACTTGATGGAGACTACAAGAAGGAAGAGACTCTCTGTGCATCAAGCAGTTTGCAGGAAGTGTCCATCCCTGCTCTCCTTGCTGTCATCTGCCACAAAGTGACCAAGATGAAAGACAACAACTCCTTTCCTCCAGGCTGCCTGAGTCAGCAGGAGCACACTGAGGTATAGCACTATGGAAGTTCATACTAGGTTCTTAAGGAAACACATAAATGACTGGTTGAATTGATTAGAGAAATAAATTGTAAAATAAATCAGCTCCCGGTATACTTAAGCTGTTAATAGTTTAAATTTACTAATTCTAAAGGTTTACAGAATACTTAGCGAATTTTAAAGGCGAAGATGTCTTTACTTAGACAATGCATTTTTTCCTAACTCGAATCAGTAACAATATATTGTAATTAACATTAAACTCTTCTGTCATGGTAATACTTTTTAACTGTGTTGGCTTCTAGCGACTGGAGCATCTATTCAGAGAGCTGGGCTACAAGCCTGAGGACCGTGTTCCCTTCTCAGTTCTCTCTCAGCATCCTTTCATCCAGGGTCAGATGGAGACATCCACACACTACCAGCTTGTAGTAAGTCTATATGTTCACTCATCTATTTTTCAAAAATAGAACACCACTTGTTCTCTGCTGCTGCGGCAATCAGTCACACATACTCATCATACAGACTGTCCACCATCATGAGGATGTGTCTTTCTTTTTTCTCTCTTTTTTTTAACTTTTATTTATTTCTCAAACTTTTGTCCCTCTTTGTCTCTCAGAATATTCATAGAGTGCTACTGGCCAATCAGGATGAAGGAGAGGGTAACAGCTTGACACTTTCCTAAAGGATAAGACATATACAGTACATTTACGCCTGTCTCCATCACAACAAACTCTTCAACTGAGGAAATGCAAATATGTTACTTTGACCATTTTGAAGTATTCTAATGAGTTGTCTAAGGAGAATGTTTGCTGAAGTGTATTGCTTACTTCACTATTGAATAAATACATTTACAACCATAACTTGTGTCAGCAGGTAGAAATGTCTATAACTGATGAAGGTTGGAATGACAACACAATTGAATGACAACAATAGCATCGATGATGGCAGGATTGACCCCTCTTACTCACTTTTTTTCCACGATACACTCCAGCAGTTTTTCTGACTGACTTGTTTTTCTAATGACCTCTCTGACACAGAAAAGCATTGGTTGCGGCTACAATGAGTGCATTGTCCAGGATAACCTACATGTCAAGCCTGACTTACCAGCAACTGCCTGCCAGGGCACCCACAACCCTATCACAGTCCCTACAGCAGTGATGTGTTACGGAAGCTACCCTATTTAGCGGCCCCTGCTGCCTGTCTGCCAATCAAGTTAATGTGCATGCTGCTTTGAAAAAAAATAATGAATGTTTAAAAATAGGGGCATGTATCAATAAAGTAACCGGTGTTGTTAGCCAGCTTTTCTTGTTATTAAAGTCAACTTATAAACGCATCATTAATTAAAATTAGGTACGGGTGTCACAATGAATATCATTATCATGAATAAGTGCCTTCCTTTACTTATTGATGGAGGGGGTTACATTCTGTCAGCATTTGTCTAATTTGATACAACCAGAGCTTAGGGAAAACCCCACCCCTCTGACCCACCTCCCTTTCTCTCTTTCCCTCCCTTTAATTATCACTGCAGGTCCAAGGCTCTTGGACTTCTCAGTGTCTGACTTTTAGAGAAAACAGAGCTGCTCACACGTGTCATATAGACTTAATAATACTTGCAGACTTGCATCCAAAACTTCCTGAATAATTAGGAATAAAGGAGCGTCTTAATGTCGGACCTTTTACATTTGTTGCAAGACAAGGCATACTGGATACATTCAAGGTACACTAAATATGGATTCTGGATTTTCGCCTGTATCAACTTGACAATGCAGACTGTATAATCCGTAGAATCTTTACTTTCGACTCAAACGGACATGGACATGAAGAGAAGACTCTCAGGGCATGGCGTGGTGCACTGAAAAGATGATATTATCAAGAAAGTGATTTTTTTTTTTCTGTTTTATGTTGGTAATCCTGCGTTTGACATTTCTTGTTGAAACTTTCCATTTGTCTGGATCACAACTCTGTTTCAGGACCCGTTTGACCCAGTTCCACTCTGGATCAAACTTCGTTGCTGTATTACAGTTAAAAGGGCAAACCTTCTCATGAGGAATTCAGTTCACGCAGCGAGGTTTTCATCACAGTTTTATTTTTGAATTGAAAGACTATTTTGAGAGGACTTTGGCTGCAGGTCAGTGTGTGGAACTCTAATGACAACATGAGGATTGTATTTTGGATGTTTTCTCTTCTGGCTCTTCCAATACTTCAGTCTGCCAAGATCCTGACTGTCTGTCTAATTGGTGAGTAGTGGAGCAGTGATTGTGCCTTTTACTGATAGCAACAGACGATATTCATTGTAAATATTTGTTCAGAACTATGTGAAGAATAAGCACATCCCTGCCCGACTGGTGGGTCAAGAAACTACAGTAAAGGGTACATTTCGTTAAGAGCTTGCGAAGAAATTTGCTCCAGTGTGTTTATATACAAATCCATGTAGTATGTTGCAAACAGCAAGCAGTGTGTTCAGGTAGCATAGTATTTTGTCTCTTCTGTCCTTTCCTCCAGGAGGAAGCCACTACTTGTTATTAGATGAAATTTCTCATAACTTAAACCAGCATGGCCATGAGGTCCGCATGCTCTTGCAACTGGGCAACCCTGTTATTACAGGTAAACTGATCGTACAGTATAAGCATATATATACAGAAAATATATGGACGCATTTCTCTTTTTGATTTAGTCACTCAAATTTCATGCAAATTTATGTTGAATTCCTCCCAGGTTTTTCCTATGTAGGCCGTGCAGACAGTTACCAGATGAGTACCTGGTCCTTAGGAGAGAAATACATCAAAGAATACAATGGCTGGTTCCTGGAGCAACAAAAACTGTTTTTACTGGGAAGGTATCACACAGATTTTTGATTTCTTTGAGACTTTGTTCTTGTTTTCGATCCTGAGTCTGGTTTTCCATCAGCATTTTGAGGCTCTTGAATTTATCTTATACTGATTACCAATCAATACCAATTTGTCTCTGTTGTAGACTTCTGAACCTTCTTGGATTAAAGTGAAAATACTTGTATCTGACAGCATTTTATTATATCAGATTTAAATTATTTCTCACTCCCTTTTCTTCTCTGTTTGTCTCTCTCTTCACTCACTGTCATTTTCCTCCCTCTCTTTTTATTAGGGATAACTTTAATAGCTTCCTAAACTTCATGGGGCACCTGTCTTATCAGTGTGACAGGCTGTTAGGGGACAAAGAGATAATAACATTCCTCCAGAGGGAACACTACGACATCGCCATCCTTGATGCTTTTAACCCCTGTTCCTTCATCCTGGCACACAAGCTTGGTACATATGCTGTTTATATCACTTTGGTTCATGTCATGATCACTATCATCCTCTAAATCTTTACATTAGAACAGTTAGATTTTATTCATCCATAACTTTCCAATTTTGTTATTTGTAGCTCACAGATGTTTTCAAATTTGCTAATTCAGACTAATGTATGTACAGCCATAAATCTACAGCTGTCCCATGTACTTTACTCTTGATTTTCTTCAGGTGTCCACTACATAGCTTTCTATCCTGGCACTCTGAACGGTCCTCTTTCAATCGCTCTCCCCAGCTCAGTCTCCTACATCCCAGTGTTCGGCTCCCAGCTGTCTGACCACATGAACCTCTGGGGTCGTGCAAAGAACCTCTTTTATTCTATCTTGGCTCCTGTAGGTAAGAATAGTGTTACATAAGAGAACACATATTGTCAAACGTATTATCTGGCTTGCTTAATAAATTACATAATCATCTTCAGTGTACACTGTACTAGCCCTCTAGACATATTAATATTAGAAATTAGCACATTCTTGGGTATCATGAATATAGGTTTTTACACAATTTCTTCTTATATTTCATTCTCCTCTCATTTGTAATATGCTGATTATATATTAGAACTTTTTTCCTGAAAGAATGTTCTGGGTTTGCTACTAGCCAGAAAGTGGTTTAGCACCACTGACAAAATAAATTATTATAATGATTAAATCTGAACAAAAGTTGAGCATACAATGTTGGTGTTTTTTTAAATTGTGTCCTGTATCAAAGGCCAGGAACTTATTTGGTCGACATTTAGAGAAGTAGCTGAGCGTCACCTTGAGTCAGGCTCAGCCTCTGGAGGATTGGAGGAGTTACATCAAGGAGCTGAACTCTGGGCCTTCAACACTGACTTTTCACTGGAGTTTCCCCAGCCTCTTATGCCTTACACAGTGCTGGTTGGAGGTCTGCTGAATAAACCTGCAAAGCCTCTAGAGCAGGTCTCTGCTCTTGATACATATATTCAAATACATCTGTGAGACCGTGAGATGTTTTCAAATTAACTAGCCTTCTTTCCCTCTCTTTGCCATTCCCACTCCAACCGAACTCCTCCCTGTTCACAACCATCTGTCATCCTGCCTTACTCAACACTGCAAATGTTCCTTTGTATTTGCCATACCAAAACCATGTTGATGCCTCAGGATCTTGAGTTGTGGATCTCCAGTTTTGGAGAGGCGGGTTTCATTGTTGTGACCCTGGGGTCAATGGTCTCTTCCGTCTCTGTTGACCCTCTGCTTGTGGAGCTGGTGGCTGGCTTCTCCAGGATCCCTCAGGGGGTGCTCTGGAGGTAAAAGTATGACACAATTCATAAAGGCATAAATAATATAACACTTGTATCATTATGTGTCACATAAATAAAGATAAATGGGGTAAACACATATTATTTTTTCACAGTCATGAAATGATAAAATCCCATTGTTTTCAATTAATGTCAGTATGTTCCTAAGACCCTTGTGTTTTGTTTGCAGGTATGACCCGAAGCGATGGCCATCTCACTTGGACAGACCACCCAATCTCAGGCTAATGGATTGGCTGCCTCTCAATGACCTGCTGGGTAGGAACAGTCTCTTACCCTAACCCTTTGTTACAAACATAACAGTGGGTAATAGTATATGGTAGATTGACAAAAGGCTTGTTAGTTGCAGGAATTGTGGACCTGAATTGTGGATTTGAAAGAACACTAAACAATAATAATAACAGCTCCGTTCTTCCCCCTTCATATTTAAAGAAATACCACAAGACTCTAGTGATTGCTTTAAATGTTCAGTAAATCTGTTTTTTTTTTAATTAAAAGTATAAACAGAGTAAGATACCAATACAGTGTGAATTATCATGGAAGTACTTGCTGGTCATTGCTCTGCCCTGTAATTTAGCAATGTACCGGTCAAAAAACCCTAGGCTATAAGATAGACTGTTCTTATTTGTAGATTGTATCACTCTCTACTACACACAAAAACTCTAACTTCCTTTATTCAGTTTATTTTCTGTTTACCCTAGGCCACAAAAAAGCATGCCTCTTTATCACCCACGGTGGACAAAACAGCCTACTCCAGGCTGTGTATCACGCTGTTCCGGTGCTGGGAATCCCTCTGTTTGGAGACCAGTTTGATAATGTGGTGAGGGCTGAAACAAAGGGACTTGGCTTCACCATCAACCCCACGCACATCACCAGGGAACTTCTCAGCTCAAGTATTCAAACACTCATACAGGACATCAGGTATGTGGATAGATGGCTGGGCTACATTTGTGATGCCAGTAGAGTACAGAAATGTCTGTAACTACACTTTTTACAAATTCTCCTTTTCTAGGTTCAAGTCTTCAGCTTTGTCCATTAGCAGGATCCACAAATCCCATCCCGTCCCGCCAGCTCTTCGACTCATCCAGTGGGTCGAGCACATCCTGCACAGTGGAGGTGGAACTCATTTGAGACCGGTTTCACTAACGCAACCATGGTACCAGAGATACCTGTTGGACTTGGTGCTTCTTCTCTTCCTAGGGCTTCTTGGTCCTGTGGTTGTCTGCTGGACTTTCTGTAGGGACAAGAATAGCAAGGACAAACACAAAATGCAATAGCAGTAGATCATCAGACTTATACCTCGTGTCTGTGTTACTTGTTTATCTTGGACTTGAATACTTCTAGCTTTTAAACGATGAAATCCTGCTTCCCTGCTACCCTACAGTACTGCAGATGTTCAATAAATAAGCCATGCTTGTTGTAACTGATTTATACATTTCATCTTTACCTAAATAAAATAGATAATAATGGGCTGTCATGTGAATGTAGGAGACCTTTGCTTTGACACAAGTAATGAACTTAAGTTTTCCCCCCCCCCTGTAGCCCCACCAGGCCCAGAAAAGATACCCCTTAAGGACAAAAATATAAAAAAGGAGTTTTTTTTAAAAGTGGTTTCAACATGAGTGTGCAAAAAATGCATTTAAAGGGGTTTTTGATGCTTGATTAATACAGTTTCTTTTCAGTGGAATAGCCATAATGCCAAGTGTCCTGCCCTATCCCCTCCCAGCGCCATCATGTCTACCAGACGCCAGCGCCAGACTGTCCAACACCTCTGTGCTGCTTTGACCCGACTGTGCTGCAAGCACGTATACAAGAACACACACCCTAACTAAGCAATGCTTTTGTGTTGTTGCATGTTTCCAAAAGGTAGGAAGCCACCTGCGTTAGGCTGTGGTAGGGTGGATGAACATTGAGAATGTTTTTGTGTGCTGCTTTGCTTGCCTAGTTTGGGTTCATGAACAGATGAAGTATGTTGAGAAACTTAGAATGGAAATATGCCCTACCTGCAAAGTTTATGTATGCAGATGTGTGTATGTGAATGTGTGTGTTTGGGGCAGCGTTTTGGTCTACTGGCTCTTCAATTATTAACCACCTGCAAGTCTCAACTCTGACCCCCACACCCTCCTCTGCTGGTTTCCACTTAGTCTCCTTCCCCTTTCTAAACAAGACACAAAAGCAGTGAACAGCAATGTTCACGGTCAGCGCTCAAGCCACTGTTGAGAGCAGACCAAGCCTTGGAGGCCCCCCTTCTCTGATCTGTTCTTCCTCCCACTCCTCACATCTGTGTTGGGGGTTAGCAGAGAGAAAATATAGATTAGCAAGGAAATAATGACCAATTAGAACGGCTTGTTCTCTGTCCATTCAACTGTCTATTTTGTCATCCCTTCCCTGCATTTCATTTGTCTGTTTAGCTGGCAGTTGCAGGTGCCAGTGAGTCTTCCTCTGTCTCGCACGCAACCAAAACAGGCAGGGCAAAGCAGCCAAAGCATGACTGGAGGGGGGGGGGGACAACAACGCAAAAGGGAACACAGGGAAATTGCAATCAGAGAAGAAACAGCACAGCAAAGCAGACTTAATAACTTGATATAATGATAACAATATAGCAGACAACACAGACATTAGTCCAAAAGGCAATTTTAATACTGCAAATGCATTTAAGTTATAGTTATATTATTGATATTTGACTTGAATTGGAATTGCAATCATTTAGTTCAAACAGGTTTATTACAGGTCTCCTGCAGTGACAAGCAATATACAATCAAACATAAAATTACATTTTTATAACTGCATCACAATGTCATATAAGATGGAACAAGTGGAAGTTGTAAGGTTTAAAGGTTGTGTCTTCCGAACATTAAAAGTTTAATGTGCTCTTTTGAAGTCAGAGATATGGCTCTGCTGTGAATGTTGGTTACGTGTGGGGGAAAGGATGTTTAAACATACTTGTAGCTGGCATTAACAGTGCATATGTGGTTTCACACTTGTCAGATGGCTGTAGTAGCAGGTTCCTGTCTTGATGAGTTGTCTTAATGATAATGAATGTCAGAATGAAAGAAAGGACTGTGTAAAATGGTGAGTTCAAAGAGGAAATTGGAAATACATTTGATGGTTTTGATGAGATAAGATATACCTTTATTGTGTATGTAAAAATGTATAATATGTGTTGGAGTTGCTGGGATTTCAACCTATTTGTTTTCTGAACCTCCAATCTGTGTTGTTTGGGGGATAGAGCCCCATCTAGTGACCCGAGAGAAAGACTTCATTGAGAGTGAGACTTGTGCCTGAAAAATCATGACTTCCTGGACAAGAATTAAACCCAAATCTAGAATTACTCATAAGTATAAAATAAACAACCCATGAAATGTATTCAGACACTGTTATTAAAGTTACAGATTCACCCCATTACTATTTTCTGATGGCTGCACTTGGCTTTTTTGTATATTTTACAAAAACACACACAGTAAAAACAACAGCCCTGCATTAAATCCTACAATCTTCTGAGACAACTGAATGATTCTTTGTGGTGTAATTGTATTGCATTACACCAAAAGGTGTTTCTAATATTTAGTCTACCCTCATTTATAAAGATTAGAAAAAAATATTAGAAACACCTCTTAGGAAGAAAATAACATTGTAACCTTCACTTTGCTACTTTATAATCCATACAAATTCATTATTTTGCTTCACCACCACATTTCAGAGTGAAATATTGTATTATATATATATATATACATACAGTAAATCCATGGGTGTCAAACTGATCCAGTAAAGGGCCGTGTGGCTGCAGGTTTTCATTCCAACCAAGCAAGAACACACCTGACTCGACTTACTCAATCACCTGTCTTCACACAGTTGATCTGTTGGACCAGGTGTGTTTTTGATTGGTTGGAATGAAAACCTGCAGCCACACGGCCCTTTACTGGATCAGTTTGACACCCTTGGATATATATATATATATATATATATATATATATCCTAAAATGATTTAGTGTTATACATACAGCTACAAAAATGATAGAAATAAATTTAAAATACTGTTTACACATTATTACCTCAGTAGAAATAATCCATTAATATTATATATATATATATAATATCTTTGAAGTCATTTTATATAATGACTACCTCTACATTGTTGTATTGTGAGTGCAGATCTTTTACTGTGGTGTGTCTATTCCCCTATTGCTACTTTCATTTAATAAAAGATATGAGTATGATGATGATGATGGTACTTCGTTTCTTCAAGCACTATTTATTAATTTGTATTATAAAGGAAAATAAATATTGATAAAATAAAGTTACTGTTAAAAGCGTCCATCCGCTGCCAAGAGGGCGCAATAGATTTTTTAGAGGAGGTGGCACACAAAAGTCTTGACACACTCGAACCTGATTGGCTAGAGTGCTGTCGCCTGATTGGTCAAAGTTGACAACGTGGGCGTGGCTGACCGTCAATGTTTATGTAGCCCGCTGTCCGTGATATGTAACCGTACCGTGACTCTGCGATGTGATTTTCGGACATTGATTTGTTCTCACGTCATTTAACCCGCTTTCTTTACCACATTATGCCCCAGCCGTTGACATGGGGACTCACTAGCAGGTGAAACACGGAAGGGGCCGAGCAAAACGCCGGGATGGCGGGCGCCTTTGGCTTCAAAGGCTGCCAGAAAATCCGCGGTCCGCAGATTAGAAGTCTGCTGGAGGCGAAGGACTTCATTCTCCTCGACTGCGACGGGGTCATATGGCACGGAGAGAAGGCGATCACGGGCGCGGCGAAGGTGGTGAGCTCGCTGATACGGCACGGCAAAAACGTAGTGTTCGTCACCAACAACTGCACCAGGCCCCGGGAGAATTATGTGCACAAGTTCTACCGGCTGGGCTTCACCGACGTGATGCTGGAGCAGATCTTCAGCTCGTCGTACTGCTCGGCTCTCTACCTGAGAGACGTGGTCAAGATCAGCGGCCAGGTGTTCGTCATGGGCTGCGACGCACTGCGCAGGGAGCTGCTGGAGGCGGGCATCCCCTGCGTGGAGGAGGCGGACGACCCGGACGCCACCATCTACAACTGCGCTCTTGCTACGGACGTCAAGGCGGTGCTGGTGGGACATGATGACAAACTGACTTTTCTCAAACTGGCCAAAGCCTCGTGCTACCTGAGGGACCCGGACTGTCTGTTCCTGGCCACCGACAACGACCCATGGCACCCTCTGTCAGGTGGAAGGATACTGCCAGGTATGGTGGTGATGGGGCTCTGTAATGCCAACCATATATAGTACTGAAAGGGCTTACTGAGAACAGACACAGGAGCTCCAAGAGGTCAGCTAGAGCTAGAGCCCCAGTCTGAAGCATTTCTGATTTACTTTTGTATTATGTTTTTGTTCCCTTTTACTTAATACAGCTGCACATTACATACTTCAGCTATATCTATATCTTTAGGTTAATGGTTTCCTACTGTAGTTATTAGTTGTAGCTGTCATGTTTTGGGTGATTTCTGTAGTGTTTGTGTGAATCTGCTGTGACATGAAGGTTTGTAGAGAATGTAGACAGCCTCTGTTCATCTCCAGAATGGACACTTTCGTAAAACACATTCTAGCTGCATTTCTGCTAAGTTACACCCTTTTTTGTCTAAAATACTAATAGACGTGTTCATTGTGATGGCCTGCCCGTGGCTGACTGACTGCCATTCTTCTCATTATTGTTTATATACCTCATCACCCAGAGGCCCATACCATGGACAGTGCACACGAAAATAACCACCTGACCTCAGGGTTTAGCAGTTTGACTAAACACAAATGTATTTAAGAAGAAATATGCATGATGTAACTGCAACACAAACTCATTTTAAAATATAGTAAAACAATTTCACAGGGCCTCAAAATCATGGGATAATGGGGCAGCCAGGTGGCCTTTGCTGCATGTCACCCTTCCTCTCTCCCTTTATTTCCTCTCAACTCCTTACTCCTTAATAAAAAAAATGCTTAGCCCCTTTTTAGGCAATACTGTATGTGATGAGTAGCAGACGAGCACATGCAGAACCATAGTCAAAGTACTAAAAACATTGCAGAATAAATCTCCCTCTGTGTCTTATTTGTGACAAACGTGTGTAGTCACTGCAGATAAGTGATGCACAATACAGAATATCTCAATTGCACCTACACTGACTTAAAGGAGAGGGGTTAGTGGGTGGTTGGAGGAGAGGATGAGTCTTAAGATTCACTTTAATCTGACCTTTTCGTCTCATCTTTACCCCCCGGCAGGTTCTGGGTCCCTCACTGCAGCTCTCGAGGTGTCCTCGGGTCGCAAGGCCACCGTGATCGGCAAGCCCAGCCGCTTCATGTTCGAGTGCATCTCCAGTCAGTTCAGCGGGGTGGACCCCGCCCAGTGCCTGATGATCGGGGACCGCCTAGAGACAGACATGCTGTTTGGGTCCAACTGCGGCTTCGACACCATGCTCACTCTCACCGGTGTGTCTCAGATCGAGGAGGCCCAGGAGTACAGGGATAGTGAGCTGACAACCAACCACAGCCTGGTGCCTGACTACGTGGTGGACACCATCGCTGATTTCTTACCTGCTTTTGAGGAACTGGAAGAACAGGGAAATTGACAAGTCCTTTCGCCTCCAGTACAGAGCATAGATTGCTTCTACTGCATTTCAAGTGCAATGTTAAGCCTGGCGTTTGCAAGAAAACATACGTATCTAGCCACAATAATCAAAAACTAGAGATGTTCTTCAGTAACAAGTCGCTGGTCATGTTGTGGCCAAGACACGCATAGGACAGAATATTCTCCCCAAAAAATAATCAGAGTAATCCAGTGCATACCTCAGTGTTTCTTCTCGTGTTGTGCCCATTTGTGACTTGACAGTTCCTTGTTGCTGTAAGTGGTTATATTAATGTATGAATATACTGCACTTTCTTCTTCATGAAGTTCATAGATCGTGTTTGATATTGGGGTTTGAACATCAAGAGGTATTTTTGTAAAGCCATGAATTGTTCTGTGAAGGCATTCATGTGTTCATGAGCTGGTTGTGTGGTACTTGCTAGTCTGCTTTTCTCATATGTGTTTGCCTGTGTGTGACTTCTCCTCGATTTCATTCATAGCAAAAGGAGAGAATTAAAAACTAAAACTGTGGGCTTTTCTCAGCTCTGGTGGAGACAAGATGACAATCTGCCACAGGTGAAGTGTAGCCTATATTCACCTTTCTGTCATGTCTGTGCTACATGTGCCAACATTCATCTGAGTACTAAACCGCTTACTGAATCTCATAGTTAGTAAGTAACCAGTTACACATTAATGTTTGCTGGTTATACTGCACTGTTGTGAAATTTCAATGTTGTTAATGTTGACCATATAGAGCATGCCAGCAACGGTAACAATAAATACCTAACAATGAACTCTAAATTTGTTGCTGTTCATCTGTTGAAGACAGTGTCCTGTTATTACAGATGTGCTTGGGTCTGCTTGTTTTGTTTCTAAGTATCTACATCAAGCATAAGAGCACCACAATCAAAATACAATATTCTTTTAATCATTTCAATCCAGCAGCAGTTCACATGAACATAACACCATTCCATTCAGTACTATTGCAACTTGATATCCAGCATCTCTTCAGGCTTGTTAAGCTCAAACTAACAGATCAGTCGTGCCTTATTTCCACCTCATGGTTCAGCTCGACTCAACTCACTTTCGATACCAGGTTCATTTCGTTTCCCACTGCAGATAGTACCCCCCTCAGTGTAGAAGGGATTTGCAGCTGATCACATTCATTTTACGGGATTGCAATTTCTGGGTTGAGTGAATAAAACAATTGCGGTCACTATTGACCTTTTTCACAGCAGATGTTTTTTCTTGTAAAAGTAGGAAAAACAAAATGGTGAAAACTAATTTAGTGACCAAGTGACCCGGTAAGCCATGACAGTACCCTCACCAATAGCTCATCTAAATGGAATGCCGTCGTTTTTAACGTCCTCGATTACAAATGTAAAAAAGGTCTAGTGATGTTGGCTTGACTATTTAAAAATGGCAGGTTTGTGCAGGATATCCTTCACACACATGGCCATTCTCTCTGTCCAATCAGTGGTCTGTAGTGTTTTATCTTCACCTGTCATTATCGACTCAGCTTGGAGGGAACAGATACTATACGCACTTTTGCTAATGGCAAACCAAGTAAGATCGAGTTGAGCAGTGCTGAACCATGCAGTGAAAAGCAGAGGAACCTTCCCATAATTTTCTTCTATATGTACCAGAGTCTCATGCTTGGATTTAGATGTGGTATTTCAAGTGAAGCTAAAAATAATGACAATTAGAAATCAGAAAAATCTTGAGTTGAGATGGTATGTTAAAACCAAGGTTTAACAAAAACAAGAAACATGTCTGAAATAGCTGCAGTGGCTAAGGAAAACCTAGAAGCTTTTGGTATAGATTTGCTGTGTGTAACAGCATGAACTTAAAATATAGTTAAGATTTAACATCTAAAAAATAAACATATGTACATTTTAACAGGCTTTATGCAATACTTTATTCTACATCATGTCTTAAATGTGGCATTAGGTTCTCTTGTGCTGAGTTAAAGACACGTACTGATCTCCAACAGATAAGGACTTTGGCTGCAGTGATTGAGTCGCTTCATGTCACTCTGGTCCACCACGCTGTGAAGAAAGAAAACAGAAGACTGTCTGTGAAAAACATACCAAATGTTTGACTTATGACATGACGTGCAGTGCACACGCAATCTCTCTAAATAGGCCATCTTTATTTAGGTATGAGTTTTTGCAACTAGTTGTAAAGTGTCCACAAGATGCTGTAAATCAATTAGAATTCCTTCATGTCAGTGCAAACAAAAACTCTGCCTTTTAATACATTTTTATCACATCTTAGTTCTGAAGTTAACTCACACATCACACTATCTATTCCTACAGTTGCAATACAGACATCTCTTCAAATTTTTGGTAGCTTTAAGTCCAAAGGTTACTATGCAGGTTTATCTTAAACCAAGGACAAAGGTTATAACCAAACCTGGATGTAGTCCATTTCATCCACCGCCATCGCTCTCCTGCGGTACCTTGCAGGTATTAGCTGAATAGAGGCCAGGGTGTCTGGCGTGCCAGCAATTGGGGTCGAAGGTACACGAGGTCTTGATAACGGAGGCGGTGCTGGAGCATTGTGTGGTGAGAGGTTGACTGCTAATGTTTTCAGTGCTTCTTGGGCTATGAAAAAGACAGAAGAAAAAAATGTCTATAGATAACGAGAAACTAGAAGAAGCCCTGAGGAGAAAAAAACACAAAAGCAAATTCTCAAGAGCAAAATTGTGCAAATATTCATCTAGTATTTCACCTATTGGAGTATAAAAACAACAGTTTCTAAAGGCCTGTATTTAAATTATAGTTGTGCAGTCTACAGCTGGATACACTTGCACCCCTTAATAATTTCAAACTGCATTGCAGCTGTACTGTAAATACAGTAACTCAACCAGACATTGAGAAAGAATCATCAACTCAAACAGAAAGCGAAAATACACAATAAAATAGGCCTGGAAGTACTTTACATAGTACATTACCAGGAGTTGCTTTTAGGGTCATCGTGTCAGCTGTCTGACCCTTATTCACTTCCTTCACACTCACCGTTGGGCTTTACGATGTCTTGTCTTAAAGGGAACTTGATCAGCGGAGCGTGAGGCCGAACAGCCTGCAAACACACATTTGTTAAGTCAAACAGCTGTGTGAATTATGAAATGTGAGTCAATTATGCCAAAACCAAACAAATATTTTCCCATTTCCCTCATTAAGAATCTAATCATGCAGCTAGGTTTTTTTTTTGGGGGGGGGGGGGGGGGGGGGGGCTGGCGCTGAGATAAACCATAGACAGTGTAAGTGAAAAGATGTTAGTGGTGCTAAAAATAATTGAAAACTGACTTTTCAAAGCAATTTTTCTTTACAGAGTGAGCTTATTTTTCATGATTATTTCTCAACTTCAGTGTTGTTGACCTTTTTCAATTACATTATTAAAGCTTGGTGCACCACAGTTTAAGTGACAGATGATGCTAGCTTCTCAAATGCAAGTATTTGCTATTTATTTTTCTGTTTGAACCATTGCACAGTAACATAACGTTTACTCGGTTCACATTGCATGTCAAATATTTGTAATTTTTATCTTTTGGACTGACAAATAACCAAATTTAAAGACGGCTCACTGGTCCGGAAAATATTAAGAGCCATTATTTTAAAAAAAGATACTAAACAATTCACCAATTAACCAAAAAATAGGCTAAATAGGCAGGAACGATTTCCTGCCACATGCCATCACACTGTACAATAACAGTTAAACTTTTCAGAACACAATCGGAAGCACCTGATGATCTGTCCACTGAACCTCGGATTATTATGTTTACATTTGCACTACAATTGTTCCGCTTATGTATACAGTTTAGGTATCTTTTATATTATATTTCTACATTACTGTTTGGATGTGTCTGTGTGTAATGCTGCTGTTACACTGCAATTTCCCAGCTTGGGATCAATAAAGTATTTCTATTCTATTTAAAAATAAACTGATTAAGAAAACAATCATTAGATGCATTCCTAATACTGGGCTACTGGGGTATAAATGTAAGTAAAAGGCGTGTCAGATACAGTAAATTATTTGATCATTAAGCGAGTGAATAGAAGAAAATGACTAAAACCGAGTGACTGAATAAGTTAACTGAGTTTTTAACCTAAATTACAGCTTTTGATTTTAGCTGAACTTAATCTCTAAACAACGTTAACTAGCTAACGCTACATCCTGAGTACATTTGCATTGGCAGACTGAGCTAACGGTGCTGCCAAATCGGTGAAAATGTCAATAACTGTTATTGATTTAGTCGGTAAAAACCGTTTCTGTTGCTGTCTGAACACCCTGTCTGTGTGGTAAAACAAGGACACCAACAAGGGTACGATGGTATTTATCACCCAAAAAATGCCCAAATTAAATAAGACATCACCTGTACAAAACAACAGAAAAGTGACATGTTTACTTCATTGCGTTATTCTGACTTTAAAACACTGAAGTCTACAGTATTTAACATTTCAGGAGCAACGTTACCTGGATAACTCGGGCGGCGGGCGCTGCCATTTTGGAGCTGACTTTGCTTCCCATGATGACCTCACGGGTTCACTTCCGGTGTATATATGGAGACAAAATAAAAGCCCCGTGTAGTTGCTGAAACAGAACACAAGATGGCGCCGCTGCCATTATAAAAAGGTGAAGTCTATACCATAAAGAGTGGTCCAGAGGATGCAGTTCAGGGAAATATTGCAGGGGGAAGATGCCTCACTGTATACACATCAACAAGACATTGAGTTTTTAGACGATAGAGCAAGAATATTATAATTATTATTATTATTATTTATTTTTTACATATAACACGTATAATTAAGACCAGGCTTCTATTAGCTATACCCTTACCTCAAGCTATGTCTTCACCTCTCTGGCAAAAATGGCAAGTAGCCGACAGATATGTAGACCCAGTTTTATCCTGTGAGGTCAATCCTCAGGACATAGTGCTGTCGTATCATTCCGGGTCGTAAGTCAGCCTCCTGGCAAAAAAGGTCATACAATAAAGACAAATTAAAATACCTTAATCCTCTATAAGGCCAAACCCGTCGAGGTGAAGTGAAGCTCCAAGTGCTCTTATTTCTCATAAAGCAATTAAAAGCGTCAAATATTACATATGCATGTCAATATAAGCGTATACTGTGCTAGGGCAAAGGCAAATATCATACCCTATCTTTAATTTCACTTCGCCTTGGATAAAAAAACAAAACAAAACCGGATAACCAGGTCAAGTGGTTAAAGTTTATCCAATCAACGACGAGGAAAGCGGCAGAGATCTTCTAAGGAGAAGATGAGTCACCTGCAGAAAACTCACAGTCATGCACAGGAAAGCCTGCACGCTGCTGCAAATACATAGTAATTACATATAAATGAATAGAGATATAGATCAAATCATCCCAATTTATTATTTTAGCATAAATAAAAGATAAAGTATCTTATTAAATAATGCCTTTCCAAAATGCTCATAGTTTTTTTTTTTAATATCCAGAATGGTCAAAATCAAAACAGAGCACAGAGTCTGGATATCCTGACTTTTTGTCGCTTATTAAGGGTCAAACCGCTACACTTTCCATAATGTAACTTGAAATAATCTTCCATTAATCATTAGGCACTTCCGGACACGTAAACGTGAATGTCTTCTTAACTCCACGCCCCTGTATGCGACACATAAATGCCCAAAATGTCTGTTTTCCACTGTTTTCACAGGCTGAATAATGTTCTTCATAAAGAGTCCAATCAGCGCCCCTTTAATACAAATCATACTTCATTTGTCTGTAGAGACAGTCTTGTAGAATTTGCTCATTGATGCTAAAATTAAGATGGGCTAACCTTTTTTTAAATTAACACAGTCACAGTTTTTTACCACTGCTGCTAGGTGGTGGATCATCTTTCCTATATAAGGATCTTTGACAGTGTGGGCCACGATATCATAACACCTCCATCTACTGGATCCATCATTCATTGCATGATTCTCTAAAGCCTTGTAATGTCCCTCTTTACTCATGTGTAACTCCACATTCATTAACAATAAAGCCCGTTTCCAACCCTTACCAACCCCACACAGATGTTTTCAGTTATTCTGGCTGATTAGACCTCTGCTTGGGTTGAAGGTGGACGGGGTTTTGATGAGAATTTGATGGGAATTTATGGGGTCTGCCACTAACGTCGTACTCACACTGTCCTTCTGGCCGGGGCCAAAACCAGTTTTTCAGCTAAAGCCTAGTACCTTTAAGCAGTGTGAGTACTTTAGAATGATAAAGGTCATGGACGTGCAGTCAGGGGGGGCATCCCCTGTCATCATGAGAGGAAAAAGAAACAAAATAATAAAATAACACAAGTATTATTATTTGTCCTCTGGACGATGATTTTGGTGTGGTTCTTAATGTATTTTGACCGTTTTTATATAAAAATGGCACAAAATTCTGTATTTCCTGCTTAAATAAACGGAGTCTTCGAAGACGAGAGGTGAGGCACGGACAGCCGAGCCTCCCTCCAGATTGCGCAATCACTCACAAACTGGATTGAGCGCGTGCGGATGGCGCGTGCTTGTTCCCATTTCTGTTTATGTTTCTAATATGATGGTTGAGGACACTTTTATGAAATAAAAGCATACGCCTTCTTTTCCATGGTGTTCAGTAATGTATTTTACGTATGTGTGTAATATTTGCATCTTATTGATGTAACATAAATCCTCTGCGGCAATAGTGAGCAGCCTGATAGCCTGCATCCAGCCAGGTCACGGTGAACTCTAACCTGTGTGCAAAAAGTAAAGACAAGAAGTGTGCTGTGCGACGCTGTAGAGCTTAGCGACAAGCTGTCATTTCTCGTCCTGAAAATGGAGGATTTGATTTCTAAACTAAGACATTTTTCAAAGCTGGACTTTCAGTCAAAGCAAGAAGTCATTTACAAGTAAAGGTAAGATATACTGCAATATACAGTGGCGCTGGTGTTTTTAAATGGTTTTCAGCATCCTGTTCGCTCCTATTCTCTCATCCTATCCTATTGGCATCCTACTGTATGTTTGTAAATCTGACTTGTGAGTCAGTGCCTCCCCAACCCTCACTGCATGTCACTGATAAAGGTGTACTTTATCCCGCCTTAACGGGTGAAACAAAGCTAACAGGAGACTCGGGAAGATGTCAATCAATCACTGTAGACACACCCACACAGTCCTGAGAAGAGGTCTAATCAACCAGGTTAACTGAAAACACCTGTGTGGGTGTTCAGGGGCTTTAATGCATGTTGATTATATGACATTATGTTGTGCACACAGCAGAGTGTTGATATGTGTATGATGTCAAATGTTGCCTCACATATATTGGAGTCATTTAATCATTCAATTAGTATTATCATTGCATTGAAGCTTTTCTCTATTTTGACATGTTTAAGTCTATATTGCATTTGTCCCTGCATAATAGATCAAGACAGATGGCCGTCCTCCATAGAGCTGGGTCTGTCTGACGTTCCTGCCTGTAATAGGGAAGGTTTTCGTTGCCACCGTACTCTATGAGGGAATTGTTGGGTCTATGTTTATCATAAATAAGTCATAGAGTGTGGTCTATACCTACTCTGTAAAGTGTCCTGAGATAACTTTTGTTTTGATTTGGCGCTGTAAATAAAATTGAATTGAATAGCTCTTTCCAATGATACATTTATTTGTGTGCATATTGTCATGAACACCATCACATCACCCGCTCGTCCACAGCAAGAAACTACATCTCAACAGTCAAGTGGCCAATTCACATTTATTAGATCTTATTTTATTAAACAAACTGGTCCAGAGTCATGGAAAACAAAAAAGGTCCCGCTCTTAACACCGGTCAACTCTTAACTTGAGAGAACACTGTGGCTACACATATACTACAGTTTCACAATCAACAGAGTGTACAGAACAGTGACAGCCTCAAGTGAAGACTCGGCCCCTGGCATTTTGCTTGTTAGGTGCAGCACTGGTGCAGTTCACCACTTTGCAGTGCCAGCAGCTGCACGGCATGGCTGTTTGACTCAGGTCTGCTGCCAGCTGTCTGAAGGAGACAGATTGACTTAGTGGCTCGTTGACCTGTCGAACAGCTGTTTGAGTTGGTCCTTAGAGGTGGCCTCTGTCTGCTGCATGAGATCAGCGTGGCCCTTGGTAATACCCCAGCCATCGGGAGTAGACATGGAGGCACACTCGGGGCGACCAGAGGCTGGCTTCAGGTTCTCCCAGTAGTCACGACGGGCTCTAGAAAAGACAAAGGTATTCATACAAGATAGAACCGGTGCTGAAAAGCCAATATTTCACATTTAACTAAGTTTAGGTGCATATTCGGTGACGGATTAAAAGCTGCCTCTGACCTTGCTCTGACCCACGGCTTGGTGTGCATCTCCAGACCAGCACCCCAGTTGCCGTGTTTCTCTGACGCAGCTGGGAGGAAGCCTCTCTCGGGGGCCAGCTCCTCTGTAACAGCCCGGATATGATAAGGCTCAAATCCACAGCAGCCACCAATGAAGCGAATGCCAGCATTGTAGGACTCTCTGGCGTACTTGTGCATGTCCCAGCGGGTAAGGATCCTGGGCTCCAGACCTGACAGAAGATTTATACAAATTTGATTGCATTGTGGTTGCTTTTTGGTAAAATTGTGTATTTCTTTTTTGAATGGTTGGCCTTATGCACCAGCAGAGGGGTGTATGTGTATGCACACTTGTTTTTAAACATCATTACAATAATCAAACAGTTAAATTTAAATGCAGCACAGTATGTTATTACCGAAGGGGAATTCTGGCAGATCGATAAATCCCTGACAGCTGCAGTCGGGGGTGTGGTATGCCAGGGGCTGCACCATGTAGTGAGCCTTGAGCCCGGCCTTCTCCACTCCCTCCTTCATCATCTTGACAGCTTTCACGCAGGTCATGGGGTCAAAGTGGCAGTTGATTCCCACAATCTGGGCACCTATAGAAGAACATGCGTTGGCTTGAGCTGGCTGGTACAGATAAGCAATGAAGTTGAAGAGAGAGTGCCAACTGTGGTTTGCAGCTGTGGTTGCAAGGCTTGGGTTGAAATACGTAAATATGTATGTATTTATATCTTGAATTTGACTTTTATAGGTCAACGTTTTGGCATTGATTACTTGACAAAGCAACTACAGCTTTGGCGTGTCAGCAAGTCCCAGTTATTCATTCATAATATATATTGTAAGACTACGAGAGACGTGTCTTATCTTATGTCTACCAGTTCGAAATCTTGCCCTTGCACTGCACCGCCTACTCACACAACAGAGAAGTCATTTAAGGACAAGAGGAGTTCTTTAAGTTTGAAGTTAGGCCTCACATTTCATGCTTCTCTTACATTTACTGTCAGTATCCAATAACAAGTTATGCTCATGTTATGTCACATGTACCCACCGGCTTTGACCAGCCTGACAGCGCAATCTCCAGGTGAGACACCGTGCATGTCTCCGTCTGGTCCGATGCACATACAAGCAGCAACAGGCTTCCCTGTCTCCTTCAGCGCCTCCACAGCCCACACGGCCTCCTCAACATGCTCAAAGTACTGCAGGGAAAAGACATCAGCACTTTCATTTTTAAGAACACAAAAATGCTAATGGTTAAGGATTGATTTTGATTTTTATCTCTACCTCAGCAATCAGGAAGTCCACGTTTTTCTTGACGAATACATCCAGTTGTTTCTTAAAGATGGCCTTCACGTCTGTCTCACTCTTGCAGCTCAGGTAAGATGGAGTCTGACACACTCCTCCGGCAACCAGAGCATCGCCCTCATTGGCAACCTCACGGGCCAAATCGCAGGCCGCCTCGTTGATCTGAGCTCCCTGCAGAACAAAGACAAATAAGGGTGAAACAAAGGTGAGAATTAAAAAAATATATTAATAAAAGAAATGAAAATGAGCATTGCGTCTACATTTTTTACTTTGTGATAAACATTGTGGTGTGGTGTGGATTTGAAAGTATGAAGTCTCATTTAACCTACAGTGAAGGTGAGCTTGTTGCCCCTGTTCTCCAGTTTGTCATCACTGGCGTAGAAGGTGAAGGTCTGCATAACATTGGACCCGGCCCTCAGGAACTCCCTGTGCAGCTGTCGCACTGAAATCATCACACAAACCGATTTTCATGATAAGACACTAGCAATCCATTTTTATCTATACAGCAATTTTAAGTTGTAATAGCTTATTAAAGATGGTCATATAGATTGCTCTCACCTGCTTCGGGGTGCTCTGCGGCGGCTTCAGGGGTCCAGGGACCAGCCTTAACGTAGCCTCTCTTCTCCAGGGCAAACACGAAGCCTCCATCACCGATCACAACCTCCCCAGCGTCAAGACGCTCCAAAATTCCCTACCATGATGGATCAATGGAAGATTATAATAATGTGGATTAAATGTGACTATTAGTCACGCTGGGGATGAGCCACTGAGGCCAACGGGACTGCAGGTTTACGTACATCCTAAGTGACTTTACAACAGCAGACACCAGCTTACCATTTTCTGGTATTGGCCCTGTACAACATTATGGCCCAGATGTGGCCAGACTGACTCTGTTCTTAATCTTATTAAATGCCAGTTATGCTAGAAGAATATAGACACTATAAATAAATAGGATATTTTTTCTATGGATAGTACCTCATGGTGGTTTCCCAAATACAGTGCTACATCCCCCCTTATCCCAAAGACCCTGAGTCATCAAGACAGCAGCACATGTCTGAGAACAGCTGCACTGCTCCTCATGACTGATAGACCTGAACCTTTTGATTCAAACGTGCTTGGCTTTCAAAGTAAAAATCTAACTTTGTGTGACCATTTATGTTACCTCCATCTAAAAAAAGACTCTATTTATTTTCTGTTTATTCATGACACTTTAGACTGTGTCTGCAAAACACATTTGCATCCAGATTCAGTCATTAAGGGTAAACTGTTGGCTAAATCAGTTTGAATTCACTGCCCTTGCACTAGCTATGTGTGATTGTTTATTTATACACCCACATATTTGAACCTAAAAAAAGGCTAAATGTGCTCTCATGTCATGAAGTCTTAGAAGTGAGGAAAGTAGTTCCTCTATGGTTATTTCAAGAATCAAAAAATGCAAAGTCACTCTTAATGAGAGATTAATAATCACCATCTATGTTACAGTGAGCTAAAAGGAAAAACAGGTCAGAGGGGTCCAGAGGAGTTTTCATCAAGATGTTTTTCAAGTTACTTTAACTTCATTTAAAGGCTTTACTGAACGTATGTCTCCATGAACTGTTCAAAGCTTCAGTTCTCATGGATATGTGACCTGATATGCCAGTTGTGAAGAAGATGCATTAGAAAGACTATATAGGTGACTGCCCAGAATACACACACCACACAAAAACACGACCATAAATATGCAGTATGTCCCCCAGCCAGCCACCCTCGACCATTCACCTCCAGTGCATTGGGATGGTTCTACGACATAATTATCTCAAAACCTGAAGAAAAAAAAGCCAAGCATATCTTCATTTTGGAGCTCTATACAACTAGACATCACACATATTATAATTATTCAGTCCACAAAACCATTTTAACTCCCTGCATGGATATTCTGCAGGACAGTCCTAAAAGCATACCCCACCTTTTGGACAAAAGTTCACACATACCTTCTTTCCTGGTGCCATAATCCTGCAGCTGTGTGGACCCCTGACTGCTCAGACTTTGAATGGCTGAAGCAACATTAGAGTGGAGAAGAAGGCCACTATAAATCTCTCTGAAGCAGGGGAGGGGTCTAGGTAAGACTTACTCTGATTGGCAGCTGGCAAGTTACACAACTCCTATGTTTACTTGCTCCCCTCCCCTCTTTAACTGAATGAGAGTATTGTGAGTGTCCCGCTAAATTATGGTTGTTGGTGTGTTTTTGTCCGTCCCCATGTTAGTTTGTGGGTTTCCATTTTTTTGGACCCTGAATAGACAAATCCAATCCATTCCACAAAGTCCATCTTCAAAGTGGGCAACCACTTTTAACAAACCATTAAGGGTTGAGTCACTTCTAAATCAGTCCATATGTGACATATCTATAGTTAAAGACAAGGTTTTATAGTTTTCTTTGAATGGTTTGTGTTTGTTGCAGCAGTCCAATAGCACTCATTGCACAATGACCACACGTAGCAGTAAAAATTAAGTGACAAACTCAGGTTTATTGTTTGGGGTTTACATTATAATACTCCACAACTGGAGCATCGCTGTTACAAGTGCTTATTATCTTCAAACTGAACCCGGAAAGACTTCACTCTTTCCCCCTTTCGCTCTGTCTCGTTCATGCAGAGGACTTGGCCTTCTTCTGCATCTCCAGCACGTGCTTCATTTCCTGGCTAGTGGTGGCCTCCTTGTGCTGCAGCAGGTCAGCGTGGCCCTTGGTCACACCCCAGCCCTCTGGTGTGGACATGGATGGACATGTGGGACGACCAGACGCAGGATTAAGATTCTCCCAGTAGTCACGACGGGCCCTGGAGGTGGTAAAAATGAATGTTACGCAGAATAAGAAAAATGGAACCAATTTGTTTACTAAAATTGTGTGTATTTAAGTATCTTAAATATCTTGGATGGTTTACCTTGCTCTGACCCAAGGTTTGGTGTGCATCTCCAGACCAGCACCCCACATCCCATGTTTCTCAGAGCCAGGGGCGACTATCCCTCTCTCAGGGGCCAGCTCCTCTGCTATAGCCCTGATGTGATAAGGTTCAAATCCACAGCAGCCACCAATGAAGCGGATGCCAGCCTTGTAGGACTCTCTGGCGTACTTGTGCATGTCCCAACGTGTCAGGATCCTGGGCTCCAGACCTGAGGAAGGAGAAAGTAAAGCAATTGTTAAACACCGACAAACTACACGACTGTCATGTGGTGTTGTTTTTTATTGTGTCCTAGCAAAATATATTACCAAAGGGGAATTCTGGCAGATCGATGAATCCCTGACAATTGCAGTCGGGGGTGTGGAACGCCAGGGGCTGGATCATGTAGTGAGCCTTCAGCCTGGCTTTCTCCACTCCCTCCTTCATCATCTTAACCGCCTTCACGCAGGTCATGGGGTCAAAGTGGCAGTTGATTCCCACAATCTGGGCACCTGGAGAACAGAGGGAAATGGTTACTTGCCACATCAGATAACACAGCTGGCTTTCAAGTAACGAAACAAAAGGATAAAACGTGATAAACGCGTACCGGCCTTCACCAGCCTGACAGCACACTCTCCAGGTGAAACACCGTGCATGTCTCCCTCCGGTCCAATGCACAGAGAAGCAGCCACAGGCTTCCCGCTGGTCTTTAGCACCTCAACAGCCCACACGGCCTCCTCAACATGCTCAAAGTACTGAAATGAACAGAAACAGCACAGTCACCACTAAGCACTTACTTGCTCCACTAAGCCTATTTTAGATTGAAGTAGGTTTGATTTGACTCGAATTAAGACGTGAATCCACCTCAGCAATGAGGAAATCCACATTCTTCTTCATGAACACTTCCAGCTGTTTCTTGAAGATGGTCTTCACATCTGTCTCACTCTTACAGCTCAGGTAGGATGGAGTCTGAGACACTCCACCAGCTACCATCGCATCTCCTTCACTAGCTACTTCCCTCGCCAGGTCACAGGCTGCCTCGTTGATTTTTGCCCCCTGAGGGAATGAGGCAGAAATTCATGTTTATTGATAAACCAGTGTGGGGTAAAGTGGAATTTGGGAGATCTGGACAAGCTCATGCTGGCTGACAGGGTGCCATAGTTGGGTACTCACTGAGAGTTTCAAGTTCTGACCCCTGTTCTCCAGTTTGTCATCACTGGCATAGAACGTGAAGGTCTGCATGACATTAGATCCTGCCCTCAGGAACTCCCTGTGCAGCTGCCGCACTGATGGAAACATACACATTTGTCATTTTAAAGGTTTGTTCTTAAAGGTTTATGCACCTTCCCTCCATGTGGATTTGGACGCAATATGTGTATGGGCCGTCTGTCTTACCGGCCTCGGGGTGTGTGACAGTAGCCTCGGGAGTCCATGGCCCGGCCTTCACGTAGCCTCTCTTCTCCAGAGCAAACACGAAGCCCCCATCACCGATCACCACCTCCCCAGCATTCAGACGCTCAAGTATACCCTGGAGGAGCAGAGGGATCCAAGCACTCACATCACTTGAGCTCTACACTGAATGGTTAATGAGCTTATAGGTATTTTGTACTTAATATCTCTAGAAATACAACCCGGAAGAAGAATGATGTTGGTCAGACATAATGCATGTGATTTAAAGACAATATACTATACAATACAAGCACAGATGTGAGGTCATGCAGGTTCAGTTTTGCATTATCTGTTACAGCTGATAAGTAAAAATGTCTTCATATACAATGACAATGTTATATCGCTGTATGTGTTTATATGAGAGAAGCTGCGGTTTGGGTACAAAGGTGCAAAGATAAAAACTGTTTTTAGCCTGAGACTCTCCAGCGCTGACCGCTTTAATCTGGCTATTACACAAACCACATGCATGCGCACCCATAAAACCTGTACTAACATTTTCCTCACAACAGCAGTCCATTGACCAATAGGACACCTCTGACCTATATAATTACATCGCATGATGTTAAAGATATATTTGCATGCTGCATCAACATCTCTGTTCTCTTCAGAATAATAATAAGAGGTTTTACCTTCTTGCCGGGTGCCATCTCTACTTCCCAGTTTCAGTTGGAGCACAAAGCACTTTGCAACAGCGAACCCCTTCTTTTGACCTGAAGAGTGAAGAGAATTGCACCTCGCCAGATTTATACTGCTGTGTGATATGGGAGGATATCATTTTGGTGCCAAATTCATGTCTAATTGCAACACGTCTGTTTGGACATTGTGCAACATAGTCTGGCTCACAGGTCAATGAAGATGGCATGGGCAGCAGTGGGTTCAGGTAAGACAGGGACATCTGTTATGAAAAAAGAGATCTGCCTGTTTAATGGTTATATTAATATCCCTAGTTTAAACATTAACATACTCACAAACCATTTGTGCTTTGCTGGCATATTGCTGGCCACAGTGGAGTGTAACACATAAGTTACAGGTTAGTTTAACAGAAACTTTGAGTATGCAAAGTAGTTTCCTACAAATGAGCTTAATTGGTAAAAAAGCTCATTTTCAGTGTTTTTGGTTTATCAGCCTGGTCACATCAAACTAAATATTGCAGGTGTTCGCCTTCTTAGGGTGACCCTGAAGACTGTTGCAATTGGGGACAGTTGTTCAGTGTCCTCACAGTTGGAACCATCTACAAAGGCCTGAAGAGATAAGCTTGTGTTTTGCACCTCTGTCTAAATCCAGTAAGTCTGGACACACAAGACTGATAATACAGGCAATGGTAATCATTCAAGCCCCAGTGCAATGTGAGGTGACTGAATGTAGATTTGATATTGCTACTATAGTAGTTAATACTATCAATACAGTATTGTTATATGAAAACCTCATACTGTAATAGGAGGGAAGGATTTGTGTATTTTAATCTTTTCGGTTGGCAAAGAAGCCAAATTTTATTAACAATTAGTCAATTCAATGATTTGCTGATCATCATAAAATTAATTATTTTGATGAGTAAATTTTTAGTTTATTTCTAAGCAAAATTCGGACAATAAGATTGTTCCAGCTTCTGCATTGTGAGAAACTGCTGTGTTTACGTAGTAAATTTAATGTCTTTCAGCTTTATAGTGTTGGTTGAATCAAACAAGACATTTGATGGAATGACATCATAAACTTATTTTCTGATGTTTTTGGATCAGGCGAGTAATTAAAAAAAAGGAAAAACAATTTTATTGATAATGACAATAATTGTTAGTTGCAGCTCTCGACCGATATGTTTTTAAAAATATCAGTGCAGTTTTTCCTGACCCAGAGCCCTGCTTTGTCTTGTATGACAGAAACTAGAATTACTTTGGATTTAAAAACACTGCTACAGTAGATCATTAAGCATTCATCCTGGTTAACCAGTAACATGTCCTCTCCCCAGTCTAACCGCTGCGCGCAGACACACATTAAAACATGTACAAATACACACTCACAGATAGGGGGATAGTGACCTTCAGTTTAGTGTGCGTAGTTCTGTCAGCTCTGGGTCTATCTGGTTTCAGGGGGAATGTTACAGATATGCCGCCCATAGGTGTTTATCAACAGAGTTAAAGTTCAAAAAAACGCCTCCAATCTATAGTTCACTATAGGATTCCATCAGCTTGTATTTAAGTTGCACTAATCACACTTTTCTGCTGATCTAACTGTGTTTACTGCATTACATGAAAGTGTTGTCAAACCAAATGATAGATGTTCCAAATATTTTAAATAGGTTGGGCTAAATTTTGAAGAAACAAAAGAAACAACAATACTAATATTTCATGAACAGTGTGGCCATAATATGGTGTCTTGTGTGTGTCAACCTTGAAGCCTCTAAAGGGAAGTAAAAGGTGAAAACTGGATTTTACAGGTAACATGTCAAAGGAATAGTTTGTCTGTTTATTACAGAATATATATGAAGAGCCAGAGGTTGTTACCTAATCTGCAGGGTACAAAGACAATAAACCAGGGGAAACAGCTAACCTCTGTCCATAACAAGTTCTGCCTACCAGTACCTCTAAATTCCACTAACATTATATCTTGTTTGTTCAGTTTGGGCAAAATGGTAAAAAAAATCACAAACTGTTGTTTTTACACTTTAGATTTTGTACAGATTACACCAAAAATATATAACATTTTAATGAATGAGCTTTAAACAGAGCCAGGCTGTTTCCTAAACGCCTTGTGCAAACTAGGTTAACTGTCTACTGGCTGTAGCTTAATATTAGAGTGGTATCAATCACACCCAACCAAAATAAATAAGCGTGTATCCAATTATGCCTTTAAGCCTAATACAATGTTTATATTTATATTCAACATCTTAATAAAAAATAGTCTCTCAGACAAACAGGAGAAATATGACGACAAGAAAAAGAGTGAATCTGTGAACTTTAGCATGTGAACGGTTAACAAACAGGGCCAAAAAACATTATGATTATGATTTCTCAAACTAATGATGGCTGTCTCACAGCTGATATGACTTTGCCCTGGCTGTATTTAGAGGAGTGGTCTATTTACTACAAGTTGTAGTAGTTTCACTTGCAGAGTCTTCCCTCAGGCATGACTGTGAAAAATGTACATGTGTGGTGCACATGTCTTGTCTAAGCGAGTGTTTGTCCATATGTTTGCAAGAATGTGCATGTGCAGAAATAGCTCTAATGCATCAAGTGTCACTGAAGTCAGGAAGCAGATCTCCACGGTGTAAGAGACCCCCAAATTCCAACTGCACACTGAACGGCAAGTCTGTCCTGAAAAAGGTGACCATTACGTCATGATATCTGACGAATGGCTTATGCAACACGTAATGAATGGACCAAAGAAGCTTTTACTAAATCGTTTTTAGTAAGGGATCACCTTCTGTTTGATAAAACATTTAGACCTTTGTCTCTTTTCCCAATCAACGTCATTGACTTCTCCTTGTTGCAACATCTAGTTTCAGTTCTATGAAATCTATTTTCATGGTATATATTGCCTATATCCCATTTCTTCTGGGTGATTCCAGCTATTCAAGTCGTATCAGGCGTTGACCAGCAGCTGAACTGAGTGACATTTTCTCTTTGCAGCCACAACTAGTTCTTGCAGGCTCAAGCTGGAACTGAGGCCGTCCATGCAGTTGCAAATGGACCAAAGGCTGAAGCAGAGGGTGAAGGGAGAAGGACTGATGCCTGATTGGAAAGGGGAAGAACTCTCCACAGTGGGCTGGAGCTGGAATGGTTGAAGGGGTGAGGATTGGGGAGCGAGGCTGGCTGGGAAAAAGGCCAGATTTGAGAGCGGAGGAAGAGCGTGCACAAAATTTCACATTTGCAAGTCTGGTTCTTTCTGAGGAGACACATTTGTTAGGTGAATGACCTGAGCTGACACCGATAAAGTTGAGGTTAACTATTAACTCCTAATGAACTGATAAAGTGTCGGACTTGTCACATGCTCTGTGGATCAGGTGGCAACAGAAATAGAACAGAAAAAGGTTGTCGTAACACCCGAAACAATTATGCTTTATATAAGATTATGTTTTTGCGTTTTTGGTTATGTTGCTTTGTGTTGATTATTGATGATCTTACCCAATTTCTTCAGTCTTTCATATGTCATTGCACATGCATGTGTTTCTGTGTGTGCACAGTTTGTCAAAGTTCCCCATGTGCTGAAAAAGCCAACCCTAACCCATTTTTCTCCCTGTATAACTTTCTCATATGATCTGCTTTTTCTGTGTTGCCTCACTCTCTTCGCTCCCTCTTATGGAGGGACTCCCTGTGCCACAGCAGACCCTGTTTACCTCCACCCCTTCCTCTGGTCCAATCACGGCTCAAGCTGAAAAAGACATTCTGCTGAAACCGTCCATTCTTTGTGGATTTGCAGGCCACAGAAAGACAGATAGGGAGAGAGACACTGAGTGAGTTAGTGAGTGAATGAGTGAGTGAGTGAGTGAGAGAGTGAGTGAGAGAAAGAGAGGGAGGACAATGTCAGCTAAACTTGCTGTTGTCTCTTTCGCCTTGTTTCTTATCTCTCTTATCTTATATATAGACACTGGTGGTAAGAAATAGCATCTGGTAGCAATTCACTCATTATGACACACTTCTTCTTAGGTTTTTAAAATGTTTTAATGTATTAAATAACAAGAAGGCAGTCAAAATGATGCAATGCAATACTAATTTCAGACACGAGAGGGCACAATAGTGCACTTTCTTCAGTAAATGCAGTGTTTTTTCTCTCATGCACAGAGCATACTGTCTGGGCACAGACAAGAAACTTGACACCTGAGTAAATGAGTGGAGAAAGATAGTTCAGATGCTTTCATACAAGGAGGTCACTCAATGGTTTGATCGGAATTACAAGATTTGAATGACACATTCCAGGCTTTTCACCAGATATCATATGAAATTGAAGTGAGGTGTTGAGACATTTGCACTATCCACCTCCATTAATAAAACAGCGAATGAGGGAACAAGGTTTGGAGGATTCAACTCTTTGAGCACCGAAGCTTCCGCAGGTTCGTGGTGACCAAGCACCTTACTGACACGTTATATTTGTCAGGAATCCACACAGAAAACGACCTCTGTGAAGAATCACGCTTCCAAATGTTTCAGCAATACCAAATGGGTCAGGCAGCTTCTTAGAATCGCAAGGTGTTGATGTCATTTGCCATACTTGTCTGCATTTGTGAACAAAGTATTAAAGATGTCTTTTCACTTCTTTATTTATTTAAATGTAATTTTAAAAAAAAATATGAAATGTTTCGCACATCAGCTATTACATAACTCAGTGATTAATGTGTTGGGCACAACTACAGTAGTTGCTTAACAGCAGTTGAACATACATTTTGTGACACACATACAGTTAAGAGAGGGATGGTTTGATCCAGCCAACTTGTACTTTACTGTTTTAAAGCAGCTGCACAGCTTTTCATAACCTCTTGGCGAGAAGGCACGTATAGAAGGTTTACAGTAACTTAAACTCAAGTTTCACGGCATGACTGTGTAGAAAACTGAACAGCTACTCCCTGAATGTACACAAATAAATTCAGGAGAATATATCATCAAATATTAGCCAGATAAGTCCAATAATATCCATTCTGGATTTGTATATATGCAGATTATTGATCACAAAACAGGGTTCTCAGGTTACATCCATGTGTCCATTTTCTATATTCAAAATCAGGCTGTAGGATAACGAAAAGCATTCTTGAGGAATGACCCTCTTCAAATATCAGAGTTAGCTGGTGTGTTCTGTTTCTCTTTTGTTTGTTAGCAACCACAGATGTGTTGTCCAAACACGATTCATGAAGTCACCTACATCCAAGAGTTGTGTATATTTTGGCAAAACCGACAGCAGTTTAACACGGTTGATGCTAGTAGGGTTTGAATGCTTAATGTGATTTTATGGGAATGAGTCAGGGGATCATTCCTTGTGTCTGCAGGTTGATTAATATGTTGACATTAGTAGAGGGTTTGTCAGATATATACAATTTGGATAAGCAAAGAGTCAAAATATTTGTAAAGCACATGGTGATCCAAAAGTAGTTTTCAAAATCACCATATAAGATCATCTCTTTAGGTATTAGCATGCACACGTATGAGTCGGACACCGTGTCTTTTTTTAAATTAGTTTAAATGAAATACAACTTCATCATCCATAATGGGGAAACTGGGTCTACAACAGTGATAGCAGATCATCTTCAGTCCTGATTTATAAAGACTTAAAAGGGACATATTATGCTAATTATAAGGTCCATACTTGTATTTCAGGTGTCTTCTAGAACATACCTTATATACATGCTTTAATGTTCAGAAAACACATTATTTTTCTCATTCTGTCTGTCTGAATATACCTGTATTTACTCTCTGTCTCAAATGCTCTCTTTAAGCCCCCCTCCCAAAAAAAATATTTGTGCTCTGATTGGTCAGCGTATCCCAGTCTTCGGTGACTGCACTCTTCGTGTCTGCACCCAGCCCTATCCCATTCCCAATGCGTCAAATACAGCACTTGGCTTTCAACTCTAAACCTGTCTGTGGTGATATTAGAAAGTGCTCCAGTATTAAGAGCGTCAAAGTGTCATGTTTGGAAATCAGGGCTACCCAGTACATTGTCATGTGACGCCAAAGGGTCCTGACAGATTGGAAGCATGAGACGAGTTGGGCTGAAAATTGGTTGCTATGTTGTCAATGCAGCCGGGAAATGACTGTAACGGCACCGTGGCAGCACTTTTAAGATACTAAAGTAACATCACAACCGTACGGAAGTCCTGGCGACTCTTTTAAAGGCACAGTTCCTGAATACGGGCTGTGTGAAGTTATCTGGGGATTGGGAAATTTTAGATTTCACAATTTTGTGCAGCTTCAGCAAAGCTTCCATTGCTGAAGCTGCAGCGGTGAGCTGTGGCCTCAAGGTCTCAGGTGCCTCAAGGGGCGGTAACCCTCGAACACCGTGGTGGACACCGGTGGTCAGGGAAGCTGTCCCACTGAAGAAGGGGGTCTTCTGGGATATGCTATCCCAGAAGACTCCGGAGGCAGTTGCAAGGTACCGACAGGCCAGAAGGGCTGCAGCCTCTGCTGTGTCAGAGGCAAAGGGGGTGAGGAGTTCGGAGAAGTCATGCAGAAGGACTTTCGGGCGGCACCAAGGTGCTTCTGGAAAACCATTCGACATCTCAGGAGGGGGACACAGGGAACCGTCCAAGCTGTTTACAGTAAAGACGGGACGCTGGTGACCTCAGCCGATGAGGTAATCGGGCGGTGGAAGGAGCACTTTGAGGAACTCCTTAATCCGACTAACACGCCCTCTTTTGCAGAGGCAGAGCTGGAGGCTGATGGGGAATCAATGTCAATATCCCTGGCGGAAGTCACTGAGGTAGTCAAACAACTCCACAGTGGCAAAGCCCCAGGGGTTGATGAGATTCGTCCAGAAATGCTGAAAGCTTTGGGTTTGGAGGGGCTGTCTTGGTTGACACGCCTCTTCAACATTGCGTGGAAGTCTGAGACAGTGCCAAGGGAGTGGCAGACTGGGGTGGTGGTTCCTCTTTTTAAAAAGGGGGACCAGAGGGTGTGTGCCAATTACAGGGGTATCACACTACTCAGCCTCCCTGGTAAAGTCTACTCCAAGGTGCTGGAAAGGAGGGTTCGTCCTATAGTCGAACTTTAGATTGAAGAGGAAAGATGTGGATTCCGTCCTGGACGTGGAACAACGGACCAGCTCTTCATTCTCGCAAGGATCCTGGAGGGGGCCTGGGAGTATGCTCATCCAGTCTACATGTGTTTTGTGGATCTGGAGAAGGCATATGACCGGGTTCCTCGGGAGATACTGTGGGAGGTGCTGCGGGAGTATGGGGTGAGGGGGTCACTTCTGTGGGCCATCCAATCTCTGTACACCCAAAGCGAGAGCTGTGTCCGGATCCTCGGCAGTAAGTCGGATTCGTTCCCGGTGGGGGTTGGCCTCCGCCAGGGCTGCGCTCTGTCACCAATCCTGTTCGTGATTTTCATGGACAGGATATCAAGGCGTAGTCGTGCTAGGGAGGGATTGCAGTTCGGTGGGCTGAGGATCTCGTCTCTGCTTTTCGCAGATGATATGGTCCTGATGGCATCGTCGGGCAGTGACCTTCAGCACTCACTGGATCGGTTCGCAGCCGAGTGTGAAGTGGCTGGGATGAGGATCAGCACCTCTAAATCTGAGGCCATGGCTCTTAGCAGGAAACCGGTGGATTGCTTACTCCAGGTAGGGAATGAGTCCTTACCCCAAGTGAAGGAGTTCAAGTACCTTGGGATCATTTTCACGAGGGAGGGGACGATGGAGCGTGAGTTTGGCCGGAGAATCGGAGCAGCGGGGGCGGTGTTGCAGTCGTTCTACCGCACCGTTGTGACGAAAAGAGAGCTGAGCCGGAAGGCAAAGCTCTCGATCTACCGGTCAATCTTCGTTCCTACCCTCACCTATGGTCATGAAAGCTGGGTCATGACCGAAAGAACGAGGTCGCGGGTACAAGCGGCCGAAATGGGTTTTCTCAGGAGGGTGGCTGGAGTCTCCCTTAGAGATAGGGTGAGAAGTTCAGCCATCCGTGAGGAACTCGGAGTAGAGCCGCTGCTCCTTAGCGTTGAAAGGAGCCAGTTGAGGTGGTTCGGGCATCTAGTAAGGATGCCCCCTGGGCGCCTCCCTAGGGAGGTGTTCCTGGCACGTCCAGCTGGGAGGAGGCCTCGGGGAAGACCCAGGACTAGGTGGAGAGAGTATATCTCCACACTGGCCTGGGAACGCCTCGGGATCCCCCAGGTAGAGCTGGTTAATGTGGCCCGGGAAAGGGAAGTTTGGGGTCCCCTGCTAAAGCTGCTGCCCCCACGATCCGACCCCGGATAAGCGGATGAAGATGAGATGACAATTTTGTATAGCACCTCAACCTGTTTTAGAATTTAAAAAAGACATAGAATTCTCATTTCAGGGTATGTTTGCCCTGTTTGCGTGACCTAGCTCCACTATTATGTTTTTCTTTCTGTCTTGTTTCACCTTTATGTCATCTCTATTTGTGTCGCATGTGTGTCCCACTGCGACCTCACTTCCAACATCAAACTCTGTACTGCTGGGAAATGCCCCAAAAGACAAAAATGGAAATGATGGATTCTCCTTTTTTCTAAATGCCAGGTCTTTGACCACACTGCTGCCTACTGTGTGTTTATGTTTACCTCACTGGATTTTAACCCCTAATTAACTGGATTCTTTCTTCAAGGACTGGCAGTATGTGTGACAACAACAACCAACCCAACAACATGAGCTCAAAGTATTTTAATATGAAAATAGAATCCTATTTACAGTAAGTTTGGAAAAACTGGATGAAAATGAATATTTTTAATCATTATGGTTATTTAATTATCAATATTTAATTCATGCCATCAAGGCAAAGCATTACCAAGTGTAGAAGCCTTCAATCAAGTATTAGACAGTCAAAAAGTAACCAAACCAATACTTTATCAAATCCTGCCATCATATTTTCAAAACTGGATCTCTGTTAGTGTGTATAACACCGACCACACAACAGGTATATTCTCCCTTTAGTCCTTCTCCTTTATATCCATTGGTCCCTACCATTTTGTTTTAAATAAAGGTCTACTTGTGAGCCTTAGTCACTGATCGATAATTCACAAAAAGCCTAATTTAAGAGAAAATTCCAAACAAATGAATCCCATTTTTGTAGCCATACTTCTTATTTTTTATTTTATTTTCCCATAAATCATCTTTTGACCCCTCAGATTTACCTTGTGACCCACTAGATGGGTTGTGAACCACAGGGTGAGAACTGCTGCTTCATCCTATATCATATTTGTTTTTCTGGAAGGTTTTACAGTAGGCATCTGTTAAAGTTTGTAGCCTGTATGTGACATATAATATGTTTTGACTTATGTTCTGAAAGCTCCTTACCCATATTATTTGAATATGAATTCCTAATGTGGAATTTAAAGACCACTTACATGATTTATGTGTTGGTAGTTTTAGAATGAGAGGAGCTATATGTTTAAAGCACTATACAATCAACACAACTATACCAGACCTTTTTTTCACACACCAGGAATCGCATCATAGCCACTAAACATCAACCCCAATTATCTCTCCCGGTGTCTCTTAAGTCTTCTCTGTAGTTCCCATGGAGTTGCCCTGCAGCCAAGAACATCTTCCTGCCCCTGAGACTGAAGGGCTGTGGTGACCACACTTGTCTATTTACAGACTTTTCTGCCTCCCACAGTGTTCTCACCAGGCCGACACATACACAGACAGATCTGGTGTGGAAAGAGGAAGTCCTGAAGGCAGGGCCCACCAAATGACACAGTGGCTCGGCCGCGGTGGAGAAGTGAGGCACCATGTGAGCGAGGAGACAAACTGTAGGGTATGAAGTTTAAGGCTGTGAAGAATGTCAGGCGGGCGGCGTGAAGAGCTGCACTCAACAAACTCCAACTGCAGCATCCCAGAGAGGAAATGAGAGCCGGTGTTAAGAGGCTGGGAGGAGAAGAGTTTCTTTTAGGGTTTAGTAAATGGCTTGCACAAAATAATAAAAACAGCATGCAGTGACAGTGCAGTAAATACCAATTTGATGACACTCATGTTTGGGGGAAAGACTAAAAAAAGTGTGATGACGCATGTGCAACACATAAGTGGAGTGGGAGCATATATTCCTTTTTCATAATTAGATGATGCTAGCGTGCCATATCTAAATATCTTGTCCACCAAATTTGGTTTCAAATCACATGAAACATCAAAAAGAAGAAAACGTAACATTCTCTGGCTTGATCCAGAGATGTTCTGTAACTATTTCGGTGACGATTTCTCAAAAACTGTAGGACTTGTACTAAAAAAAAAATAATTAGGACACAATTCAAAATGATGGAAAATCATTCCAGAAGCAAATGGGCATTGGCTCATATGGATAGATTCGTCTGGACCCACAGAATCATGGCAAAAGAAAAAATTACGGTTCAAAAGTCACAGGCCAAAACATAAAGTTTGTTGTCATACCGCCACCAACTGGCTAAATAGCACCATATTTGACACAAAGCATGTAAGTCCCCAGCAATCCACTGCCAAGTGTGAAGTATAAGGTAAAATAAACAGTTCTTGAGATACACTAAGGACTAACACACACACAAAGAGAGACTGCTTGCTTTGTTAGATTTCACACACAAAGGTAGTTCACAGTGTTTTAGGCATAATAAGACAATAACTGAGAAATGCTGCATAGAATTTAAATCATAGCCTACATCAAAAGAATATGATTAAAAAGATTTAAAAAAAAACATAAATAGTGCAGGATGATGAAGCACATGGATTTTGAAGAAAGTAAAAGTTGTTATACTATATTCTCAGCTGCAGTATATGTGGACCATATAACAGTAAGTGATGCTGCTCCTTAATGTTTGGTTTAGACTATTTGAACTGTTAGCTGACTTGATTATATGATTTAAACCAGACATATAGACAAACAGGAATATTTTAAACATTATTCCAAAACACACTAGAAGCCAATGCAAAGACCTGAGAAAAGATGATTGTTTCCAACCCCCCGAAAAAAAACCCTGAGCAAGAACATGTTTTTCCAAACCTGTCTGAAGACCTCTCTTACTATGTTGAGACTCAACTGACCCTAAACAGAATACATATGGACTTCCTACAGCAATTTATCCCCATCACCTTTTTACATTGCTTACAAGCCACACAAATCCTTCAAAACATGCAGTTGGGGCCCAGTGTCATTCACTGTTCCCCACTGCAGAACATTTGCCCTCCCATAGATTTTCATATGGTTCCAGTGTGACAGTCAGTCCCTGAGCTGTCACAGTTCCACAGACCACAATGTAATAAGTGTGGTTTATGTTTCTAGCTCTGAGTGAGAGGACAGGAAAGAACTTGTCTACAGGAGGAGACACAGCATGCAGAGGGAAACTTAGGATCTGAAACTGTTTCTGGAGTCTCTCTGAAGAAAACAAGGAAGGCGTTTTGTCTGTCTCTCTATTTAGTGCTGCAGAGCCGGTGACTCCGCTGTCTACAACCAGCAGCTGGTTAACTTAGCTTGTTAGCTAGCCTGGCTCTGTCAAATCCAAAGTGTAAAAGCAACATGTTGTGGTTGTACAGGGTGTTTTTGCAGAGAGTTAAGTCCTGGTCAAGTCTTGACATTTTCATTTTTGTAATTAAAGGGGAACTACGCCCATTTTCATACTACTTACATGTTATTCCTGCAGTCTAAACCAGTCCAAAAATAGTAGCTTACTAACTCTCTCCCAAATCCAAAAATGAGAGTGTCAAAACTTTGTGATTGTCATCATGTAAAAAGTGTGGTGCTGCTCCACAAGACAAGGAATTGAGGAATATGCTATACACTGAGAGCACCCAGAGGAATGTTCTGACTATATTTCTACAGTTTCTGTTTTAGAACTGACAACACTACAACAGAATAAAGCTAATTCGGAGTCCTCAAAATCAGTCTCCTATTTATAGTGAAATGAAGCAGCAAAAAACTAACCTGACTAACCGGATGACTTTCGATCTGCATTGCTTCCGTCTTGAATCTAGCTCCACTCTACCATCAGTAATCGCTCCATAGGAAAGTGATTTCAGGGTCTGCAAATGGTAGAGCCAATCAGGACCACTGGGCGGGGTTTTAAAGATGTGATGTAGAATCGGGGAAGCAGGCGTCAACATCGAAGCTACTATTTCATCCGTGTTGTCCGATCTAGGAAATATTTATTTTTTAAAGGAACACCAGAGATCGGCTCTGAATGCTTTTTTTGGGGTGGTTTCGATGTGAGTGGTTGAAGTAGCATGTCAATAAAGATGACAGATAAGTGGTTTATCCAATCATATGCAAGGATTTTTGATAAGGCCCAGCCTCCTGAAATCGCTTCCCAGTCTAGCGATCCCAGGTGGATGAGTGAAAGAAGGTGGAACAAAATTAATCTGGCGAGAGTCAGGTTAGCAAAATACTGCCTTGAGTGGATGATTCCTCCAGACTTGCTGGGCTAGGCTGGCCGACTCGCCGCTAGCGAATTACTTTATCTGCTAATGTTATGAAGCAATCAACACCAGAACCAGCTGGCTAACATTAGTTTGCTTGCTAATGCTCACTAAAACCTGTGGCTCAGCTCCGCGGCATGCTTCTGCCGCCAGTTGCTCTGGGGCCTTGGCTCGGAGTTTTGTGCTAACAGTAAGCTAGCGTCTTAGCGTTGAAAGGAGCCATTTGAGGTGGTTCGGGCATCTAGTAAGGATGCCCCCTGGGCGCCTCCCTAGGGAGGTGTTTCAGGCACGTCCAGCTGGGAGGAGGCCTCTGGGAAGACCCAGGACCAGGTGGAGAGATTATATCTCCACACTGGCCTGGGAACGCCTCGGGATCCCCCAGTTAGAGCTGGTTAATGTGGCCCAGGAAAGGGAAGTTTGGGGTCCCCTGCTAAAGCTGCTGCCCCCGCGACCCGACCCCGGATAAGTGGATGAAGATGAGATGAGTTGAGATGAGATGAGATGAGAACCGTTAAATGGTGTACATAAAAACACAACACATTAAAAAAAAAGATAAATAACTCTATTATATTTAATTATTTTTATACTCTAATTATATTGCAGTTTCTCTGAGAGTACCCTACTTATTATGCCTAAGAAATGTGAGACACTCGATTCCAGTCTATTGGAAAGAAAAGGTGATAACTTTGACAACTTTGATAGAGCAGTAAAGAAAGCCTTGAATAAATCAGTCTCGATGCGTATTTGCAGGAGTTTGTGGGAACCACAAAGTCGCGAAATCCAGGAACTCGTCGTCATCTTTCACATCATCTCTGCAACTTTTCTCCTTCTTTCACGCTGACAAACGGAGTGGGGGAAGGGAAAAGGGGAGGAGGGAGGAGGGTAAAGGAGAAAGGACGACGTCAGATGTGTAGTGGGATGGCTTTATGTGAGGGGAGAAGGAAAGAGAAATATCGACCTGAAGAAAGGAGACTCAAGTTGAATGAGCGTCCGGGGCTCCGCACCGGGAAGACAACCAGCGCCTCAAAACAAGGCACAGCTTCTTCACTCCTGCGCCTGCAAAGCCTCTTCATTGACTTCCTGTAAGTAGAAGACAATGCGACAAAGAAACACAATGTAGCTGCTGTAGGACCAGGGTTTTACACTTTGACTGGCAGATATGACTCATGTTGCTGAAAGTGTCATTAATGTTGTTGGACTGACACGCTCAATCTTCTTCTGTCAGTAATGGGCCTACTCCGTTGATCTCTCTTCTTAACACGGCAAAGTTTATTAGCAGCAGTTGAAGTTTGCATCATTCATTGATTCTGATGCAGCCACCCGAAGACAATTTGAATAGTGATATGAGAACTTTTTGTTTTTGGAGGGATGTGGAATTGGAGAAAGTGAGATAGGCTATCTACAGCTGCAGCTCTGTGTTCAGGTACATCTGGCAGCAGTTAGAAATGACAACACAGTGGATATTATTACAAAAATCACCTCCACTAGCAGTCCAGCTACTTATTACACTGCACTCTTGTATTGTCGTAATCTGTCTTTCACACATGTCCACGCAGCAGCCCCTTTGCTCTCAGTTTTCTCTGTGCACCACAAGCCCATGTCCTTGGAGTGCAGGGAGGAGTAGAGCCACCCATGGAGCTCCCTGCCTGATACACACTGCTCTGAGAGGGGAAGTGGTGCTGCATCATAAACTAAACAAAACCAGGAAAACCTTCAGTGTTTATCCTAGCAGAGTTCAAGGACAAACTGTAATGACATGTTGAGAGGAGGGAATCACTGCTGTCTTTTGCACTGTTACAAGTCAGTTCAAATGTTACAAATTCCAGCAGTTGTTTTTATGATGAAATTATGCTGTAATTGACTTTTTTAGAGTGATTGCTCTTACCTGCCTAGTATTCCTAGAATGAGTTTTGACAACTCCCATGTGACAAGTGCAAACTTGTTATGTGTCCCTGGATGGTGCAACATGATAGCGATTGCAAAGGGAGATTTATTTTACTTAGATTTACTTTCTTAGTAAACGCAAAAAAACTAGCTTGTGGCTATATGTCGAATTGATCTATTGAGTTTTATACCAGACAGTAGAGAAATGGGCAACTGCCCCCTTGTGAGTGATTTCCTCCTGTGCATTTTGAACATTAGCAAATAGAGTCTAAGAAGAAGTTGAGTATTTTATGAGTAGAGGTAAAGAGAGAATGACACTTAGTTTTGTATATGTTATCCTGTTAACTACTCATTACCAGTTCCTTACACTGTTGCTGACATAAATATGGTTACTTATGTCATTTGATAGATTATCTACCTTCTAGGAGGCCGCTGTTCTCCAATGAATTTACCAATGTGAAAATCATCTTGTAAATTGTAAATCATCCTTCATGTATCCTAAACTTCAGTTTTCACAATCTAAGTAGCACTTTCCATGGCAAGTAAACTGATCTTCTGATATAAAATCAGAGAAGCGCTCCTTATATGAAAGAAAGTGTTTGTTTTTCATGTTTTTTTCTTTTTATAGTTACTGTTTTGCTTGTGCCAAATGAGCTTCTTAATGCAGTACTCTCATCACGGTGTGAACATCTGTGAATGCGCCACACATTTCTATTTTGCCACTTTGTGGTAGCATAGCCTTGACAAAATGTGTGTTGTGATGGATTACCTTTCATGCAGGATAAATCAAGCAGGTGCTGCATGAAAGTGAAAGTTTGAAGTGTAATGCAACTTTTAGGTATTAGTCAACATGAAAAAACACCCATGAGGTCCTTGAAACATCAGTGAAAGAGAGTTTTTGTGTGAATCCATAATTTTTGTAGAAACAAATGAGAGAGCTGAAGAAGTGAGGAGGGAGTAGAGGGAGGCAATGTCATTCCTGTCTTTGTGTAGGTGAAATGTGAGGGTCACTGAGGGGCTTTGTGCGTCAGAAACTTGGGGCCACTACAGAGTCAGCGCAGGGAGTAAGGGGGCTGGGGTGTTGCACAGATTGAATAGGTTAGGGGCCACGGCGGCCTGTCTTTGAGAATGAGGGAGTACATTCTGGGCCAACAGTGGCATGTCTTTGAGAGCTGAAGACTGAGTGAGGGGGCCAGTGTCGGCACGTCTTTATGCAGCCTTTGTTTGAGTTGAGTGGCACCAGATGAAGTGGGCCGATTTTATTCAGGCTTCTTGGTACATACACACACAAACACATGCGCACAAACAGGCTTGGCTGATACTTTCCTTTGGGAAGTCATGCGTTTTGATGCAATTATACCCTGGGCGAGTGAGCACAGGCTGGCACCTTTCACAGTTTATGGCTGTGTATTTGTTTTTGTGTTTGTGCGTCAGTAAACTGGACTACATTTTTTCAGCACGCTGTTGGAGGGCTTCACTGTTGACTTGTTGTTTACTTTTCTAGGGACTCTTATCGTCATTGAAACCTCAGGTCCTCTGGTTTATTTGAAAGCTAGAACTGCCGACATGTCTTCACTCTTTATACACATTCAGGGAATAACATTTAATGGCATTTTACAGCTTAAATTGTTTTATAGTGTTTAATCCTGGTCTGTAAAATAACCCTAAACTAACTCTGGAGCACTAAACATGCATTTGATGGCCGCCATCACTCACTCGCTAAAGTTATGAGACTCAAGTTGTGGTAAATGCCTATCCATGGGAAACATTTTCCCCTCTTGCAACTCTTTCATTCACTGTTTACGGAGGGCTACTAAAGCAGTGGCTCACATGGTTATGGTTAGCAAGAAAGAGCTCTTGAAGAGAGCTGCTCGGGTTGTTTCATAATATCTGGGAGGATTGAGAAAGCTTCATGTAAACCAAAGACGCTGAACTCATCTTAGTCTCTTTGGTGCTTTTTATGCATGAATATGTCTTTCGCCATCTCTCCTTTTGTTTGTAGCATGCTGTGAAAGCAGGTGGATGATTGCCTCCCTAAGGCTATAGGTTTAGGTGTGACAATCAAAGAGAAGCCATAATGTACAACTCATTAGTTTTGTGTGCAAGTTCTCTCATTTTAGTTTGAAAGGCTTTGTTCTCTCTTCACCTCTGATGGTTCGGGTTTCACACGCTTACAAATCTACCTTTCAGACTGCTGTGGGGCAAAGAGGAGCTCGATGTCGATCCGTGGTTGTTGTTCAGTAGATATGAATGAAAATGTATCACTGGAGGGCATGGGTCTCTCTGTTCTGGCTAGTGCTATGACCTGCCTGTTGTTCTTATTTCATCCACTTTGCCCTGCCAGATCAGAGATTTGATGAAGACTTAGAAATGAATAGGCAATTGATTGAGAAATCAAGAGTTGAGGGTGTGTGGGAGGTGAATGTTCAGTATTCAGGCTACATTGCTTCATTCTCCTTCACTTCACCTGGAGCTCAACTGCATTCTTTTATGAAAGAGGGATATGTTTGGTCCTGCCCAAATTTCACTGGTATCATTATACTAGGGTTTGTACTTTCCTGATTCTTTGAGATACAGAGGGGGAATTAGAACCTCATCAGTGGCCAATGATTTCCTCACTGTCCTCATCTTATTTGAGTAGTTGCATGTAGCCCTGAAGATGGTAAATGTGTGGTTTCTCTAATGTGGTTTTTGTTTGAGGGCCTTCCTGCTTGCTGGACCAGACCAGGCGCAGCAGATTAGGGAACAGATTGCCTTGGTTTGAGGTTTCTGGTTCAGGATCTGTGCGTTAATTAGAAAAAGAGCTAATAGAGTCCTCCCATCCCAGATCAATCGGGGGGCTTAGCTCCAAAAAATATTGTAAATGAATGGACTTTTTTTCAAACTCTAACGGCTGTGTCTAACTTGTTTATAGAACAATCTGGGTCAACTGTGCTTTGGATCTCTCAACCACCCACCTTCAGTCTGCATTCACTTTGACTCTCTCTCAAACAGACTACAGTGGCCAGCACTCATTACCTCAGCACCTTGGCATGCTACCAGAACCTTTGCTGATATCTCAGACCAATTACTCTAGATTTACTACTCTGTGGGCTCCTTTAACCAACGGCCAACTGACTGACCCATATATGCCTCGTATCCGCTGTTTTCGTCCGGGGCTTTGAAAGGGCTCAACTCAAACTGATGTTACACTTCATTAGTAGAAGTTTTGTTGTGCATACAGGCTGCTTGGCCAACAGGTTTTCACAGCCAAACGTGTAGTCCACATGTTGGCCCATGGATTGTATATTTTGTAAATTCCATGAGAGAAAGTTTGTCTCATCGCAGCAAGACGACTGTTCATGTTGGCTTGCTCAATGAAGGATTGGAAAACTGTGTGTAAGTTGGCTTCAGGCCTTCACTCCATGCATATAATCCTGTGTGGCAGACTGAAGAAGAGAACAGTGTGGGAATGAGCAGGTCCAGATCAGATGCAGAAACACATTATGGCTTTCATCTTGTAGCTTTATCTACTTTATCATCAAACTCAGCAAGTCACGGAGGATTCATGAAAGAAGCATAAGACTCCTGATCTGTCAGTGTTGGTGATGATGAATATCTATGACAGGGACTCCACAGGCACACAGAGAGCTGCGGTAACAAAGATCTGACAGTTTGAATAGATGCATATCTATCAAAAGCAACTGGGAGGCTAAGACCTCTCACCCACAGCGCCCTGATTTTGAATAAAGTTATAATTCTGAGTGTCTGATGTACCATGAAGTGTAAAACCCTCCATCCTCAGCGCTCACACGCTGTAAAAACACAGAAAATCTTGACCTTGCCAAGAAAGTGCTGCTCAAGCACTTTCCCAGAAGTCTGTTCAACAACCAGCAAATAAGCGGAAAGTATCAATCAGTTTCAGGATGTAGTGACCTTTCTGCTCCCTAAATAACACTGCAGCATGCATGCATTCACACACATGCAAATCATCAGATGTGAACAAGATTAATAATCTAGTGCTAAAGATTATTAGCCAATATGTAGCATTTGAACAGTACTGATACATTTTAGTATCAAATAAAGTTGTTAAAAGGGTTTCTTGTGGGTGTTGGAGTTCATTGTCAGAATGCTCTCCTCTTTACCCCACTAGAAAAAGTCCCTTTACCTCCCTCTGCAGAGACTACAGAGAGCCATGATGAGGTGTGAGTGTAGAGATTTCCTGTCAGAACTAGGGGAGATCACTCAAGGTGCCTGCTGACTACCTTGACAAGGCATGTTTAGGCCCCGTCCCTGTAGTTTAAAGAGGCAGAGCTGCTAATTTGAGGGCATTGTAGTCTCAACACACACCACCATGCCCGGCCTGGATGGACTATAATCAGCTGCAAACAGAGCACTCAAACTCCACAGGGAAACCAAAACTGTAGCCTGGGTGGCTAAAAACACACACATTTACATACACATGTTTATTCAGGATGCAAACACTGAAAAAACAATGCATTTCTGTGTTTTAATGGTTGCTATAGTGGTAAAACACTGTCTGTGTGGTCAGTCAGGCTAAGTGAGCGCTGTTGTGTGAAACCTTTGAAATAAACTGTAGTACAGTAGTGACTGTAGTAGAATAGGGCTCACCCTAAACCATCCTCAAACACAAACTTCAGATAGCTAATTATATTGTACTTTTTCTTGTTGCTGTAATTCCATGGAATAATCACAAATGCCACCATGTTTCTTCTCTTCAGATATTATGTGAGGATCGACGGTTTAGATTGAAAGAAGATAGGTTGGAAGATTATGACATTCACAATGCATGACTATTTGACAAACACTGATGCTTCCTGTTTATTTTTCCTGTTTCCTTTCTGACTGATAATAAATAGTGACGTCGCTGTAGCTTCTTTATCCTGCTCTTAGAACTTTTAGCTCAACTGAAATTTACTCCCTCAGTTTTGTTTTTAAGCTGGGTAATTACATGTATGTGTAGACTGTGTAGGTTGGCTGAGGGTTCATGAAATCTCCAATTAGGATGAGAATAAAGCAAATTTTAAGCAGAGATGTGCCCCTGAAATTATGCTCAAGCAAGGTAGATAGAATGAGAGGACGCTGACTGGGAATGTTACAGATAGGTATCACTGTCAAACTCAAGACAAAGCAAACCTGAGCACAAACCCGAAGCACAACAAACCTGTCACACCTACAGCAGCACTACTTAAATAACCCAACCTCGAGCTGCAGACATGACTGAATCCTGCTGAACTGAATTATACCCGCATCTTAAGTGTTTCAAATCGCATACCTATGCTCTTCAGATGTTGTCATGCCTGTGACTTTTATTATGATCCACTTCTGCTAGTTTCTACTCGACCGCGACCTCAGATGAATCAGCCTTCTTAGCCGCATGAGATACTGCACTCATGTAGTGGCCAGGGAAATGTCTGGAGCGTTTTTGCCTTGAACTGACTCAGATCGTATCGGACGATCTACAACATCGTGTTCATTCCCTACAGATGCCGTGGGATGATTTACCATCCCTGAATGGAGGTGGGGAGGTACCTTATACCAGGGCATCAGCCTGACTAACTCTTAATAAATGTTTTTGTGTTTTTATGTGGAAGTTATGTTAGAGTGACTCAGCTTCACCCAAATTACAAAAAAACAAATATCACTTAACCCCTGGGGTATCAAGCCATGCAACAGATGTTCCCAAATTTGTAGAAATCACAGATTTCTGCCCCCAGTCAAGTACAATAGAGGCAAATGAGATTTTGTTGATGGAGCTCACAGAATTGATCAATTGCATGTAGATCATTTAACCGCAACTTATCCTCCTAGTTCTAAAAATGCTTCCGTTACAAATAAGGTTATCCCGATACTACCAACTATTTTTAACTTTGACACAGTATAAAAAGATACTCCATACCTCTTCTGATATCAATTCAAAAAAGGAAATAAAAGTCGTATGCACATAAAATAGAACAACCTTCACACAGTGCTGGTACAGTACACATACCCTACATTTGCAGTTATGTGGTTGTTTGATTAAAAATCTGATTATAAACCTGTTTCTTCTTTTACAGCTAATACATTTGGAGATTTCTTCAATAGAAAGAAATGCTAAAGAAAATACTGTGAAATTACATATTGAACTTTATTTTATTGGCTAAATACATAAAGAAATAGACACAGAAGAAATAAATGGACACAGATATGGCAACAAGAAGACTGAAAGACGGTGTGATGTGGGAATGTCACTCGCGGCTGATTTATTAGAGCTGATTATCAGGATAATCTTTTAATGCTTTAAAAACCCTGAATTAAATTCCATTTGCTTCCATTGTATTTGAGTGGAGGCCAAAAATGTATAGATATTTCTAAACGGGGGCAAATAAAACCAACACTATTTCAATGGCTAGATACCACTAGAGCTGAGTTAGAAAGTTTTTTTTGTAATTTTTGTAAAAAGACCCTTTGAACTTCTTCACTCACTCCCCCAGTGAGCTCCACCAAGACAGCACGCTGCGTTTAAACCAGATCCCACATATTTTCCTGTGTGTATCATAATGCTGGATCATGACATCATAGGGCTTCTGAGAAAACCTCTGTGCTCCCATGAGACCACGGCTGTGTCAAGGCCAGTGTGGTCACGGCAACAAAATCATAACATGGCAACAGTATCACGATCACTTTGATTGAGACCGATACACTCTCACTCAACACACACTTGAACACTGACTCACATGCACACACGCAGATTGAGAGCTTGTCATCTGTTACAGGTTAAAAGTTATTTGTAATCAAGCTTTGATTGCTGTTGAATAGAGAAAAAAATGCATTTTTTAAAAATTCAGTTTGTAATTTGAAAAGTGAACTGAATGATGGAGCCCCGGTCGGTGTCCTGTGTGAGCTTGCCACGGCAGTGAGGATGTTTTAATGTGAAATGTGGCATGCCGTAACAGAGCACAGCGCTGATCTGTGTTGACAGCTGCGCAGTGGCAAAATTCACAAGGCTCCTGGCATTTTGCAGAAAAATCAATCACACAAAGTCCAAGTAATTGCGACTCAAATGATGACAGTGTAAACTTATGTGATTCATCTTGACTCTTCCAACAAACATCTGGAAGTGTTGCTCATGCTACACTCACAGCTGGCTGCTAGTGAATGTGAAGTAGCACTCTGTGGGAAAATCTTGTGTCTATTTGATGACAATTAGACATCCTGTGGGGCAAACACAAGGGAGATGATTCATAGTGGTTGGGAAATCAGTCGCCATTCAGCCTCCTTGTACTGTGTCCCTCTTTCCTCCCCCTTTCCCCCCTTGTACACGTCAGTTACTCCCACTTCTTATGTATACATATTCTATCCTCTGACCCTCTTGTGTGTCTGTCTGTAGGTGCGATTTTCAGACGTACCATGGCTGAGGGAAGCTGCTTTGGTGCATTGTAACTGTTTGGGATGACCAGAGAAGAAGACGAGGGGAAAGCAAAGAAGAAAGCATCGTGAGAGGAGGGAAAAAATCCGCTCAGAGAGGATAAGAGCCGATAAGCACTGGACCTTTCTCTTCGTAAGGAAAGGGATTAAACTCCTTAGTATCAGAGCTCTGTCACTTCAAGGGCTTCAAGAATTGAACTTTCTTTATCATTGGTTGTAACCATCTCAGAAAGCATTAACACCATGTGTCATGTTATTGTAACATGCCGCTCTATGCTCTGGACACTGCTCAGTATTGTAGTGGCCTTTGCTGAACTCATTGCCTTTATGAGCCCTGATTGGCTGCTGGGCTTCCCTCGGTCAGACTCCAGCACAAACGGGGCGGGAGTGGACTCCGGGGAGTACCGGCCGTCTCTCGGCCTCTACAGCCGCTGCCTTCGTGTTGGGTCCCGGGGAGTCGGGGTGAGCTGCGGGCCCTACGCTGGGACATTTGGAGAAGTGGCCAGTGGCTTCTGGCAGGCTGCAATGTTGTTTTTGGCAGCGGGGATTTTAGTGCTAGGAGGAGTGGCCTGTATTTCCATCTTCAGCCTGTGCTTCCAGAGTATCCTGAAGAAGAGCATATTCAACATCTGCGGACTGCTCCAGGCTATCGCAGGTGAGCAATCAGTTTCACTCAAGTTTGAATATAGTTTGAGTTTTTTTTTTTTTCATTCAAAAGTATTTCATAAATTATAGATAGAAATAAAAAACGGGTGTGAGAGAGATGACATTTAACAAAGATCCTCACCTTGAATCAAACAGACCACTAGACCAACAGGTGACCTCAAAGCACAGTATATTAATCATATATACTATACACAAAAGTCATAAAATTTGAATCCCAAATTCACATGATTAGTTTTCTTTAGGTATTTTGTTCTTTTTTCTAATATATCTTAATGTCAGACATTGAATTCCTGTCTCCATCTTAATAAAGGCCGGTGGGTTGTGTAAACAAAAGGGACAACTATGACTATAAGTCAAGAACTTTATTGTTTAATCCCTGATAAAATAGAGGTTTGAAGTAAGGTAAAAGATATGATTTTTTTTTTTTGTTGAGTTTGCGAAAAATATTTGGTGTTTTTCACGATATATATAAGTGTATTGCATACAAAATATATGGTATGCAATGATATTACTTTACAAAAGAACAAATGTATACACAAATTTACTCTTTTTAAAAAAAATGTGTTATTTTTTTATTTTCATGCATCCTCTGGATTTACATGTTCAAAGTTCCTAGTTAAAAATTAAAGAAATTGGAAGCTCCCTCAAAATTAGCCTCAGAGAAGCAGGGAGGATACAAGGACAAACGGAATAAGCTCAACAGCTACATCTCAAAGCTAATGCTAATAATCTGGACTCTGTGACACAGAGTTTATAGTGGTTCCACGTCTATGAATGCCGGTTGTATGTTTTATAATCATGCCATAGCCTTTAGGAAATGTCTGTGTTGCATTTGAGTTTACAAGTTGAAACATCTGAGTTTGTAAGTTGGCATCATCTAGTTGCATTCCATCGCTCTTTTTCAGTTTAATATTCCAACCAAACCTTGTTTTTTTTGCATGTTTCTACAACAGTCAACTCCCACAGGTGTGTTCAGGTCTGTTGAGTAGGTAATCTGTTATTATGTGTCATCATCACTGTAGAAGCGGTCAAATGGGGTATTTCCTTGCATCACAAATCAAATGCTTGTCAGATGAAAAATACATGTATTCGTCACCCGAGTTTAATCACCATGTTCCCAGCTGCACTGCAGTGTGTCCGTGCTGTCATCCCCAGATGTTTACGCGTACATGACTAAACCCTTCGTCTGCTCTCCCTGCAGGCCTGTTGCTGATGGTGGGCCTCATGCTCTACCCTGCCGGCTGGGGTTCAGAGAAGGTGATCGGCTACTGTGGCCCCGAGGCCTTGCCCTTTAGACCGGCTCTGTGTTCGCTCGGCTGGGCGTTCTACGCAGCGATAGGAGGAACGCTGGGGTCCTTTCTGTGTGCTGTTTTGTCTGCACAGGCTGAGATTGCCACCTCCAGCGATAAGGTTCAGGAGGAGATTGAGGAGGGGAAGAGTCTGATCTGCCTGCTCTGAGCTGTCAGAAACTTTGGGAAGCTCTGGGAAATCATCCATGGGGTCATTTCTCTTATATGGACACTTGTAGATCTCAGTGGAAAGAGGACAGACATTTCTCTGAGTGATATTTTTCATCATAGCCTGGATAAAATCAACTGATTGTTGGTAACCACTTTGTAACAATTGTTTGGCATGCCTCCCTGATGATACCAAGTTGAAGGGAAAACAAATATATATATATATAATTCCCTTCTGCTGCTTCAGGTTAAACTGCCAAAAGGCTCTGGTACAGCAGCGGGCTAATGGACATTATCATCCAATGTTTTTGACCAAGATATGGTTTATTTTTGTAATAATTATTTTCTTAAACAAACCACTGTCCTGGAATGGCAGGAGATTAGTAAAATAAATGGGGTAATGGTTGTATCGTTAGCGTTATTGTGGACAGGTTAAACACTGCCAGTCAAACAGTGTGTAGGTTTGTAATGTCATTATAATGTTCATTCACACGGTTCACCTGCAAACTTCAACAAACCACTGAATACTAGCAGATGAGTCCATTCAAATCACAACGTGTGTGTGTGTGTGTGTGTGTGTGTGTGTGTGTGTGTGTGTGTGTGTGTGTGTGTGTGTGTGTGTGTGTGTGTGTGTGTGTGTGTGTGTGTGTGTGTGTGTGTGTGTGTGTGTGTGTGTGTGTGTGTGTGTGTGTGTGTGTGTGTGTGTGTGTGTGTGTGTGTGTGTGTGTGTGTGTGTGTGTGTGTGTGTGTGTGTGTGTGTGTGTGTGTGTGTGTGTGTGTGTGTGTGTGTGTGTGTGTGTGTGTGTGTGTGTGTGTGTGTGTGTGTGTGTGTGTGTGTGTGTGTGTGTGTGTGTGTGTGTGTGCTCTGATTGTACAGCAGGACTGCACAGACTCTTTAGAACAACTTTACATGTGCCACTTTAAAGGCAGTTTCTTCTGTTAAATGGATTGTTTGCAGGTCTCTTCAGAGTGTGTGTGAAGAGGAACAGACTTACCGTATGTTTCACTGTGGTGAACTTTCATGAGGGGATGTTTGCTCTCAGTGAGATAAGCAGGCTGCACCAGAGTTTGACACAACATACAGACACGATCTGGCTATGTAGAGATGTAAAAAAGTTGGTTGGAATTAAAAAAGGGTTTGTTGAGCCTTTGCTAGATAAATAGAAAATGGGTCATCATCAGTGATACCATGATTAAGGTAAACCTTTCTGTGTTTTTTGGTACTTTTCAAGATCACCTGTTATTGTGTTTTGCACTTGGTCCTTAATTCATTTCACATCGCCTCATGTTTTCCCGAACATGCTTCATTTAAGTTGCTGTAAATGTAACATTGTGATTGCTTTTATTCTTTGTAGATGAAATGTGCAATAATTCAACTATAGTGTGTTAACTGTTGAGTGAGTGGACTGATAAGATGAGATATTTCTAGTCTGTCTATGCTTAAATTAATGTTGACTGTGCTGTTTTTGTTACATTAACAAACGAGTAGCAGCATCTTTGGCACACTGTATGATGCTGCATGTATGAGAGGTTGATATGAGAGAGATAGTCTGTACTTTGTACTCAAATAAACCAGGCCTTCTTTAGTAATTCTGTCTGCGGTGTGTTGGTAAAACATTTCTTTTACTCTGATAGATTCCTCTTTTTCATGTTAACTTCCTGTTTAAACATCCTGAGGAGACACTGACACCTAGGGATGGAAAGTAGACAACACAGAACAGTAGTAGTGTATACCAGTGCTTCTGAACCAAGAACATTTTTGGAGTTTTATTTTGAAAGACCATTAAGTTTCACTTTGTCAATTCTCTTAAACCTGTTTAAATGTAAGAGTTTGACCAGTGAACATCAACTTTTGGATTCAGCTTGTATGTCCAAAAACCGTAACAAGGGGTCATGAGAAGACACTGCTTCATTTTAAAGGTTTATACCACTCATCCAAAGCAAATGTTCAATTAGTAAATATACAGTATATAGTTATAATTTACAGATATGTTTCTTAAAATACATCAACAAATATTTCTTTCAAATTTTATTTCATGTTAATACCATAAATATACAAAACTCAAACTATTTCACATGCAACAAAGGCCAGACAAGAGTGCATCACATTTTCTTTTTACATGTGATTGATAATGGGGCTCAAATTTTCAACATTACAAAATATACAAGTGTCCCTTTTTCTTCTCTTATTCAGTGAAATAACATGGTCATAGGTCAAAAGCACACTTAATACACTGTTCTGTTCTGTGGACCAGTTCGCCCAAATACGGTACATCATGAAATGACCTACTGTGGCATGGCTTCACATAATAACTGTTTAAAACTATAGATAGATGGGAAATGAGTGGGTGTTTTGTAGCAAAGAAAACTAGTGTAATATTGTTAAGGAAAACATAGCAAGGGATGACATTACAAACCGAGATTTAAAAACAAATCTATATGAACATTTGGTAGATTTCTCACAGCTTTTCAGGACATAGAATAACACTTCAGGGAATTTTTATGCCTTTCATTACAATCCTACACACATCCTCATCCATACCAGCACACGTTGCAGAGTCATTGAACACTGTTAAATCTAGCTGATGCTATGATCACGTCCTTACAAAAAACACACACAAACATAATACATCATGTAAAATCAAACCAAACAAAATTGAGATGCAAACAACTTAAATTACACCATAAATGAAAAACTTTTGTCTTTTGCACTAAGTTAAACATAAAACAAGAAATGTGCAATGAATTTGAAACAAAATATATTTAAAAAAACAAACAGATACTGTCAAATTGTTGACTTGTTTCATGACAAATTATTGACCTTCAACTTGGTAACACTCACAGGAGTATTTAATCCACTGTAATGTTCAGACCATACATTTGTAATAACAGTAGTGTCAGTCATCAGTCATCTATCGTGCACATCCTCAGACACTCACCACCGCCATGAGAGGTGTTAATGCACGGCACAAATGTAACCCATGTCCATATTTCACTCCAGTGACAGTTGTCTGTACAACTTAGTTCTGAATAACACTGTTATTTTGTGGAAATTAATGTTTCAGAATGCGCATCAAGTTCTGATCCTATTTTAATGTTCATTTTGGCATGAAACTTCTGATGCCAGTATTGAAATACTGAAAGGAAAAACAAATGGACTGACTTTTTTTTTGTCTGTAAAAATGCAGACGGACTTAGTCTATGTCTTGTACATATGCACAGTGTCAATGTTTTTACTATTTTATGTATGGAGGTCAAGCTCTAGAAAAATCCTAGCTTCACCACTGTCCAGGTCATCTTCTGTGATAAAAGGCAGGTCACTTCTCTGAGTTATCCCTATGAATGAATGGTATGTGTCCTTTTCAACAGAAAACATGACAGCAGGAGGCCACGACCCAGCGGCTCTCAGATTAATAGCAGCGTTAGTTGTTAACTTAGTATGAAGGGCTAGAAAAAAAACTGAGATGAAGCCACCTAGTAGCCTGTTAATGTCATACATACAGAAGGAAAATGTGGATATTCCTCATGTTTTTCCCCCGTTTAGTGCACCAGGCCATGAACTTATCTGACTGAACCTCTTTTAGGTTTGTGGTGAGGACTGGTGACCCTACTGACCTGGGTGCATCTTCACAAATATCCAAACATCATCAATCAAAGCCACTGGGACATGCAATAACCTTTCAGCTCACTTCTCACAGAAACCAACCAACCACGTAGGTAGACCCCCCCCCCCAGCATCTTCCTGTAGCCTGAGAAAATGAGAACAGTGGACAAAATGACGTTGCCAAAGAAACCGCTACCTTGGGTGTGCTAAACATGCATGTAATTATCATGCTGTCAAACCTTAGTAAGCCACAGCCCCAGCCAACGCTGCCAATCAAAGTAGCACACACAGTGGGAATAACTGTTCAACTGACAGGTGTCACTTTAGCACTGCTGGGAACTGCAAGTATATCCTTTAATAAGAACATACCAACATATTTTTACTTATATGAATTACCAGGATGGTATTTATCTCAAAATAGAAGCAAAGATGTAGGACATCGTACAATTGACCTTTTAGATCTCAATGACCAAGCACTGGATAGTAAAAAAGAGCCACAATTCTCTCAAAGTGAAGTGTACATTCACACGCAGGCCCAGCCATTCAACCATACACTGTACTTTTGTTATGTGACCAAGAAAACAGAACTATGTGCAAAACACCATGATCAGATTATCACTTTTCATAACTCTGTATTATACTGTATTAACCAGGCAGGAAGCTGTTTGGAGGTCATCACCATGACAAAAATAAGGTATGCTAGAACCTCTGCTTGACCTAGGGTCACCTCAAGGTGACAGAAGAACAGAGAAAGCAAAGGAGTGAGTGAGAGTGTGAGATGAAAACCCACACACTCTGAGCACACCTTGAATCACTTAAGGGAAGTTTCAAGGGGTGTGAGCGGACAGTCATCTGACTAAAAAGCAGACATAAAGGGTGTAGGGAGTTTTTACTGAAACTTGATTTTAGGTGAAGTTGGACAACTCTGGTTACTGTATATGATTAACTTTTTTTTTATTTCTAGCCTCTGACTCTTTTTAAGCAAAGTGTGCAGGGCGATCTTAACATAACAACATTCATAAATATAATCAATTTGATCTGAGAGCCTGCAGGGCCAGAGTTGTGCATCTCCAACTTTTGAGTGTGTGTGTGTGTGTATATATGCTTGTATATGTGAGCATGTGTGTATGTATGTGGGTGGGTCCATTTATGGCTGAGGTTTGAAGGCTCCCCGAGCAGCATTGGTCGCAGCATTAGCTGCAGCGTTGGCAGCCGCAGTCTGAACGGTCTTGTTAGACATGACCCCAGTTGCAAACTCCTGCTGAGCCTTCTCAAAACTAGCACCAGTCGTACGATACAGTGCGTGCACCTGGAAAGAGTGGAAAAGAAAATTAGTTAAAATCAAGTCAAGTGATTTAAAACTACCACAGGGCCTTTAGCAGCACTGAATGATTCAGTTAGGCAGATGTTTCATTTGCAATAGATGTGAATAATATTGACAAAGTATCCTGTTTAATCTTGCCACCTTGATAGTGCCTGCTTGAACTCACATTTCCTGTCATTGTCAGTATGTTAATCAAAGTACGTCTTTCCACTCTCCTACGTTCAAGCAATATAAAAATGTATTGATAGTGTTCAGATTTTTTGCATCATTAATATGTTTTTCACCTTTATTTTCACACGCTTTCTCTGATGAAGAGGCAGCTAGCTGTAGACATGTAGAGTACTTAGTGATTGTGTTACCTTTTTAAACATAATGAGTGAGCCCACAGACAATGCAGTGAACAGAGCTGCAATCAGTAACATGATGATGCCCACTGGGATACTGGTGTTCAGACCAGTTAAAGCTGCGATCCAACCACTGGCAAAACAAAACAGTGACAATGTGAGTGAACTTCAACACAAACTCATGGAGATACAGAATCAGTAAAAGCAAAAAAATCCTCACCATGTTCCCCAGCCAGTAATGCCAATAGTTTGTAGAACGTGAACTCCAAACTGACAGATATAGATGAAGAAGAAGACAAAGAAGCGGAAAGAACTGTCACTCCTGTAGTGGAGACAGAGAATGAGGTAGTGAGAGAGCAATGTGGAGGCAATAAATTAAAATAAATCACAAATTCATTGTCCATTAAGCATGAATTCCTATATGACAGCCTGCTTTAATCTATGTCTTTACTTGTGTAAGTGTAGGGTTGGAAAAGAAAAGAATGATAAAGATTGACCTCCCTCAACCTCAAGAAATAACAGCATTTTCAAGGCCAACCGCCCACCTATTTTTTCTAGTTTCATACTTGTAGTACTGCATTTTGTTTTATCCGCAAATAATAATGGTCGTCCACAGAGGACGGTGGTGTAATTTTCCATGTATCTACTTACCTGAAAGCACCGTAAAGCGGTCTGTACCAGCAGACGAAAGAACAGGGGGTAAACAGGAGGAACCATAGCATAGCCAGACCAAAATCTACACCACGAGATGCATCCACACAGAACCAGGCCAGGCAGCCGAACATGTTCACAAAGAGTGTGCCTGCATGAACTGGTACAAGAACAACATAATCAAGACCTTTCGTTTCATTCCAGTATATAAAAATAGTAAGAAATAGTTTATGCTCAGCAAAATGAAATCTATTTATTTTCTAATGCCATTGTGATAACTGAGCAGACAAGTGTGCTTGGTGACAGGCTGACTTATTGCAATGCAATATGTGGGTTCGTCTTGTAAACCCACATGTTCTAACTAGGGTTGCAAAGGGGCGGAACATTTCCAGAAACTTTCCATCGGAAGTTAAGCTGGCGGAAATAGTTCACAGGCTCAGATAGTCGTGTGCTCTGGGCTCAAAAATGTGACCTCAATAGTCCAAGGTTCTAGAAATCATCTGTGCATGTGATAGAGGAGTGCACAGTGCATGAAGAGGGTGTGGCCCCTGCAGTAAGCAGTGTGCTATATGCATGTGATTGAGGAATAGCATGGATATTCTCAAGTGTACTTGCATTAAATCTGCATGTTTTAATACAGAGTATGCTCAAATATATTTTGCCCAACTATATTTAAAATTCCTGTTAAGGGCCAGCCTTTAATTTTGTAAATTCCAGGTTTATTCCCATAAATTCCTGTTAATTCCCATGGAAAGTTTGAAAATCATGGACTTTTGCAACACAGTTGTGTGAGAGAGAGTTACAATAAATGACAATGATAATACTGCCTGGTAAAGGGTGTGTCAGATGGTGTGTGTCACTTACACATCCAAAGGTTGTACATGATTTTGACGGTCTTTTGGAACTCTACAGGGATGTCCACAGCAATATCATGGTAGAAACATGGGCCCACAGGGAACTTCTCCGGCAGCGGAGGCCAGTTGTTTTTACGCCCTGTGTAGACAAAATCAGTTGTTGATAGTTAGTTAATATACTATGAATCATATTTATATCAAGTGTGTGTGCAAGAATCAGAAGAAAAACATTATAGTACACTGCTAAAAAACAAAATATTAATACCCTCTGTTTTAGCTTTTTTGGTTTAATCTAAAGCACTGTGATCACTATATATGCTGAAAAACGTGAGAAAGGCATGAGTGCAAGTGAACTGAGAATTTTTTCATGACTCTAATAAGTAACTTTTAGCCCAAAACCTACTCAACATTTGTTTTAAAACTGACGCTAGCATGTCGTTTCCAATCACAGGTCTTCCCAGTTTCTAGATGCATTTGGATAATAATGTAAGCAACAGTGCATTAAGCTCAGCTCATCAAGATGATGCAAAATTTCCATTCACATATTACAGCTTGCCTTTTCTCTGCTAGGAGCTCACATTTGTTTCATGGCATGTAAACTGCTCTAAGTCTAAGAGGCTGGTAATGAGCTATATCCCAGAAAATGTAATTAATTAAATCAATTTTAAGCCAAATCATTCCAGTTTGCAGCAGAGAAAAAACACCCACAATGCTTTCCCATGAAGTTTAAGTTAGATGAATCCTCACTATTGACACAACCATTATTTAATTCACTTAATTTCTAATCTAAAATACCACAATTTGAAATGTAACTACAATTCTAAAATATGTGGTGCTACAAATAATTGCAAATTAGGACACAGAATGTAATTGGACAGATATAAAGCTTCAGAATTAATATTGGTAAATAAATTAACATGTATGTTTCATGTCTACTGTATGCAATGGATCCAGCTTTGATTGGGAATGCCCATTTGGACTTTGAGGTTAAAGAGGTAAGCCAGGGAATAAAGACTGACTGACCTCCCACTCCATGGGACTGTAACTCTCTCTCCCGACGATCGAGTTCTGCTGCTTTCTTCTCCAACTCCTCCTGCCTTCTCAACAACTCAGCCTGAGCACGCGCTTGGTCCTAGCATAGACAGAAATGTTCTTAAAAAATCACTATCCAACATCTGACAAGAGTTATTACATCCAATCAGGTAAGTAATGAAGGTATATTTCCACTCAGGTAAGCTTAGAGCATTACTAGTTTTATAAAGGAAAAAAGGGGTGATGATTGGAAAAGCTGTCAGCTACTGTTGTTAACTCACTTGTCTTGTTCAGTTAGTACCACATAAGCTCTATAATTGTACTGCAAGCGAGGAAAACTAGAAGTGTGGAAGGGGCGTTAAATGAATTCACACTTTTCAAGACAGTGACACGAAGGGGTATGGGAAATTAGATGAAAGACAGTACCTCATTACGCCGCTGTTGGGCCATAGAATACAAGAGCGTATGTGTATTACAAGAGGAAATGTGAAACACAAACAAAGACAGAGAGTGTTTGTATATGAAAACTACATTTTAAACGTGTTTTGTGTGTAGTACCTGAGTCTGTTGCTGTGAGTAAGCCGGCGGCTCTTCTGTGGGCTTCATAATGGCAGGTTGTGTGTTCTGGGAGGGGGCAGGAGTAGGTTTGGGGGCATTCCCGGGGGCCGCCTGTAAACCAGCATAGACCTTTATTAATATTTCATGCAATAAAAAGAGCCTGAATCAAAACCATATTTAGGCCACAGTTATATGTTGTCAGAGATATAGTTTGTGGAAAAGCAGTGGGAGGGTAGTGGATAAAATGAGGTCAGTGACTCAGAAGCACACAAATGCACACATACAATGCTCATCAATGGTGACGCTAGTTAAGCTGACCGTTCTGGCGTCTGTGAAGGGGTTATACTCCTCCAGACCACCAGGAGGGGCAGACCGGGTCACCTGTGTCACCGAAGGATCCTACGGGACAGAGAGGACCACAAAGGGTTTCAGGCAGGTAAAAACTACAACCACAAAATCAAAAGCTTATTTATTGTTCGGATCACACATACACTGGGTCGATTAAGGAAGGTTTCATTGCCACTGTGTGCACAAGATTGCTGGATAAATACGGTATATATTATTATCATTATTCATTCATTCAGAATGAATTATTATTATTATAGATATTTATATTGCTGCTGGTCATGGAGGAATTGTTGGGTCTCTTCAAATCATAAATAAGTTATAGAGTGTGGTCTAGACCTACCCTATATGTAAAGAGTCTTGAAATAACTTTTGTTGTGATGTGGCACTATAAATAAAACTGAATTGAATTGAATTATTAATGTTCGGATCAGTTCTTATTGTTGTGTTGACAGGTAACAGGTAAGGTGGAAATAAATGGAACTGAAAGCCTACGTGCAACATGATACAAATGTTTATCTTACTATATTCTATGTAAAGTGGCCTTTCTTGATCTTGTGGCTATTTGAAGCAATATGAATGGGATCAGGAGCAGTTTGCACGAAAGAACAGTGTTTGGTGGACCACCATGTGCCATGAAGAGCCAATAGTTTGCCAGGTTTTTATTCCAGCAAAGACTCCACCCACAAATTAACACACCTGAAGGGGAGGGCCTCAACATTTGAATAACCCACTGAGGTGTCCTGTTAGGATGAAGAGCAGAGGCAGACGGTTGGCTGCCCCTGGTTCATGGTTTAAAGGTGAGATAGTTTAAAAGGGAACAATAAACTCTTCTGTACACACAACTGTAGCATACATAAATGGGTTCTTTGTTTGTTGCATTAAGCCTATAATGAAAACCAATGTAGCATTAACTATCAGAATCAGAGGAAGTAAATGTAGCAGGTAGTCATTATTAAGTGCCAATATCGTGTGCAGCGTGTATGCGTGCAGTGTAATGACTAATGGAGCACCGCTGTGACAATATACAACTTCATTACCACGTTTAATACATCTCCTAAGCCTGACCCTGTTAATGTTTACTGACGGTGGGAAACGCTAGCCAGCTAACTTCACATCATTTGTAGCAAATCCGTGACAGCTTATTTCACAATGTGAGCAACCATAGATTGTCTCAGTGGTGGGATACATGAACGCTAGCTGTCAACTAGCTAGCTAAGACAGTTAGCAGGGATGCTAAAGTGAGACTGGCCTCACGTTAGCATGCTGGCTAACGTTAGCTACCTGAAAGGGGTTGCTGAAGTCCGGGTCTGCGAACGGGTTGCTGTCAAAATCTGACATTGTACAGCCTTTCTAATAACGGGTTCCGGTGTGGAAGAGCTCCCCGGTTCTCCTGGGAATGTTCAGTCTCCTGTTTTGACTGCCCTTTCTCTACTTCTTGCCTGCAGTCTTCTCCTCCTGTTGATGGAGACCCCCCTCTTGCTTAGCAAAGCTAGCCAGTAGCACAAAGATGGCAGGAGAGGATGCGTGAAAGGAAGCGGCGCCTTCTCACGTCACTGTTTCAGCACCGCGGACAGCATGGCGCGTGGACAGGTACAGTACGTCATAGGGCAGAGATCTATCAACAAGGGGTTCGGGGACTCCCAGGGGGTCCTCAGTTACTGCAGGGGGTCCACCAAATTGTCATTTCAAAAAAATGTCTGAAAATATACATTAACATGAATGCAATGTATTATTAGCAAAGATACATTTGTGAATCAATTTTAAAAATAAATACATTTACACAAGCTTGATGACAGGCTTATAGGCACTATTGTAGCCATGCACAGATATAACTGAGCTGAAGGATTCAATGTGCCTTCCAAATGTATGTTTAACAGTAACATATGATGTATAAATACAGTATATGAATGATATGTTATTGATCATTGTTGTCTCCATCATCCTTGGCCTACACAGCCTTCAATACCCCTGGTGTACTGGGATGAGAATCATCTGATCTTTGTTTCTGTGATGTTTTGTATATAAATTAAAATTGCATATTTCAGGGCCGGCCGGTGACACAGTGGTTAGAGCAGTCGCCCCATGTAAAGAGTCTGAAGGTCCTTGAGGCAGCGGCCGCGGGCTCGACTCCGACCTGCGGCCCTTTGCTGCATGTCTCCCCCTCTCTCTCACCCCATTTCCTGTCTGTCCTGTCTAATAAAGGCTTGGGAACTGCCAAATAAATAATCTTAAAAAAAAGTATATTTCAGACACTGATGATTAAATTTAAGCCAATATTCCTCATTCCCTTATTTTAATATGAGACATGGCCAGGGTAAAGTGTGATGGGGGCCTGGGGGCATACGTTCATGAATGGTGTACCTAACTTGCCTCCGAGTTTACATCAACAAGCATAACATTAGCACAGCACTACATGGCCATTTCATTTTTTACCCAGAGACACAAAAAATTACTGCAGAATTAAACAGACCTTTATTTGAGAAAATGGGCAACATGTTTCAAAAACAAGATTGTTTAATAGCACAAGGTCTCACTAAGTTAACCCTGAACTTCAATGTTAATGTACTTTAACAAATATTATATTATATAATTATATCAGATAAACAACTGACTCTCAACCTGGGGGGCTTCTTGAAGATTGAGTTTAGATATGAAATATATGATGAGTTTACCAAATATGATGAATTGATTTAAATAAACATGTTTAATAATCCCAAAATACAATACACTCTCCGTACTATTTTGGATGGTTATATTTAAGCAATCTTTTGATTGCAGGACATTTAATTATTATATTTTACATTGAGTAATTGCAATTGAGCTCTCAGCATTTCTTTGATCATGTGTGTCTGTACTCAATATACAGTAGTGTTTGTGTTTTTATGCTTTACATATCTATATAAAAAACAACCCAAACACAATTTGGAACTAAAAGGCAAACCTCACACACGGACTGTGAGGTAGACTAAAATAATATATATATATATATATATATATATATATATATATATACTGTACAGGTAATGTTTGCACACTGCACAATATTTTAGCTTCTGTAGGTCAAATATTACAGCAATCTTCCCGACTTAATGATCATGATGATGATGATGATAATTATGAGGAGGAGGATGATGAGGATGATATATGGAAGTGTCTGCTGCTCAGTCGGTCTCTTGCCTATAAGAAAGAGCTCGAGAGGTGAACCCAGACTGCTTATTTCTTGACAGTAACACTGACCTTCCTCAGCAGCAATTCCAGACAATTTCCTAGAAATCATTTCATTGCACTCGGTCCCATAAGAAGTATCAGGCCCGTGAGAGCTCCTGTTGTGTGTGTGCTTTTTCACACTGGCTTCGAGGTTCTGGTAGTTGCCCAAAATGGCCACTTGGGGGAGCCACGATCCAATAGGTCTCCTCAACCTGTTCTGCAGAATCCTTTCTCATTTGCCGTCAATTTATTTTCATTCAAACAAAGGGTGACCATGTGAAGAACATCACATCAGTTGACAGCCTGTAAATGTGATTTAAACATTTAAGCACCATTTACTCAGATTAAGTTTCAATTGAAGAACAAATGCTATTAGGTGGAAATCCTACAGTATGTGGTAAATGATGGAGGTTAATATATTCCCTTTTATTGTTTGAATCCTAATGCACATTTTTAAACAAAGGCACCATGATACTTTTATAGGAGCCTAACACCTTATACCTTTAACTTATACTAATGTGCTTTTGTTAATAACAAAACTTAGTAAATAAGCACTTGCATACCCTGCTAATATGCTCCTCCGGCTTTATGTACTGTACCTATATAATGTTTTGCATTGATAGACTCTAGATAAACACAAACTGTGGATTCATTACAATTCGACTCGTGTCCACAAACACACACTCACACAAATGCACTCAAAATGAGCATCGGTTCCTTCCCTAATCTTGTATTAATGGACCCAATCACAGACTCTATGAATAATCAATGGCCAGTGGTCTGCAACCACAGAGCTGAGACCTTGAGTGAAACTGAATTTTCCTAATAAGACACACACATAAACTCACACACCTTGAGGCCCTAATAAGCACTAATGCACTGTGGGTTGAGAATACGTCACATGGTTTGTTTGCTGCAGATCGTGAAAGATGTGCGTGCGTGCGTGCGTGCGTGCGTGCGTGCGTGCGTGCATGCGTGCGTGTGTGTGTGTGTGTGTGTGTGCGTGCATGCTTGCGCGCGCTTGCGTGTGTGTGCGTGCTGTGTTAAAGCAGGGACCTGTGTCCTTGCCCACTCTTTCCTGCCTTTCGTATGCTGCTTTCCACAGATGACTCGGTGAGGAAACAACCGCTTTGGCTAATAGCTGTTGCATTAGTCTCTTAACCAGCTGGTCATGGCCATTTAGAAACGTTCATTAGGTTGCGGACCAGAGTGGACAGGTGTGATAGTTCAATCCCCCCGTTGACTGGAGGAAGACAAAAATAAAGAGAAGAAAAAGACAGACAGACAGACAGACCGACAGACAGATGGAGAGAGAAGCAATTTACCGACCAAGTGTTAAAAGCTGCAGATGCAATTATCATCATATTGCCCTGAATAAGAACCTTGTGCATAATTAGATCTCATTAAAGTCTATGAGTGTTATTTTAGAGCTCTGAAAAGGTTGGATAAGCAGGACTTGATATTATGGCTTATTAATGCTGCAACATCTGGTGCTATTCTGGCAATAGTCTAATAGGTGTCTGAATGGGCCGGGACATTCAGTCTTGAACAGATGTTACGACCATATAGTAAAATACAATGTAGAATGCATAATTCTAATAAAGCTATATGGATAGTGATATAGATATTGTAGCTTAATATATGGAGTGTGTATGCATTTGGATTTGTTTGTGCTGTTGACCAGTCAGAGCGCATTACACACCAGAGAGGGAAACAGTGCTCTGTCGCCGGAAAAGCGATTGATTCTCCATTTCCATATTAATGAGCAGATTTGTTAAGAGCCTGCAGGAGAGGGAGAAAATAACAGGGTCTTCATAGGGCACGACATTTATAAATAAAGCTGATGCAGAGAAAAATGGAAATTAAACCTTTTAGTTTAATAAATTTGAGGCGTCCACAGCAAAGCGAGCAATTTGCATTTCCATTTGTGGCCAAATAATGAGAGTACGGGTCCATGATGAGCCTGCTAGTGCTGCTTTTGGGTCTCAGTCAGACAATCACTCCAGCGTGCAGCCCTCCACATCAATGTCATTAGCTCAGGCCTGTTAACTCTGCTACTTGGCTTTCTAAGATTATTTGGTGAACGAGAGATTCCTATTGTCACTCTCAATGGGGAATAGGATTATGTTCAAAGAAAAATGTATCCACCTCTGTATTTCCCAACCTGGATGTGCCGATATCTTTTTCCTTGAATATTAAACATCCTCTATACATCCAGGTGTCACTTTAAACTGATCCTTTGTTATTCGAAAACAACTCTGTCGGAAAGAGTCTTTGGCTCTGCCTTTCACATAAACACTTGCACTTCCACACACAACATGTGACTCACACACGCACACACACAAAGCATCACTGATTGAATTTATTGGGGAATGGATGTTGACTAGACCACTCCAAGTAGGCTAGATTGTTGTTGTTCCCAGATTGACAGACAGACCCAGAGCGGCTGATTGAAAGTGCCTTTTAGCTTGCTCTCACTGTATATTTGATTTGGCAAAATGGAAGGGGAGTCCAGTCTTTTCCCAGGATGCAAACACAAGTCCCTGTGTTTGTGTATTTGTGCGTGCCATGTGCACATTGACTACTGGATGCTTAAGTAAATGCTGCATAAAATATACCCCTTTCAGGTATTAATTGAATAATACAAGCACTCCGCTTGTCAGCCATCAAGTGGGCCACTTTCTCGGTGGCCTGTGCTGCTCTCCTTGCCAGTGAATTGACTAGATTTATCTGTGTTGTTCCAGCCAATGGATGCCATTTGTTCCAAATGTTTGACATAAACATGCAAAGAGCAGAGGCATGCACTCATAAAACAAGCTTCTAGACTGTTGTTTTACAGCCCAAAGGGACCGTTGGTGGGGCTCTCAGCCTATCAAATCATGTGGTGCTCTTGCTGAGCCAACGGTGTGTTAAAGTTCTCTTTCAACCAATGATGTGATGAAAAGGAACAATTGCTGCCATAAAGAAAGAAAGAGGAGAGGGGGAGAAAAGGAAAAGGAGCATGGAAGAGAGAGATGGAGTGCTCTGAGAGGATGGTGAGTGCAGTTGGAAGAGAGATGTGCAACGTTCTGCTAAATATGCATACTTATTTCCCATGCCTTTAATGGGACACATCTCATTGGGCGCCCTATGTCTGCTTCCAAACTATAAAAGATATTTAGCTTTACACCTGCAGGAAATTCCCCATCATAAAGACAATGTTGGCATATGGAGGCTTTGCTGAATCTGCCCTATGCTTTCTATTGCCGTCAAGACACCTATGGTATTAATGCAGCTTGAAAAGCATAGAACTGATTACTCTAGATTTTTATATATATTCAACTTTTATATTTGCGCAGAAGCGACAAGAGATTCAGACTAATCAGGATATCCCTTAATTTAGGAGCTACACTTTTTGTAGCCGTAGAATCTTCAGATGTTGTCTCTATTATGTACAGTATAAGGATTGACTCAGATGTGTGTGCATGGGTTTGTGCATGTGTGTCCGTTGTGCACATTGAGGTTCGATTTGCTGATTTAGCACCTCTCTAATTTTCCACACGGTAATATTTGCCTTACCTACTGCCATCTGTTTTTATTATCCGGGTGAATATGTTTGTCTAGGGATATCAATAACCATAAACAAAGCCATGACTCTTTCACCTCTCCCTCTTCATACCCCTCTCAACATCTCCAATTGTCTCTCACACAAGGCTGCTCTCAGTTCTTTCTCTGATTGCACACAGTCTGCATATTTCAATACATAATTGGTGAAAAGCAAACATTATCAACCCTAGTTTCAGTCAAACTAAGCGCACACATGCAGTACATAACCACACACATAAATTCACACACACCATGCCGTGGCTCATGCCTTGACTGAGTGTGTGCTCCCCTATTACAGACAGTAATTACCGTCAGTCACCCTGTGTGTCCATAACAAGCCAGCATAATGCCCTAATCAGACCTGGATTAATCCAACCCTCTCTCTAATCACTCTAAAAGTGATTTATATTGTTTTTCCTGTTCGGAACAAATGAAATCTGTAGCCTAAATTAATACTGGCTTTTCATCACTGGGAAGTTAAAAAGCCAGTAACCATCACAATCTTGTCATTAAGGCTGCATCTGAGGACACACACACACACACACACACACACACACACACACACACACACACACACACACACACACACACACACACTCACATACGTATTAGTTGAAAGGAAAAATATATAATGTAATATTCCATTTACTTGGCAAACTAATAACATTAGTCTTCTGCTGAGAGGCTTTCAGACCAAGCAAATGGGGTCATCAAAGATATAACTAAAATTGTTTTGCTACTATTTCATATCCTGCTTTGATTTAATAATTACAATCAGAAAATTGGTGCGATACTTTATGTTGTACAATTGTGTCTTTGTTTTATACTCCAAGAACGTTCTTGAGCTGTAAATAAAGTGCCCTGAGCACAGGAATATTTTTGCACTGTAATGGACATGAAATCATTTTTTTATCCATCTACCAATTATTCTGATGAAAAATGCTCCGTATCATTCTGTACAAGTCATTTGTCAAATTGTATCAGCCACAATCTTGCAATTTCTTGGTCCCGAGCTTTCATTTAAGAAAGCATGCCTCCTATTTTGGTCCATGCCTCCTACTTTGTTCATTTCCATTGTTAAACAAATCAATTCCAACCCTGACTCACTTCCCATTGTTTTTCATTATGAAGAACGAAGGCTGGACACGAATCATAACAGAACCCTGAAATTTCCTGCTCACTACTCAGTTTGTGCTCAGAATACGAACCAACTCACAAGACGCACATTTAACAAATGCAAATTGTGTGCCAATCTGGTTGAGCTATTGGGGGCTCCTGGTTCCATATTCATTTCCTCCACCCCACTGTTCACAAACTCCAAAAACAATCCTGGGGTTAACCTGAGAGAGATAGGAAATGGAGGTCTGACAGTGTCCACTATCTCACTTTCTTTTCTTCTCCTTTTTATCTCTTTCTCTTGCACACGGTCTCTCACCTTTGCTCCCCTCTCCCCCTCTTCTCCCCTTAGTCCCCTCTCTCCTGTTCTCTTCATGCTGTGTAATTCTCATCTTACACACTCTGTTGCTCTGGACTATGAATAATGCATGGTGTGTGAGAAATCCTCAATCTCATGCTTGGCTCCCAGCGAGCATTACGGAGCTTGCATCTCTATTACGGAGATGAATAGTAGAGAGGGGAATATCGCAGGATACGCTCTAACTTCATTGTTTGTTTTCAGCATTAAAGCCCCAATATGGGATTTCTTTAAGTACATATGAATTATGTATATAAATTAAAGGAAAGGCTTGCTGATGAAAAATAATAATGTCAAAACTTTTAGAATCCACTATATCGTCACCATTTTTCTCCAGTGTCACAAAACAAACGTATGAATAACAAGAGCAAACCATTTATAGCCTCAGAATAGATTTAAAATTCATGCAGTTGTATCCTGCCAGCCCTTGAAAAATAGGTTTTCAGTTAATCATTTTTTTATATAGAGAACAACTTTAAATTCAATTAAATAATGCTCTAAAAACAAAAGCTGTTCCATAACATTTTTGCTATGGTATGTTTTAGTTCTGTAGGCTTATACTTTCTGCGGTTTGATTTGATTTAATGGAAATGATAAGATGGCAGCCGTAGGGACATAATGCATATAAATACAGGAGTCTGGTTGGGTGCATACGTACATTAATCTCAGTCCCACCATTGGAAATTAGTTTACAGCTGAAATACTACAAATGCAGATAACAAAGCAGAATCAGGTTGCTGCTTACAGCAAAACAACCAAAACCAACCAAAAAGACTATGACAATCGATCAAAGTCCATTATGCTAAGTCCACAGTGCTTGAACCTTTCTGCAGGCATTGTGGAAAGCTATTGAAGTGGCTGTGTTATGTGAACTTCAAACAGTTAAAATAGTTGTCTCTGCACTGCTAACAGCCATGGCCGGAGGCATTTTGTCTGTCCGTCTTTCCGTTTGTCCATCCCATTTTTGTGGAAGTGATAGGAAGGAATCCCTGGTGTTAATTTCTTCAAATACAGCACAAATGTGACAGGTGATTGGATGAGCCATCTGTCTATCAAACTCAACAGAGCAAATTGCTTCTGGACACAACTGGATAGACCTACAACCGATCACAGCAACAAAACATGACCTACAACCAATCACATTTTTGGCAATAACTCAATAATTCCTTTGATAATTATGACAACATTTCAAACGAATGTCTAAAAGGATCAAATATGAAGTGATGACATTTTATATCCAAAAAGTCAACTTCACTGTAACATAATATTTCTGAACATTATTCAACACACATGTTCTCCCCGTGTCTGCGTGGGTATTCTCCGGGTTCTCCAGCTTCCTACCAGAGTCCAAAGACATGCAGCTGTTAGGTTAATTGATGACTCTAAAATTGCCCGTAGATGTGACTGTGATTGGTTGTCTGTCTATGTTTGTCTCTATGTGCCCTGCGATAGACCGGCGTCCTGTCCAGGGTGTACCCCGCCTCACGTCCGATGTCAGCTGGGTTCGGCTCCAGCTCGCCCCGCGACCCCGATGGGTTGAAGATGGATGGAACTCAGGAATATATTTGGTTAGATACTGAATTCCTTTCAAGTCTTCTCCATATATTATGTAAGTCTGGCCAGTTTGTATGTAAACTGCAACTTGACTGGTTGGCGGTGGTGTACAACCACAAGGCGGTAATTAGTTATGTTATAGTGTGTCAATCTTTCCCAGTCTGTTGTCACCACCTTCTTACTGATTGACATCAGGTGAACTGTTAATCTAAAAGTTTTTTGAAAATTTTGTAGTCTTCTGACAATGTGTGTGTGTGTGTGTGTGTGTGTGTGTGTGTGTGTGTGTGTGTGTGTGTGTGTGTGTGTGTGTGTGTGTGTGTGTGTGTGTGTGTGTGTGTGTGTGTGTGTGTGTGTGTGTGTGTGTGTGTGTGTGTGTGTGTGTGTGTGTGTGTGTGTGTGTGTGTGTGTGTGTGTGTGTGTGTGTGCGAGCGCCATGCTCCGACATAGACTCATGTTTTATGGAGTGTGTACATGCGATAAAAGCACTGAAGAGTTAAAGTGCTTTTCTACCATGCTCAAAGCCATGTGTCAGCACTAGACCACTAAATCCACACAATTCCCTTGAACAGTTTCCCTTCCTCTGATAGTCTATCATTCCTCTGTTTCAGGTGGCTGGCCACTGTGGCTGACAGGGCTGAGTCCTTGAGGAGATCATGTGTCTGTGGAAAGTACAGGACAAACACTGATGTTTGAGCTTTCAGACAAATGCCGTCTCTGCTGTGTTTTATTCAGTTTCTCTATGACGGAGCTCCATGACTTGGTACATGGTTTTATGATGTTGCAAGACTTTGAAGTTTCATATACATTACATTTAGGGGACTCTAATATATACTCTAATATATTTTTCATTCTGTGATCATGAGTACAGTTCTCCTATGTTCCTTATATTTCACCCAAATTTTTATTTTCCATCTTTATGTTCTGCTTCACCCAGTATCTCACATAATTTGTAATATAAAGCGGGGATAGAGAATATTATGGATAAAAACCTCCCCATTACTCCATGGTGCTGAAATCTTACAGAAATATGCCTCCCATTTTGGTGGACATGGCTTACTCTTTCTGTCTTTTTCGTGCCCATTTTGGATGACGCCCAGATGAATCACACTAACGACCTGGGCCCTGTGCTGCAGCACTGCTCTGAAATTAATATCTAAGGAATGGAGATATAGGGCAAATAGATGAGAATAGGAACCCGATATTCACTCTTGGGTACTACGTGCTCAGGCACAGACACACACATGCATGCACTCGCATATACTGCACACAGAGCCTGACAGGCAGGCTATTATCCCCCAGCTCGGGCTGCCGTAATTGGCTATCGCTTTTTACAAATGTGGCTCCGTCTGACTCGCATATAAGCTCCCGTCTCATCAACCGTGTAGGGGTCACCGTGTCCGTGCTTGTATGTGTGTGTAGTGGTGTATGTGTATGTGTCTGTGCATGTGTATATGTAGGGGTCACTGGTGTGCCCATCCCTCTCATGTCTCCATTTCACATGCTCATTTATGTCCATGCTAAACGAGCCAACGGATGCTAAGTGTGTCAGTGGCTTGCTCCTCTTTAGCAGTGCCGGAGTATTTAGCCATTAGTCTGCTAATAGCATCAAGATCATTGTAACACCGGCTAGCTGATGATGAAATATTAGCTTAGCTCAGGCCGTCATTACTTAGTCTGGGCTTGCCTTGGAGGTCAGGTCCATTTTTATTTCGCACACACAGAGATCAAATCCACTTAGTGACTGAATATGCAGATTCATTTCTTAATTTTATCAGTTTGTTAAAAAGCAAAAAAATTAAAAAATTACACCTGGATAATGACTACGCAGCTTTTTTGTTTCCTGCTTTCATGGTACTAATATTCTTTGCTTTGTCAGTTTTACCTTTTTTGACAGCTGACAGTGTAGAGATTGAAACATTATTGGAGAGGGGAGCATACTATGCAACAAAGGTCCCACAGCTAGAATCGACATTGCAGTCATATGGTATGTGCCTTAACCATTACTGTAGCTCCCTGTCCTTATGTACTGTATGTTTATACTAATTTTTTTAGCTTTAAAAGTAATTATTTTAAAGTAGCTCTACCAGTATATTTTGTGCAGTTGTTTATTCACCAGATTGTTTTTCCAAGGATTCAAATATTGTAACATGTTCATAGTGTGTCACTCCTTGCGTTGCAGAATTAGTATCATAAATCACACTTCTCCAAAGCCTCATACGTACATTTTGGTCTTACAGTGAATCTTTTATAAGCTTTTGCATGTGGGTATGCCAAATAGGCAATAATTCGGTTTGGTGGGATTATCAAGTTATTACCAGAACTATCAAGGTTTCATATGAGTAGATTTTGGATTTTGATGATTATCATCATCATCATTATCATTATACAGTATATTAGTATATTGTCTCCAATAGGGACAAGCGGTTGAAGATGTATGGATGGAGTATATTACAGATTTCTGACATTTGCATTCAGCTAAAACACACTGGAAAAATACCTGTAGAAAGACCCTGGATTATCTTTAGTGTGAAAAGGTTGCGTCTGACTTCTCGGACACTTAATTATCTAGATCACTGGTTCTCAAACTGTGGTACTTGTACCACTGGTGGTACTCAAGTTCTCTCTGATGGTACTTGAAGGAATCTCCAAGATAAGAAAAAGAAACATTTTTTACTAAGTTAATATAATACTAAGAAAATATTTAAACTTTTAGGATCATTGATATGTAATTTAAAATAAGTTTAGCATTTCCTGTCATATTTTTGTTTCTGGAAAGTTTCCAGCAATTTACCAAAATTGTACTGCCCCTTTGCATCCCTAGCTGTGATAGGTTACCTACAGTGTCTCAACCACATTTTAAGAATGCAAGGTAACTGGAAGGTAGGAAATCAGTGACACCTCTTGGGTATGTTTGATCAAATAGTTTAGTAATTAGAGCCAAATTATGAGCTAAACTATGATGGCAGGATAGTAAGCAGATTAAAAATGATTGGTTTGAAAACACTGACATGTCAGTTCTGATGCTACCCTTTTCTACAGTGTGGCTGTGGCTGAAGACAGTCAACAATAAATAATCTTCTGATTAGGTATAAACCTTCCTGTCAGTAGCTGAATAGCATCTGCCTATGCTGCTATATTTTAACATTGGTCTTAGTGGTGGTACTCGAGAGAGCCTGGTTATAACTGAGGTGGTAAGTCAAGTACAAAGTTTGAGAACCACTGATCTAGATGATGTTGAATTTCAAATAAATGTTGATCATGTCTTGTATGTATGCATTTGTTTAAGTTTTATGTTCACCTGTAAAATTGGGCCTCCCTTTCAAGATCCCAACTGAATATATTAATATCAATACTAATGAACTGCATCAATTACATGACTCCATACATTACATTCATTGCATTAATTAACTTCAACATTTAAAGTACTCAATATTTCCTTTTCTTTACATAATAAAACCAAGTGCTGAAATAACCACAGCCTGTCTGTAACCTGCATGCTGCCATAATCTTCAGCTGTCAAGCTGATGTTTAGTGGATACAGCAGAAGCAATATCTTTATGCAGTTAAATCACAAAGGTGATGCTGGTAATATGTTGACCCCTTGAATTGTGGCACACTTAGAGAGTGCTTGTGTAAAGGTTAGTACCTCTAAACACTCTGAAAACTTTAGAGACTTTAGAGAGCTATTGTATAATTTACAAAGAGTGATCGTCTTAAGGAAGGACACGATAAAAACAACTTCTTAATGGACCACCTCTTATTTGTGATGGTGCACCACAGGTTTGTAGTTTTACTTTGGCATAATTACGCTCCCACAAGGCGGGACTCTGGAGTTTAAATTACAACACACATAATGGGGTTGATTTAAACCTATATTTGAGAAGGCAACTGCTTGCCTATCATACTCTTGCACCTTGTTAATCCTTAACCAATGAATTAACCCTCATTACCAGTGTTGGAATAAAGATGAGCGTTCTCTCTCCCCCTCTTGCTCTGAATCTTTTCCCCTCTATCCCTTTCTTACCCTCAATCTAGCTTTCTGTGATGGGAACGTCTGGGGTCAGTGATTCTGTCCTGAGTCGCCCCTCATAGTTCCTCCTGCATTCAGATTATTCTGACCTTAGATCAGCCCTATCAGCTGACCACTAAAGCACTTTAAACCCCATACTATGTGACAGCCACCTGCTCCCCCACAAAGGAAAGATTGCCTTATATCTCTCGGCTTGTCTATCTTTGTCTCATATGAACAGAGGGAACAGTGCAACTAAAAAGGAAACCATGAGCAAATGCTCTTTGGCGATGCTTCAATCTCAAATGACAAAGTAGTGACAGAGGGCTGAGCATTGGTGTGAGATGAGCTTTATCCTCAGGTGTCATTTAAACCTGGCCTCCTCTACTCTGTAAATAACATGCCTCAGCTTCACTTTGCACATGAGAGCCAAGTGCTCTCAGACAAGATTTGGGTAGAAGGAGTGTGTGTCTTTATGAGAGTGTGAGGCATTTTTCCAAAGCATGTGAATCAATCCGGCTCCAAGAATTCGCTCCTGCCATGAATGCCTGAGTTTGATTTTGTTAGTCTCAAAATCCAATATGTTTTCGAACAGATCTATTGGATCACAGTTTTATTGCCCCTGATGTAATGGAGGTGTTTTATAATGATTGTATTTGATTGACACCTAACACTCCATCACCCTTCACTGCAACCAATTTTTCAGACCACTGACAAGAAGCGTAACACCAGAAAAATCATGGAGATCATTTGTTTTACACATTTACAGAAGATATGAAAATTTATGAATTATATTTTTTACACAGTTGCACCATTGCATCATTTCCCAGTCTTTTTGCCCAGGCATCCGGTGAGAGGTGGCGTGCCCGTGCTTCTGCATCCAGATGAACGTCCGGTCTTATTGTGTGTGACCTCTGTCTCTGGCTGTTTGCTGTCTCAGATAACATTTTGACATTCCAGTCTCCTCTCTGACACTGCGATTCCTCGGACCCAGGGTGGATGGGGGGCCCAATGATAAGGCTTCACTCACAATTAGCAGGCAGGAGCAGGGAGGCGAGAGGGGGAAATTGAACTGTCAGAGAGAAGAGAAGAGAGGAGGAGTGGAGGAGAGAGGAGGGTGGGATGGGGGGGTGTGACCCCATCCTGCAAAATGGAGCCCGTCATAATTTGTTCATTTGGTGCCCATCAGGCTCTACCTTCCCTCCGTAACACTGCTCGGCTGACCTCCCTCCCTCTCCTTCACCCTCTCCCATCCCTCCTCACTCTTCCATTTCAAATCCTCCATTTCACCTTCCTGCTTACCTTCACTCATCTCAGCATCCCCTCCTTATTTCATACTATGTTCATTGACAGTACATGCAATATGATTTCTCTGTCCCCTTTTGCCACTCTCACGCTGTAGCTATTAACATCATTATTTTTATAAATGCATCAATTGGGGATTTAAGAAAAAAATTACCCAGTGGCTTCAAGAGCTGGGAGTCAGGAGAAAGGGAACTAATAAGACCAAGGCCTGTGCCTGCCCTGCCTCTCTAGAGGATGTGATGGATGGTAATGTTAATATTAAATAAGCAGAGAGGCTTTTAGCAGCTCTGTATTTAAATGTCAAATGCTGATGGGCCCTAATGAGATAATACTGCTGAGAGCAATTAGCCTGCTAGACACAGAGAAGACTTTTCACACCAACATGTAGGCTCACACACATGCAGAAGTGTATAAAGTACATACTGTACACTTATTTTTCTGAGTGGAGAAAACTGCCAATTAAAGTTAAAGAAATAAAGATTGTTTTTCATTTATAATGTACATAATATGATTTATTCATTTGTTTTTGGAATGAAAGCCAACCTGTGACATTATGTTTTTACTGCATGAACATTGGGTGAGTGAAGTCCTGCGCACAGTTGACTGTCAGCAGATCTGAAAACTCAAAAACACTACATACTAATATTTAAGCAGGTGATGCCGCACTCTTCTTGTGTCTACTGTTACTGTACATGCTGCTGTGTGGGGATTTGTCCCACAACTATAAACGAACCTGTTTCTTATTAATCATACGTCTACATACATAATACAGTTGTGTCTGTGACCACCTTTGCACTTTTTCTCCAGTTTGCAAAATTCATTTTTTTGAAAATAGGAATATAAAAACTCTTCCCTTCCATGTAGTGTTGCAGGGATGACACATTTTTGTAGGTCACGAATTTTTCTCATTGGATTTTATAATTAGAATTATTGTGGTAAACAAAAGTTTGATGCTTTCACATTTTCTTTTTCAGTAACATAATCTTTACAAACTACATACCAATTTTTTATTTTTGAAGTCTAAATGCGAGTAAAAAGTTAACATTAGGCTATGAATAAACTATGCCACAACAATAAAATCTTCAAACTGATTTCACATGTTTGCCGTGATGATGTTCATAATCTCATTTAGCCACTTGCTAGCAACCACCTTTTTTATTACCCGAAGCTTCAACATTCACGACGTATTTTATGTTATAGAACAAAACATGAAAATCTCTTAGGCTTGTGTTAACCACTGACCTTTTTTCAGGTGTCTCACCAAAAACCCATTTAAAAAAATAGCATTGACTTTGAGACAAAGGTACCAGAATTGCAAAAAATGCTAACTTATTATCAGGTTTTAGGACCCATTCCTGTAGCACTCCATTTTCCTGATTTGTTCTAGAAGGAATTCCCTAAATCACACCAAATTAAGCCCAAAAACATGACAGAAGACAGTTGAATGACATATTTATTATGGTTGTTTGAAAGTGTAATCGTAGTCGATCAAAGGAGGAGGGATAAAGATTTTTTTAATGTTCATTTTTTTTATAGTTATGTAATTATAGTTAATGTTATAATTTAACAGGATTTTAATATTTTTCAGTGTATTCTGTTACTGTATGTTTAGATTGATTGATTTAATAATATCATAGCTTTTTGGTATTAAGTTTCCATGTTGGAGGTACAGAATCCTTAGTGGATGGCTATCTATGTGTCTTGAAACTTGACTGGTCTTGAATAGCATTTATGTTGACTGACTTATGTAAAGCTTATAAATGGTAAAAGGAACACTTTTATCCGTCAAGTATCTCTTTAATGGAAATCAGGTTTTAGGTGAAGAGATTTTTCTCCATTGTAGGTCCTTTTCATTTTACAAGTGTACTTTCACCAGTTGCTAGTTTTGTCTACAGGTTGAACTGAATCACTGCTGATAAGACAGTATAGATTTTCATCTTTTTAAATCTCTACTCTACACAGCACGCCAATGCAAATTGTTATATGTCAGCAAGTGTGTGTGTGTGTGTGTGTGTGTGTGTGTGTGTGTGTGTGTGTGTGTGTGTGTGTGTGTGTGTGTGTGTGTGTGTGTGTGTGTGTGTGTGTGTGTGTGTGTGTGTGTGTGTGTGTGTGTGTGTGTGTGTGTGTGTGTGTGTGTGTGTGTGTGTGAGACAGAGAGGATACAGGTGTTGTTAGCAAGCTCTGAAGGTGACTGCTGGTCTCATCCATCAAACGGGCTTTCCTCAGGCTGATCCCTAATGGATCCCCTCAATCAGAGCTGCTCACTGTCAGGCGCATTGCAACAAAATGAGAAATCAGGCAACTGGTTGCACAGCCAAGGTTGGGAGTCATATAAAGGGGACAAAGTGATAAAGACCAGCTCGTGTCCAGCCTGTTGATTAGTATTGAGTGATCCCAGCTTTTCAGTCAGTCATGACAAAAGCAGGACATCAATCTGGACAAAGCTACTTCTAACAACTATAATTCAGATGTATATTCACTAGATCCAAACCTGCAAACGTGGCTTCACCGGGAGGTTGGTTATGCATAATGGCCACTACATATCAGTCGGTGTCTTTAATTGCACTTAGTGTCTGAAATTAACTAGTTTTAATAAATCAATATAATTTGATAACAGGCTATGGACTGAGTGTGCCAGAGGTTTTGATTTCATTCTGTGCAATTTACAACCGTAATGCAAATGGAAATGGTCCTTTCTATGCTTTAAAAAATAGTCCTGGGCTAATGTAGCTTCCAAGTGTTAACACACTTCACTCTACCATAGGCCATTAAAATCTATGAAGGAAGGACAGATTCAAACAGAGCATTCACTTTATTCTTCAGTGTCTAGGCCCCCTTACTATGTTAAATGCAGGTTTTGCCTTTCCTTCACAGTGATTTGATTTGAGAAGCTAATATACTGAAAGCCTCCTCTTGCTGTTTGTCTCCAGCTACTCATTCTTTCAGCTTTAAAAGCCCAAAGCCTTTATTATTGAAAAGGCCTCTATTTAGTTTTAGGGTCTTACAATATTGGGAACCACATTTTCCTTAGTGAACACAGAATGAAAAGGGTTGGAGTGCAGTTGGTACCTAAAATAGATTAATTATACAGTATTTCTGTGTTTGCTTCTAAATAGACGGAAAAGAAGGGAGGTGATTCATAGAGATATGAAGGTAGAGTGAAGTAATAAAACAAAAAGCGCTCTTTAGTTTCACATTTACTGGTTTTATACCAAGTAAACCACAAATTTTTATGCACATCTGCAGCAAAGTATCCACCGAAATGCCAGTTGATACTGGCCAGTTCTGCATCATTACTTCGCCCTGAGGCTTTGAGGAGCCCTGAGTCAAAATCAAGATTTAAACAATAGTCTTTTTGTGACAAACAAGTAGGTAGTACACGTCGTTTATTGGGTCTCTTGTTGAGGCAAGGCAAGTTTATTTATATAGCACATTTCAGCAACAAGGCAATTCAAAGTGCTTTACATGAAACATGTAAAAGGCCATTTAAAAACAATTAAACAGTAATTAAAGAGAATAGAAAATGAAAACAGGCTTAAATAGAATAACGTAAAAGCATTGTATGAAATCAAATTTACAGTGCAGTGAAAGAAATCGATATTTTTTGGATTTAATAAAAGGCAGCAAACAGAAAGCTAAGTCTCTAGCCCTGATTTTATGGAACTGAGAGTCGAAGTGGACCTGCAGTTTTCTGGGAGTTTGTTCCAGAAGTGTGGTCCAATAAAAATGGATCGTTCATAATATATTTGGCTCTAAACCATTCAGTGCTTTAATAATATTCTGAAATAAATTATTTGATGGACTGGACGCCAGTGTAAAGACCTCCAGAGTGATGTGATCCACACTCCTGGTCTTAGTGAGGACTCGAGTAGCAGTGTTCTGAATCAACTGCAGCTGTCTAATCGATTCATATAAAGGAGACTTTTTAAAGATACTGTTACAGTGGTCAAGTCTACTAAAGATAAATGTAAAATATAATATCCTCATGTTTAGTCTGCAGTATCTCCTTAATGGGTATTTTGACAGAGAGAAAGCAGGAGGACCTGGCAGTCAATTGGGCCCCAAAAGCTATTTTTCCCCCCGGGGCCACATACTGTTGTAGTTCAACCCGACCTTGCAGTAGCTGTAAGTGTCAAAGACAGGCTATATCCTTATACCTAAATGAAAAAGCTGTTTGTCATTGCCTTCCAAAACAGCTAAAATGCTCATTTGAGTATTTTTATGTCTGCCATCTGTATGATGAAGATACTGCATGGTTTGATGGTTATGGTTATGGTTGAGGAAAAGATTGTGCTTATGTTTACAAGAATAAAATATTGGCTTTTGTTAAGATGTCGCATATTAATGTTATACTGCAGTCTCAGGTGTCAAAGTCGGACACTTTGTAAGGCCAACATGGCCAAGATTTTACACTAAGCTCATAAGTTCCCCAATACACCCAAATCCCCAATTTATTGACAATGGATCAAAAAAGAGGTTTCTAATCTTTCTAATCTAAATGCTGTTTCAAAGCCTTGTTCACACTGCCAGGAATATTATTTGAAAGTATAAATGAAGCAGCCTTTATTGATTCATTATTATGTTGGCCTAAAACTTTCAAATTTAAACAAGCCTGAAAATGCTGAAATCATCTTATAAAATACCTTCCATGTGAATGGTTTTAACTATACCTTCCCTAGGTTGCTAAAACCCCTAAATTCAATTAACTTCAGAGAGTATTCATGCTGCTTGGCAGGGGGAAAAAATAATATTAAAATGTAATTTTAAGTGTTAAAACGCAAAACCAATGATGTCATTTTCCTGATGAACATAAGAAAGAGAGAGATTGGTTATATGTCATATTTTTGTTCTGGTCTTGTTGTGAACTAAGCAAACTCATATTGTTTGTAATCATATCCATTTCATTCATTCTTTGTCCTCATTGCAGATATAGCCTGTTGACGTATGATATTAATATTGGTGGCCATATTGATTTGGAGGCCTGCACACGGTCGTACATAGCTGTCCGGTGGTGGGCTTACCAATCACTATAAGTCAGTGTCTGGCTGGGAACACCAGGGGTGGTGTGAGCACCCATCAGAAATGAATCAGGGCCATTTAACGCAGCCTTCATATCTACTAATTCACAAGTTCGTACAGTTCTCACATTATTCATACAATGTCAAATTGTTTGTTCGGAGAGAAGCGCAACAAATAAGAACATTATGGTGATCAGATTTGGCCCAAAGCATCTTACCATTTCATAAAGGTCATATATAATCAATGTAGCATCGATTCTAGATCACAGATACTCTAACTTCTGATGTGCATAAATGTTGAAGATCCCTCTACCAGCAATGACATTGACTAGATTTATTAAGAGGACATCTGTCTCTACATCCGTTTGAAGTCTCACTGCTTGCTCTGTCTGCCTCTTTGTTTTACCCTCCACGTTCCTTCTCTCTCGCTCTGAAGCTAATGAAGGTTCCTTGGTTACAGTCCATGATTATCATACAGATAGGATCATATCCCATTGATTTTATGCAGATGATCACCTTTCTGTGTACGCAGGGCTGATGGTGGTAGTAATTTACAGAAGAAAATCAATTACCCTTCTCGTCTGCAGGAGTAATTGTTTATTATTTTCCTATTAGACAAACTGTGTTGATCAATGTTATGGAAAGATTGCCCATGAATACAATCAACATAAATAGATTTGCCTTCGACACTAGCACTAGTTTTCCTTTAATGACCTGTACAATGTCAAACCAATGGCATAGGCTGAGATTTAAGCATATGTGTAGGATTTGTGCGTGTACATGCGTCTGTGCGTGTTTGGTATGGGCTATAAAATGGATTCACTGCAGTGTTTCTCTGTGGAAGAAATTCTCAACATTTCAACTTTTTGCAAACATAGAAACCCTGTGTGTCTTGAATTTATGTACTCTGTGGAGGTTTGACAAGATTAAACCATTACATTTAAGATACTAAGCACAAGATCCTTCAACGACACTGTTGTTGTTTCACAAATGTGCTGCTGATGTGAATAGTCAGCGGTTCCCCTGGCCCCTGTCCGCAGCCTCTCTGCCTGTATCAGTGTGGATTGATCTAGACACAAACTAATCACTATTACTCACTGAAGTAATTGGCCCGGCCCAGATCACAGAGTAGCAACCGATCGACTGGTCCTGGGATCGATACTCTGATCAGAAGCGGTGGGAGCAGATAGAAGGGGATGCGGAGGAAGGAGGAGGGATGTTTTGTAATGTGGCAGATCAATCTGGCTAAACAGCACACCACCTATCACATGCACTGTGCTGCCCATTCTCAGGTGCTCCTCTGCACAAACACCTGTGCACCTTGACCTCCTAATATCAATCAACCAAAAGTGGAGCACGGAAAGACATAAACTTCTTAGCTTTGGGCAACAAAAATCTATAAAAAGTAAATTTGCCTAACCCTTTCTTTAGTAAAGCTAATATCTAGAAACCAGGAGATCCACTGATATTTAAGACATTGTGTAAGAGTAGTCTAATTATAATGTATATACTGTGAATTTTGCACAACATTTTTGCACCCCCCCTGGATTTTTGCACATCTTGCACAAAACTGCACAACCTTTTGTTGTTTTAAACTGTTAACTGTTTAACTGTTAACTATTTTGTTATTTATACTGTTATTTAACTATTTTGAATTATTATGCGAGTTGAACACCAAGGCCAATTCCTTGTATGTTTAGCAGGTAAAGGTGATTATTAATTAAGTGATTAGCCATTTAACATGACATTAATTCACTATCATCTCTTTTTACTTAAAATTGTCATTATTTTTTTTCCATATTGTAATTCCTCTATGACTCTTTATACGAATGTGATGGCTCTTGCATGTTCTGTCATGCCTCCTGGATTTCTTCTCTGTTGCTCTTCCGAGGTTTTTACAAATTACTTGCTTCAAATCTAATTTTTATTTAGCAATTTAATCAATGATTCAGGTTATTTATCATGCTTAAATGACACATATTTGCAGTTTCCAGCTTCTCAAATTTTCAGTGATTTTCTTCCTTCATTATGATTTTGAACTGTTGGCTGGACAAAACAAGCTATTTGAAGATTTTTCACTATTTTTGACATTTCATAGACAGAATGATTAATTAAGAAAAACTATCTATAAGAAGAATAAAAATAATAATAAGTTACAGCCTTATTTCAATATAAGACTTCCAGTCCATGGAGCAGGACCCAGATTTGTCTTTAGGTGACATTACAGTTTATCACAAATTTAACTGAGCTAGTATAAACATTACTGCTGTAAATCCTAATGTAACCGGAAATGGTCCATTCCAGCAGCTGTTGTGGGTTATAACTGAAAATGGAACCAAAAGAAGGGGCTAAAAACGCACAGTAAACATGCACATAAAACGCAGAAGTTTCTGAGCTCTGTAACAAACCTGACTCCTTTACTTCTAAGAGGTGACAGTTTGTGCCCAATCCCTCACTTTACAAACATTATACACACACTGTGATTTGTTCCTTTGTCCATATCACTGTTGAATCAGCACAGAAAGGCAAAGAAGTGACAGTTAGATTATTTATGACTCAGATTATTTATGACCACTCTTGCAGGGCTGGACTCCCATCATATTTGTTATTCATAGTTGTTGTTTATGTTTTTTATTGATGTTGTCTCATCTCTTCATGTATAATTGCATAATTGTTGGAGCTTGTTTTGCAAGACAAATTTCCCTGGAAACGGACATTAAAGTGTTATCTTATCGCTCTTTTAACATTCAGCTTCAGCTTTTGCATTCTCCTCCTCAGTCTATTTCATGGAAAGAGCAGGAGGTCCTGATATTTCATGTGTTGAATGTGTTTGCAACCCCTAACCCCCCACTCCTGCCCCCGTCTACTCCTCATCCCACTGGAGCCCATTTCTCTTTCATCCATGCTGGTCATCGTTCTGCTTTTAGGAGGTTCCTGTTCGACCAGACAGAACGCTGAGCACAGCTTCAGAGCGCTGGCCCTCCTTTCAACATTCTCATCTCAGCATCTCCCCTGGCGCTGCTCCTGTCTCGCTTTCTCCTCTCCTCCATCTCTCTCTGCTGCCCTTCTCCCCCTTTGCTTTCCTCTTTCTTCCCCTTCTCTCTTCGTTCTCCCTTCCCTCTCTCTTTCTCGCTCTCTGTGGTTGTTGATTGGGTGTCTGAGTGCTTGTGGCAGCTGTGTGTTGTGTGTAATAGAGCAGAGAGGCTAGTCTGAATACAGCGATGGGAGAATTTGTTTATGTGAGAGATGCATAGATGGAGACAGGTCTCCTGACGCCACAGGCTCTCTCTTGCTGTCACCCTGCATTCAGGCCCTGACAGGAGATCTGAGATGGCCAAATATGCCAGACGCTCACCCCAAATCCCCAAGCTGCACCCCACAATCCAACCGATGTGTGTTTGTGTTTATTCAGATTTGACAGAATCATTCTGTGTGTGAATGCATGTGTGCGTGCGTGCATGTGAACTGTCTCCAGGATAGCATACTTGATCAGATTCCCCTGCCACAGGCTTGGTCCAGGGTCCATTACCACTGAGCGATAGAGGGGAGAAACTCCACCAGCTATTCTCTTTTTATCCCATCCCAGTGATCTCTTTCTCTTTCTCTGATATGTTAAGTCTGTGCAGTGGGGCAAGGATTCAGCCTCCATCGCTTCTGAGATGTGTGTCCACCTCAAACAGCTCATTTAGAAATTTCATTCCCCTCTGCTTGGTGCATTTGTATCTGAATGTTTGCAGCGGTTTGTCCAAGTTAGCCTTGTCACTTCAACCTCACATCTTCAGGGACTCTTTGCTTTGTCTTTGTGTCAACGTGATGTACGACAATGTGTTCTTTAAATCAAGTGTTTCAATTGAAAAACCTCTGCCTTTTTGGCTCATACAGGGCTTCCTTGGCTCTTCCAAAGGCTATAGCAGTACACTGTGTTACTAGGTGCAGTACTGAGCGTGGCACTCTTTTTCCTAAATGAAAACAAACTAATGCACAGGAATAATATGCTTAGAGGAGAAGACGCTAAAGCACAATTAATGAAGACTGAATCTGGAGTGGCTGGTTGGCTCTTCAGCTGTTGTTCCCATTAAAATCCATGCCTCCGTCAATGCAGCTTGACTAAAACGCAAAGGCTGCATTCTAAGAGCAACCACAGTCGGCATGTTGTGGCCTTTTAACTGCCTTCAGCAATCACATTTGATGCTCCTTAATTATCCAACACTTTCCCCCCTTCTGCCTTGCTGCCTTCTTTCCGCTCAGCCGCAGAGATGGTGCGTTTGCTTACCGCTCTGCCTCTGCCTAAGTGTTCCCCTGCATGTAAATTAATCTTGATTCACTTTACCCTGCCCTGCTGAGTGCTACAAATTACCCTATAGCAACGAAACAGTACAAGTGAAAAAAGCCAAATTGCTGCACTTGATAGGCTGTTGCTCCTGTGCTTTATGCCATTACATTAGGGCTACATAATGAATGCTCTCTTGTGAAAAGTAGTGTGTTGTGGGTTTTTGATTCACCCTGAATAGGGAATGTTTGTGCATCTTCCTCTCACTGTGCCTGTCTGTATGTGCTTCTCTAGAAGAAGCTTTAATGAAGGAGGCCCTGCTGGGTAACTACGAGGCGTACATTCACTCACAGTGCCCACCACCCCCAAACGTCAGCATCCATCATTCCATTTACAGGAGCTTGACAAAATTAGCTGCCATTGTGCCATAGTCACTCTAATTGGCCAAGGAAGAAAAACAGGCTTTTGACACAAACACAGGCAACACATTCACTTACCGCAACACTTGTCTCTCTGCGGATGTTAATGTGAAGAGGTTTAGGTTTTAATTCACCAGAACAGAATTGGCTCTGGCTTGAGTGCTTCGTTTTCTACCCTGACTGCTCTTCACAAATTTCCCTGCCGTCTTTTATTGCTTTTAAACCACAGTTTTATGTTCTTTCTCCACTGATGGATGTTCACTCAGTACTTAGTTGCTTGTCTGGTGAGAATACGTCCCTTAAGAAGTCAGTCTTTGTTCTGCCATTATGACCAAAAGTATTTTTTATTTGCTGTGTTTGATATCACCAGATCAGTCAAATATTCTACTGCATATGAAATAACCTTGACTATTGACAAAGCAAGGACACTCACTGTGGGTATGTTCTCTTGTGTTTGTGTGTGTAAATCAATGACAGTGAATGGGAGGAACCCCTCTACAAACCCTCATCTTTCATCTTGAATAACCGATATCATAAACAGACGCTACTCATCAATCTCACCTGTGTTCCCAATACAAAGATGGGAGGCAGGCCTATTTCCCTCACTTTCTGCAGACCTGATGACATTTACTAAATTGCCCTATGGGTGTGTGCGTGCATAGCTGGTATGCACACACAGAGCAATGCGTTTGTGAGTGTGCACTACCCTAATGTTTGTGCTTCGCAGCATTTGGGCAAACTTGATGCTGTCTGTTTGTATTTCAGTTATGTTGTAGATCAATTTGGTTTGAGTGGACAATTTGTTTTTTTAGTAATCTTCGCCTTTCTTTTTTGTTGTAGTTGCAGTTATCTGTGTTGGGAACCATGCAGCCCCAGAACCCTCCACAGAGGGGCAGTGCTGCTGTGGACCGGGAGAGCAAATGAAATAAAAGTAGGGATAAATCAGGAAAACCAGCACACATGAAGAAGAGGTAAAGATTGAATTATGTTTAATGATGTCATTTGGAGAGGAGTGCACTTTATTATAACAAATGATGAAAGTGTGTTTTAATGAGTAGTCATAAAGACACGGTAGACAATCTTATTCAATAGGCATCAGAGTTGGCTTGCAAGGGTCCTCAGAGTTGAAAAAGAACAAAGTGACTTTGGGACAATTATTGCACGCCTGTTTATTATCATCCACCACTTGAGTGTGCTGGAAGTGTGTGTGGCCCAAGGTCATGGTAAACATTGTACATCACTAGCTTCAGGCAACAGTGATAATCCATGGATAAATAATTGATGGAGTATATAAATCTTTTAGCCAGAACAAGCCTGATAAAGACATTTATCCCTCTCTTAAATGTGTGTGTGTGAGTGTGTGTGTGTGTGTGTGCGCGCGCGCACGCGTGTGTGCGCGTGTGCGTGCATGCATGCGTGTGCGTGCATTTGCGTCACCCAAAACATGCCTTTCAACCTTTCATGTTTAATATCACTTATCTCGTATGAAACATTACATGCTAATTTTCTCACACAAATTGATTGTGATTAAAAGGCCCTTTTTACTGAAACGCTTCAAGTTTAAACGGTGCTCAGCGAAGTGTTCTCCAGCCAACTGTTCCTTTCTCAACTACAACCAAACAAAGTTCCCAGCAACTTCAAAACAGAGTGCCACAGCAATTAGTTGGTAACAATTAAATATCATTATGTTTTAATTAATCTTCACACAATTCATTAAATACTAATTCCATATGAAAATCAGGGAGAAAAGAATACCATCAACACGCTGCTTGAATTAGCATGTGATTGACAGCGGGCTGAGATGGAGCTTTTTTGTATAGGATGACCCGATGTGTGTGTGCAAAGTGGATCATCTTAAGTGTGTAAAGATAAACTGCCCTCTGTCTGTTGATGGTAATTAAGTTTGCTCCCTGTGGGGTTGCTGGTATGGCCGGGTTCGGGGGGGCATGATCTGTGCTAATTGTTGTACATGAGACCCTGTTTGGGCTCCTGAGGAGCACTGCAGGCCCGTGTGTGTGTGTTCAAGAGGTGTGAAACTGAATGGAGCCATATGACTACGGGTCACACCCAGAGTGCCGTTGCTAGGATACAGCATCTGAAGCATCATGGTGGGGTGGTACCGGGGTACTCCATCTTCACCCCACCACCACCACCACCACCCTAATCCTGCTTCCTCCCCTCTGTCCCCCCTTTGCCTCTTCCCCCTGGGGTTTGGGTGAATGGCCTGGGCTGACAGGGGCTGAATGGTTCGAGGTGACAGGGGGGTGGTGTCCTATTTGTCCCTAAATGCTTCTCTATAGACTCCTGATAATAGACTGGCTGCTTGTTCCCCTTCCCCACCCGCTTCGCCAAACCTCCGCCACCTTCACCCACTCTGTCTCTGTCTGCTTGTCTCATTGTCTCTCCCCTCATCCCCTCTGTCTCGCTTTCCTCCCTATCATGTCTCCTTCTCTTCCTATCTCTTTCTCTGTCTCTCTTTTTTTATTTTCTCTTTCTGCTGCTGCACTTCAGGTATAGCAGCGTTGGGTTTAGTCCTCTCATATATAAGCATTCTTTGCTGCTTGTTAGATTGTCCGTGTGCTGCGTTCAAGTGTTGGCGGTGTGCATGTAAAAGCAGAAGGTCACTGCTTATTACTCACCTCTCCAGCTCCTTAACATTGTCCAGCAGCTCCGGCTCTGCCAGTGTTGATAGGAGCTGCTTTTGTTGTTGTTCTTTCATGCTTTGTTGGGAGACATAGCTGAGGATATCTTTGATGACTGCAGGCCTTTTAGTCAGGCTATGTGATAAATGAGAGCTCCGTCAATAAATAGACTTTTCCTTATTTCCTGTGATCAAATGAAAAAATAATAAAGCGATGAAACCAATTTGAGCAGAAGCTTTGAAAAGAATACAAAGCTTGAACATCTCTTTATATTCACACACTCAAAGGAAAGGCACACAGACCTGCATCTGGATCCCCCTCTGATTAGTGGATTCTCTGCATCAGATGTTTTTGTGCTTTCACAGTAAAAAAAAAAATATCTGTTTACTAACTTGAATGTGCATGAGTGCATGCTAGATTTTATGTATGTCTGTGTCTATGTATGAGCATGCACGCCTGTGTTAGGGGTCAGGAGTGAAGATGTTACCCTTTGGTCATTCATCACAAGCATGACACGCTCTCCCCGGCGCTCCGGTACGCAGAGGCAATGTTTTATAAAAGAATAACACGTCAGCGGGCACCCACCGGCCATCCATTACCACCCAGTGCAACCTGCAAAGATGTACAATATACTCACAAATCTCATGCACTCACTGCACACTATATTGTCGTCTGCATAGAGTATAGCAGACAGTACATACAGTAGCACTTATTGTCCTGCCCATTTTTTGTTTTGGAGAACTTAATTTTTGACCTATAAACTCCTTTTTTTTTTTTCATAGTGTGTTATTTGTATTGTCATTTGAAAGGTGGGAGACAGAGGATGGAGGGAATAGGTCGGTTTAAGACATGAGGCCCGAGATCTAGAAGCAGAGTTGGTTTATGGGCGCTGAGCAGACCTTGAAAGTATTTAGTCCTGGAGGGAAAATGTCTTTACCTTCCCTCTCTTCTCTGCACGCGCACACACACACACACACACACACACACACACACACACACACACACACACACACACACACACACACACACACACACACACACACACACGCACACACGCACACACAGAGGCGGCTCATCACTCATCTAGCTGACAGCAGCTGCTGCTACTAATGCTTTCACACATTTCAAGCTGTCATGTTAATCAACAATAAAGACAAAATCATATGTATGCAAATATATAATATGCCTCAGCATTATGGTGAAATGTTTGTATAATAAGTTATTGATACAATGTGAGACAAATGAGTACTTGAACTCATCATGTAAAAAGCTGCTGTGTAAAACGTCAGTGGATCCAATTTCATGTTTATACACTGGACATAATTTTAGAGGAATAGTTCCACATTTTGGGAAATAAGCTTATTCGCTTTCAAGCAGCGTTAAGATGAGAATATTGATACTATTATTTATTTATATATATATATATATATATATATATATATATATATATATATATATATATATATATATTGATAAATGTGGAGCTGAAGCCAGCCTCCAGTAAGGTTATCTTAGCACAAATATTGAAAACAGAGGGAAATAGTCTGACTCGTTTATGCTGGAGTATTTCTTTGCTGGGCAATCGGCATACCCTGTAGAAAGTTATAAAAGTCTGGCATATAACCCCCCCTAAAGAATTGCAAATAGTTGTATTTACACTTTTGGATTAAAAAAACAATACGATGTAGTAATGAATATGCATTTTTGGCATGACTTTCTGACTGATTTCAGTTTATGATTAATATTTCTGATGTAACAAACAATTTCCAGTTATAATAATTAGTAGGTATTGTGTACTGTTGGTTTGTCTACTTAAATATACTTACTTAAATATCAAAAATAGACTTGGGAGTGCTGGCAGGTTCCAGGTTTTGTATTTCTTCCATTTGTGTTTTCCCTTTGTTTGCGTTTGCATTGCAGTTTGTGCCTTTGTACCCATCAGTATTTGGGATGCGACAGCTTGTGCTGTGTAAGACAGAACAAGTTGAGGACGTTGAGAGTTATAGAGCTCTTAGACCAGTTTACGAGGACTATTATCTCTCAGTTAGTCTCAGTTTTATGTGCATTTTCTCTGGGCTGGTCTGGAACCATCAATTTAATGCTTTCATAAAGCAAGGTTAGATAGCACTGAATCAAACAGAACACTCGCTGACACTCTCCTCTGCTTTAGAGCTAAAGTCACAAAGAGGAGACGAAAGAAGACGATGAAGAGAGGCAATGAAAGATGGAAAGACAGTTTTATGATGTCTTTTTAAAGCCAATTTAGAGCAAAAGTTTAGTTTCCAGCTGCAATAACAATTGGAAATGTAGTCACACAGTGAAACCAAAACAAATACATTTCCGGCTGTCCGTTTGAGTGTCTGTTGCATGGACACTTTATTGTCTGACATGACTCCGTGTTCATGTATCAAACAGACATATGTGTTTTGTGAGGCACCGATTTTCATTTTCATTTTCACTGCCTGTTTTATAGCAGGCCGTTCCTTTCATGATGTTGCTCTATCACCTGCTGTTTCCTGTCAGCAGTCTGAGAGACAAAGATTGTGTCGTTAGTCCAAACATGTACATACAATGCACCACTTCAGAAACAAAGAACAAGCGGAGATCGATATGGGTTGAAACAGAGTATAGTGCTTAGAGACAAAACAGTTTTTCAAGCAGACATTCAATAAGAGTCTGATTCCATTTCGCCTCATTTATGAGTTGTGTGTGACTCTGTGTATGTGTGTGTAATCCATCCGCTCTAGTGTGACATCTTAATTTTGAATGCTGGTGGAGACACAGCAGGCCAAGAGAATAAATGGAATGAGGGAGTGAGGGAAGAAGGAAAGGAGAAATGAAGAGAGAGTGAAGAAAGTGACCCAAGTAGAGGTTTTGTTGCGTGCACTGCCAGCATTCTCTGACAAGGAAGAGGAGATTTATCACCTCTCAGTGGTACCTTACACCCTGACAGAACAGCAATGTAAGAATCCCCCTGACACACATGCACACACAAACACAGATGTACCCTGGTGTGTTGACTGTGTATATGTATGTGTGTCTGTTGTGACAGGCTGCAGGTCCTTTTGTCTGGCTTTGACGAGTATGTCATTAGCAGAGACGAGGAGAGACAGAGGGCCTCATCAGTATTTAAATAGTCTGACATCTCTGCCACCACATTTTTTCAGAGGCTTCCTGCACTCCATTCCCACTTTTCCAGCTTGTCTCCTATCTGCCCTTTTATCCATCTGTCCTTCTACTTATCTTTTATCCATCCTTCTTCCACCAACAGGCCGCTCTTATACTTTGTCAATTCTGGTCTTTATAACAGTGACTGTGAAATGTATTCCTTTCTTTTCTTTTTTTCTCAGTGTGTTGGAATTTGTCACAGGGTGTTACCTGCTGTGCCTGACTACCCGAAGTAAAGTATTGGATTCTCTTTACTTTTGTTGCGCTGAGTGAGTTTTTGGCTCTGGTGAAATTCAGCATGGCAACAGACCAAAGGCTAAATCTGAATTAGAAATGATCCAGAATCCATATGGCAATATACCGAATAAATGATAACAGCTATATCTTTTATAGGAGGCCGTTCTTGTTGCAACAGCCAAATGCCCCGGACAGTAGTCTTCCTCATGCAGAAGCTACTCATCGTGGCAGTGAGTCACTTTGTGCAAAGAAGTATTCAAATCTACAGGAGAACAGAGACGGAAAAAAATACAAAGTCAGGACGGGCTTAATTGTGATTCTGATTTGAATGAGAAAGCAGCTTAACAAAAGGGCCATCAGAGGCAGAGAGGTAAAAGGTTTTACCTTTAACAAGCGCTGCGCTAAAACAACTCTGAACCTGAAGAGGTGGCTCTGAAAGGCATGTATAAAGCTCTTTGTAAGTGTCTGCTTATGAGTGGGTGTATGCTAGTAGTTGTACACATGTGTTTGTATGTGTCCAACACACACACACACACACACACACACACACACACACACACACACACACACACACACACACACACACACACACATACATATAGGGGTGATTTATTCCAAGCACAGGGCAGGTAAATGGAAGCAGGCCTTTCAGGTTGGTTTTCAGCTTCAGGTCTAATGAGAGCAGCGTTTCCCGTCTCTCCAAACAATGGGCTCCTGTCTCTTAAGAGCCCTTCCGCCCGCCTGCAGCCTGGCCACTCTACATTAGATCTGTGGCCTGCAGCAGCCACTACAGTGAAAGGCCTCAGGCTCTGAAATGGCTGTTTGATTCTCTCCCTGCTTTGCCTCTAAATGAATGATTTATTGGCTGTCAATGAGGAGGCCAAGCGTAATGGACAAAAGCAGGACTGCAGAGCCCCAGTCAAGAGGATGTTGTTGTGGATGTTCTCTTTGACGATCTCCCTGCCTCTGTCTCAAACTGTAATGAAGAGTAAACATCCTCGCTAGTGCCACACCAAAGATAGTTGGCCTGCATTAGGAATCGTATGACTTCAAGTTGAATGTTGACATCTTGCCCCTTTAGCCACTAATACAGTTTTTTAAAAAAAATCTAATTCATGGTTTTGTGGAGTTGTTGAGGTAATGATGCACATTGTCACAGTGTTGTAGTAGTGTTGCTTTTAAATTTTCACCAGTCAAGTTAATTAAAATTGAGAAAATAACCTGGAATTCTGAGCCACAGATGCAGAATGGTGTAGGCCATCAGACACACCAACCCCTTCTGTTAGCACACAACTTCAATCAATTAACGCCGCTCAGTAACCTACCACACTCACACTGTGACTGGAGTGGACGCAGGCGGCAATGGAGACATGTTATTTAAAATCCCCACCGCTTTTGTCCTGTAAAAAGGGCCATTAACACAGGCTCGTACTTTGGCCTCTGCTTGTCATCCAAACGGCTAATTTCTCCAGATACCCTCTAATCCCCCAGGAGGGACAGCAGGGATGAGGGCCTCAGAGGCCGGCCGCCACAATAGAGAGTAGATGGGTGCTTTTAGAATTGACGTTCTAAAACGTGCCTTTGTTTGCATCATGCTCCCTGGCGTCCCGCCTTTCAGCAGTTCTAATGATAAGTGACAGGCCATTAATTGAAGCTCTTTAGGAAGCCATCATCAGACACACGTCTGATCCTTCTCCACTGAGACCAGTACAACAGCACTGCAGGATAGATGAGAAAATTATTGGGTTATGTTGCTTAATCGGTTTCATTTTATTGGTGGCTGTAAATCACTGATTCTCAAAAAACAAAGGTTGAGGATATTATTGGCTGGATATAAAATATTTTTTATTTCTCTCTAGCCTAATTACCAACTGCTTCTCATGCTTCTTTTGAGTAGACAAATATGGGTCGATTAAAATTTCATGTCTTTTTTATATGTGAAGCTTAGTACAAGCTGTATGTAGAATGATCTATCTTATTATCTTTATTCTTTATCTTATATTAGTACTTATTGTCACTAAGAGGATTTTCAGTTGTAGCGCTACACTATAGTTTTAATTTGTTTCCTGTGCTTTTGAGATCATTTATTATTTTCTTTGTTAATCATAGAAAATAATTAATGATCACAAAAGCAAATAGTAAAAAGCAAATAGTCTTGTCTTATTGAAAGGTTATTTCTTGCTCAGTGTATCTTACAAATCTTACAAGAATCAAAAGAAAAGATGAATGCTAAAGTAAATGTGAAAATACCAATTTATTCTGTATAGCAGGCCAGAGTGTACATCAAAACTATCTTTTGTTTCTCAGTCTTTACTTCAATCATAATATTGCATTCATAAAGCGCAGCGCAGTGTGGTGCCATCAACTGTTTTTATTTTGTTTTCAATGTGTGCTTCACCGTGAGCTTTAGTCTTCCACTTCTCAACATGACATTCTTCAGCAGGACTAAATTGTAGTGTTTCATGCTGCAGCAGTGGCCAACTATAATTACAATATTGCTTCCACTGCTGATGTGCGGATGAAAAACAAATCATCATATGGGCTTACTGAGCTCTTGATAAGAAAATAAGTAGAGGAATATTACAATACATTGTCTATATACTGTATATATATATATATATATTTATGACATAAACATGCATTTAAACAGGCAGCAAGAATTATTCTAGGACTGGGATTGGAACATGAGTGCCTCATTATATATAGTATTCATGTCAAATGCATGTTTGTCACCCATGGGTCTGTTAGATGTTGTAAAGGGTGAGCGAACTCAGTTTGTGCCTCAATGAACAGAGGATAAAGATAATGAAAGATGTGGAAAAGTTAAATGTACTAAAATTGCAGACTAAAGATGTTCTTATAATAATACATTTACATAATTTGAATACATGAGGTCCAGATGTTTATCCATAATTTTCTCTCTTTGATTTTTATTTTCTAAATTTAAGACCATCATTAGATGTCAATTTAAGTGGACTTAGAGTTCAAAATAAATAAAAACATGATAAAATTATGGAGTTTTGTATTCAGATATTTTTCCACCCTCACGTTTAAATTGTTGTTGACCTTTATTTAAACAACAAAATACATTATAAAGGGTATCTCCTCAGTGACCATGTCATAATCCACAAGGTCAAAACTGTCACTGTCATAAATAGCCCAGATAATCTCAACACAAGAACTGAAACCTACATTGAATTTATTCTACATCCCCAAGTCCAGTCATCCAGCTACAGTTAATTCCCCTCCAACCAATTTACCATCTGTGCATCTCTCCATCTTCTCCCTAAACCAGGGAAGGAAACAATTGTCGCTGTTTGGGTTTTAGGGGCTAAATGATGTCGCTAATCACCAGCTTTTAGTGGGGCTGATTTATGGAAGGGACATGAATTGTTATAGGCTGACTTATGTGTGTGTGTGTGTGTGTGTGTGTGTGTGTGTGTGTGTGTGTGTGTGTGTGTGTGTGTGTGTGTGTGTGTGTGTGTGTGTGTGTGTGTGTGTGTGTGTGTGTGTGTGTGTGTGTGTGTGTGTGTGTGTGTGTGTGTGTGTGTGTGTGTGTGTGTGTGTGTGTGTGTGTTTGGGTAGGTGTCAGAGAGGCAGCCTGTGGGATAGGCTAAATAGTCCTATTATTTATCGTCTCAGAGCGGCCTCTCTGAACGGAAGAGCGGCTCTCCAAATTGAAATATAGCTGAGTTTACCCTTCTGATTACCGCAGTAGTTTACTCCCAGCGCCCAAGGAGATCATTAAACAATGGCCACCACTAGCAACTCAGCACCCCTTTATGGCCCACGATAAATGCTCACAGTGTGCCCCACGGCACCCCAAGCCCCCCCCCCCCCATCCCCATCCCCCTCCCCCCAAAGAAATAAACAACTACATCAGGTTTTTCCCCAACCCAGGATGGCATCAAAACAGCAATTGTGTCTTGACTGATATGGATTTCTATGAGAAGGATTCATTGTTTTCTAGATGAGAAAAGGCAGTCAAATTTCCAGCTAATGGATAAAGCCATTTTGAGAGTAAGCTGACCAGATAATGTTGTGACAAGTCCTGTAATTGGTTCAAAATTTTAACAAGATTATTAAAATATGGTAATGAATTATGAACAAACATTGAGCATACGTGTATCGTATTGTCCTTATTATTGCCCAACTGAATTAGCTTAATTGCTGATATTGCTGATGCTACCAAGATACTTGAGGCAGTTAGTAAAGAAAGAGTAAAAATAAAAAAAGTCTACAAATCTAAACAAGTCATTTTATTTAGTTACTGTAAAGCCTTTGGATTTTTTTGAGTGTTTATGGTTGTCAGGGAGAAATATGAGCATCTCAAGAGTTAAGAGAGCCACTGACGGCGGCAGCATCGATGTGAGAAAAATGGGTTATCTCAGTGGAACCATGTCTCATTCTATCCCAGCCATCACCATCACCCAGCATTTCCACAATGACCTTTGCAGGCGTGATGTTGGTCGGGGTTGCAGTCTGAGTCCTTCACACGCTGCTGCTCTGATTACTGCAACATCTGTAACATAAACAGTAGAGCAGGACATCAGCACAGCAGACCTAACAGCCATGACAATGAAGTGACAGTGTCAGCTGAAGACAAGATGACAATGATGTTTCTGTCTCAGTGTGTTGATTATGCACTGTACAGTGTGTCTCATAGATCCAGGGGCTGTTCTGGATAAATGGGGAATGATGCTCCGGCGTACATCACAGCAGCTTTTTATGTCACAAAATTAAACCTTGACCTATGATTACTTCTATGATTAATGCAAACTGCATGAAAACATTTCTGATAGGACCGTGGCACAGTCTGGCTTGTGCTGCAACATGTTACCCCAAGAGCTGTCTGAGGCTGTATTAGAAATTAGTATGTATGTCGGTACACAAGTCAGCCAGGACCGGCTGGAGAATCATCACCAGTAATAATCAACCTTATTCGATAATAGCAGGATAAGAGAAAAAATAGGCTTGGATAGTACTGAAACTGGAGCTAATATGATGAGTTGGCTCTGGAGAGGCATTTTATTGAACTGCTGAATGGAAGGCTGAAGCTTTGTAAAATTAGCTACGGAGTCTTTAATGTAGTGTAAAGACACTACTCATGAAGTTTATGGTCATCAGCTTCTTGTGAAACTTTATTTGACTCTTCACAAAAAGGGCCAAATGATTTATAATGGAAATCATGTTGTTGTTTAACATGTCTGTAAAGAAAAGGAGCCGGTTTCTGCTGTTTAGTGGGACTACATCTCTCCCATGTAGCAGGCTGTTTTTGTGGCTGTTGTTGCTGTCTGTCCTAACACATTTACCTTAAGCCATCAGCACTCATTAAATGCCTGCTGGTGCAGGGAAACAAAAGGCTGCCTGGCGAGCCAATATGCGCCTCTGACACGTCAGCCAATCCCCAGACGGTCCGCAGAGCCTGGCTGCGCCACGGAATTCTCAAACATATTTTTCTAATTTATGGATGGATAATAAATCAACATTAAGGTTTGGACAACGAGTTATACATCAGAGGGAGATGGCTGCAAACTGGGCCACAATGCAGGAGCACATCTGCACTAAAGTCACACTGTGTGTGTATGTGTTATGTGTCTGCATCCATGTGTGTATGTGATTATGTGTAAATATGTGTCTTCACTGCCAAACTCAGTTTAATTTCAACTCTAAGTTGAGGAGTGGAGATGCAAACATTTTTAATGTCACTGCTTAGAGGTGGCGAGTATGAATATTATGAATAGGAAATAAGACCATTTGGATTTACTACTGGAGGGATGGGGCTGTAAATGCTTCATAAAATTTAACACTGTGAAATATGCATGCATTTGCATTTTAATGCCCATGAATTGGCCTTTCACTGATGTGGTAGGTCACTGGTTCTATATGGGGCCTATGTGCTATAGCCCTGCATTTACTAGCCAGAAGAAACGATATCCCAGAGCTGATTGATTGACTGTTGTCGCACTAGTGCCACAAGTACACATGTCAACAAACAATATTCCAAAACAAACATTGGTCATTGAAAAATCCCCTTGTTATACCATTGCTTGTATCGTAAGAATTGTTTCAGTATGTTTTGGTGTCAGATCTATAATTTTCATTGACCTGTCAGGTTATTTACATTATCAATGACAATATGAAACCGGCTTTTAGGCTGACCACATCCAATACAGATCATTTAGCAGGAACATGATTTTATTTTTGTCAGACACATTTTTTTAATTAGTCACATTTATTTTTCTGAATTTAACTCTAAATTTTATAAATCATGGTATCACTGGGAGACTGAAAAATAAATGACAGAAATGTTTTTGTTTTTTCACCAATATTTTATTTCACCCAAATAAAGAAAAAGAAAAGTAAAAAATGTGTAATGTTCTCAATAAGCTATTGGCTTACTTTTCTCTTTCGTAGAGCAGAATGTAGGCACAGAAACAGTAAATGTAAAGTACTTGTATCTAATTAATTTGACCAGCAGAATATTTTCTACAACTTTGAACTAAATCATTTCAGCAATACAGAAAGCACAATTAGTGATCAGCACATAAAAGCTAAAGTGAATTAAAAAAAATATCATCTAAATTTAATGATAATGTTTTACTTGCATTTTTTAAGATGTTTTCTCCTTTGCTTTTGAGTCACCATCACAACACTGCTGGTGAGTTTGTTCCTTGTTGCTCTCACTCTGGAAGCATTTGATGCATCGTGTGACTAAGCTAGAGCTCCACTCTAAAATTATTAGACCTAATCATTCATTAACCTCCATTAGACTGATAGGAGGGAAAACTAACGCCTGATTACATTCTCAGTGTGTGTGGGTGGGAATTTGTGTGTCTGTGTGTGTGTAGAGACACTGTGCATGGTTAATGTGTGGATGTATGTGAAAGATGCTCCCTATACATTTCTCCACACATTGCACATGTCTTTATTGTATTGATACACAGTTAAACAGTTTCCCTGTGTGTGTTTGCATGCGTGCATGTGCATTGGAGAAGGTTTGTCATTCATTAGAGTGGAGCACAATCAGAGCTAAACTAGCCATGGCGGCCTGACTCATTATAAGCTGAAGGTTTATTTAAAACCTCACACTGCCTCATTCCCAATTCACTCACCGCCATATGCATACAGTAATTACACAAGTGAGGAGGAGGAGAAGGTTGGTGAGCTGCTGTGTGTGTGTGTGTGTATGTGTGTATGTGTGTGTGTGTGTGTGTGTGTGTGTGTGTGTGTGTGTGTGTGTGTGTGTGTGTGTGTGTGTGTGTGTGTGTGTGTGTGTGTGTGTGTGTGTGTGTGTGTGTGTGTGTGTGTGTGTGTGTGTGTGTGTGTGTGTGTGTGTGTGTGTGTGTGTGTGTCAGAGAGAGAGAGTGAGCATGCAGGCCTGTGCGTATGATTATTTTTCATTCCATGTTTCGCCTGAGTTCTGCCCCTATAACTGAGGATCTAATCAATCTGCCGGCTATTAAGTTTGTTAATTGATAATGCATACTAATTAGGCCTGGCTCCGTTACCACAGCGACGAAGAGAAGGTGATTGTAGGCAGGAGTCCAAATGGACTTTTAAAGCAGGGAGCGTGAGGTGGAAGCCATCAAACCTGCACATGCACACGCACACACACACATGCGCACACACACACCCCATGTTGCTGGACTTACATATGTCATCATGCACAATATACATACATACATCCAAAAACATTACTTTATCCCCCTTATGTAGCATTTATAATCAATCAGTTTAATAAATGGTTTATAACACACTACAATGTATTTATAGCAGATATAAGGATAGTGTTTATTAATGAACATAATGTGCCAACACTTTTTACTTCTCCTATTTTATATTATATTATTCCTAAATGTGTTTATACATCAGCTTTTTACTTATGGGTGCCCACAGAAGGAGCAGCTGCAGCTGCAACTACTATAAACACACGTATCTGCTTACAATTACATTATGGTGGGTTATGTAATGTCTTTACACTACTTATAAATGCTAAATGGTGGCTGTGTCTGTAATGCATCGCAGATTTGTTATAGGCCATTATTAAGAAAAACTTTAGGATTGCCTATCCACACAAATTATAATTTAGTAATAAAATTAAGGTAAACTGATTTTTGTAAATTCCGGAATGCCCGATATGTAGCCACTGCCCCGAGGGTCTATTAGATCATATCAGACAGATAACCGATGAGATCTGAGATTGCTATTTACTTTCTTTTCCATTTATAATTGGTGGCTTAAAAAAATTAAAAAGTGGTACAAAAAACATTCAATGTAGTAAACTTCCATATTCAACCACAACAGCACTGACACTTAGATCCCAATAATTGAAAAGTCGAAAGCAACACAATGCAAAAGACCAAAAAAGATTCAATTATTCTGCAGCCTAATGGAACTAAGTTGATTTTAATTGCAAAACAGCAATTTCTGTTACAATATAGTACATTACACAACACCGATTCAAGTAGCAGGTGTGTTTTTGAATCATGTGTGTGTGCTGTGCCTCTGTTTGTCTAGCTCACTGCCTCTCCATTTGTGATCGCTTTTGTGAATTAGATATGGACATGTGCACGTGCACACATGCACACAAACCATTTATCACCTGCCCAAGACCCTGAATTACTATCTCTGTGGTTCAAGGTCAAGGAGATGCAGCAGGTAAATTGAAGTCTTAGAGGTCAGCGCATGTGATCACTCTTTTCTTCATACTGGTAAAGGACTGGTGTTTTCTTTTTTAAAGGGCGATTGAGACATTACTTTGACACGTCTTTGACAGCACTTATCTCTCCTCTGCTCTAACCTCATTCCATCTGACCCATGTCACTTCCTGCTGTCCAACAGGAAGTAGTCATCTTGGCTCACCTTTGCACATGTTGTTCTGCACAGAATACAACTGTCACTGCTACTCAAACATACCTCGTTGACGGTTTGGTTATTTTTGTGCGAGCGTGTGAATACGTACAGCAGAGACAGTTAAGGTCGTAAGGGCTTGTCTGTTTGTCTATCTGAAACCGACTTGGATGTTACTGTGCAGAGGAGGATATTACTCTCATTACCTTGTGATGAAGAGCTCAGTAGATGGTCATATCACTGATTTATCCTGCCTGCTTTGTCTGTGTGACAGATGATGTTGTACACACAGGCCAATCCCTCATCAAACTATTCAGTCTTTGACAGCTTGGGCTTTATAAATGAACCAAACATTTTCAGGAAGATTGAATCAGCTTCACCAAACACTTTAATTGAGTCATCTGTATGTTTAGAAATTTCCTCTTGAGATTTTATGGGTTTGTGTTTCATCTTCTGGATGTAGATTTCCATCTGAGGCAACCATCTAATGGCTTTGTTAAACCACTGATATGAAAACATAGTTCTGCTATGCTCTCTTCACCCTTCTCCCAACCTCTTATTACTTTTTCTTTGCCTCTTTTCTCTCATCACTGTCCCTTGCTCTGTGTACCTCCAAATGTGCATGTGTTGCATGCTTTGTGTGCATGCGTATTCAACACGGGCGCGCATGTGTGTGTGTGTGTGTGTGGGGGGGGGGGGGGGGGGGGGCAGAGCAGCCAGCTGGGTTGGAGGGGTAATAAAGAAGGAGAATCAATAGGCCATGCAGTAGAGCCAAGGTGCTGCCATTTATCACACCGCCTCCATGACTTCCATCATTCATCATGCCCAATGAGGCAGCAAATAGGAAAATGACTATTTGTATCAAACACATCTGCACTCATCCACTGAGGTATTTTATTCCCATTAACTCAAAGAGTAGAATACGCCAGTTTCAGCTGCTGCTGCTGCTGCTGTTGTTGCCGCTGTGTTTGTGTGTGTGTGTGATTCTATTTGTTCAGGCTTGTAGCTGTAGATTCATTGGGAACACATTCATGGATTCATGGCTGCTGTTGTTTTTTTTCCTGGAAAAAACCCGGATTGTGTGCTCTGAGTCCTCCAATCCCTGTGTTGATGTATTTAGCATCTCCCTCCCTCCCTCCCTCTCTCTCTTTGGACCTGCTCCCTCCTTTACTCCACATTCCTTCTTGTTTCCAAATCTTCCTCTTTCTGAACCCATGAAGTGATGGTGCGAATAATATCTCATGGCTGTAAGGAGCCATTACATTAAGCTTGCCTTTCATTTTCACCTATAAATTAGCCTCGTCACTGGTCTGCCCAGGGGTTGAGGTGTATATCTGTATGTGTGTGTAGCCTGTAGGGCTGTGGGGTGTAGATGGGTGGACTGTCGTCATTATGGTCTAATATCCCATGAAATGGTGAAATTATTATGCAGCCTATTTTATGAGCTGCCTGCAAATATTTAAGAAGAATATTTCCTGTGATATCCCTCCCTTAAATCAATGTGATTGTGTTTGTTTTTGGCTTGCTTTCTTTCCTCTTAATTAAACTACACTTGCAGTAATACAGGGTCGGATTCAATGCAAATTGTTGTTAGATAAATTTCCATATTATCCTGTGATTAAGAAGAGAGATAATTAAAATAGAGCTGCAACAATTAGTAGATTTTGGGAACAAAATTATCAAAGTATTTTAATACCCAGTTAATTTTTTTGTCATTTATGAAGCCATATTGTTATATGTAATATTTGCTGGTTTTTTTTCCCTTTTTTTGTGTATCATTGTAGGTTGAATATAGTTGGAGTTTGGAGTGTTGGACGTGTTTGTTTTCTTGTTTGTTTTTACATAAACTGGCATTTTGTAGACCAAACAACTGATAAGGTGATTCATTTTCAGATTAATTGATGATAAAAATCATAGCTACATTAAAAAGCAAAATGTTGACTCTTCAGGCAGCAATTCAGCACTCACTTTCAATGTCAAAATATCTCAATTAATAATTGCAAGTATAAAATTTAAACACATTTCTACACATTTCCATACAGTACATACACACAAAAAGTAGGAAAAATATTTTAACAAGCACACGACCTGTAGACAAATTTACAATAAGTGTTATCGTTCCTGTTAAAAAAATCAAGACATTCTTGGAAAAGTGGCTAAGATGCAGCCAATAGACTACATACACACACACACACACACACACACACACACACACACCCACTTGCATTCACACACACACACACACACACACACACACACACACACACACACACACACACACACACACACACACACACACAGACACACGCACACACACACACACACACACACACACACACACACACACACACGCACACACACACACATACACACACACAAGTACACTTGGCATGGCAAGATAAGACTATACTAATCTCCATCGCTCCAGCTTTGAAGGAGAGTGTAATGTACCAAGGTCACTTAACACATCTATCTCTCAGACATTCATCAGTGCTCTTAGCGTCTCTCTTTTACTGCTTTTTGATATACGGCTCTCAGCGGGCTAAAGCCCTTACATGAGGACACACACCCCACCACCGCTATTACAGATGGAGCCTTCATGTAATGTATCCAAGAAACATCTCCGAGGTGAAGTTTCCTACTGTACCTGCATGAGGTGTGGCCTCTTTATCTCATTTTTAAAATCCTCATTTATTTTAGAAACTACAGATATTTCTAATAATGGTAATGTGTGTGAACCGGGTATTTCCTCTTTTTATAGAGCTTATTATATTTAATATTTGATATGCTAGAGGTGGACTGTGTAAGAGGCAAATAGGGTTAACATCATTACCTACTCACAGCCACATAATCATTACTGATTGGACAAATTTCTAAAATTACCGTCTTTATTACCAATTACATAGAACACTTAGCTTTCTCAATATCAATCAGCACACTGTGATAATGCATAATTAAGTCTCACAGACCAATCTGGATGAATTATCTAATATAAACCTAATGACAAAATCAAAGACTTCTTAATAAAAGCGTACAGCCATATTGTTTGTTAACTGATGGAAAATGAAAAAGATAACCATGGCCTTTTTGCTGACGCTAAATATATCAGTGATCAGAAGCCCAAAGGAAATCCCATTACATATCTTTGATCACAAATGTATATCAATTTCCATCCCACTGCAGTAATATTGTGCTTTTATGTGTTGGACTGAATATCAATCAAAATAATTATCTATACCATATTATTTACAACGCATGGATTTCTGCAACGTTTCCTGCAGAGAGTACTGTAAAGCTTTTGTGTTCAGCCTGAGTGCGTCTCGAGCGCACATGGAAACGTGACCGTGCCCTGCGCGTCCCCGCCTTGCTTCCTGTGGGAGCCGAGGCAAAGTCACCGACCGCAAGGGGATGGCTTTCACATTCATAAAATTCATAGAATTTTTCACAAATGGATGAACACAATTTCCTCCCAATTTCCTCATTATGCAAATATGCAAAATATCAAATCTAGACCAATTAGGGACAGCTACTGCTTCAAATTTACCGGTTTAAGCCGTAATTGCAGAAACCCTCAAATAATTACGCGGCTAATTGGGAATATTTGTGACAGATACAACAAATCTCCCCACAAATTACATTTCATCCGAGGGACCACCGCGCCCCAGTGAAATTCTATCGAGGTCTAATTTCTCTTACATAATGAAAGGAACTGAAAACTTGTTATCACATTTGAGCACTACGCTGCTTCGTAATATGGAATGATCAAATAAATTAATCTGAAATTCATACACATTCCTCTAATCTCTTTCAAAGGCACTTTATTTGTAAAGGAAATAACTCCGGGTCGTTACAATATGAGCCATAATAGGCAGTTAGAGCGCAGGGGGAGCCCTGTAGAGGCATACGTTTCCAGATGCATGAGAGAAAATCACGCAGTCACCTTCAAAACTTAAGCCGTATCACAGGTAGAGCGGTTTCCTGGAGCTGCCTGCGGCCACAAAGCTCTGGTTCGTCTTCTGTCTCTCCCGGATGCATCGCCTCCTCACAGGTGACCCTCTCCAAGGTCATCAGGCCATCTGTGGACTACACACACACACACACACACACACACACACACACACACACACATGTTCACGCCCGTCGGTCGATACACACGTGCATGCACGCTCCATAAATGCCTGGCGCTGAAATGGAGCTGGTCTATGTAAACAGGCAGTGCGCCGGCGGAGCGTAACTGCGCCTATTTGTCAGAAAGCCTCATCATCATAAATACGATCGTGCCTGATATCTCCATTTCTCCATCCCGCCGGACATTTTACAAATGGGGAGCACAGATACAGGCAGGGAATCCTCCAGCGTTTGTTTTTCTATTAATTTAGGCAAACAATGTTATAAGAATAAATTGGACACAACTCACTTAAAATATATGTAATTTATTTCTAGAATAACACCAGAATAATAACCTTCAAAATTGTCCACAAAACTAGTTTGATTAAGAAAATGATAGTGGCCTTTAGTGATTTTTTTCTCACACACATTTTCACATTTTACATCTAATTTCACATTTCCCAGTAGCCGCTTCATTTAGTAAATGATTGCAGTTAAACAAGACGAAACACAATATAATTTATTACAACAACAGGTTCATCAGTCATATCTCCTAAATTTAGAGGACCCACTTTGTGCACGTGTAATCATTTTGTCAGCCAATGATTGCAGGTGCCTCCTAACCTTTAAAAAGTGCCATGATTTCTTTCCAGTTTGTGCTATCAATCATTTTGTTAGAAAAGTTGTCACTTTGCTGATGGATATCTCATTTTGTTGGGGGGGGGGGTCCCTCTGTAGTTAAGTGACGATAATAAAATCGGCCTATTTGAAATGCAGGCTTCTTAAAAATCAACTCCGTAATTTATACAAAAAGAAAACAAGATTGTGTTACATTGTGTGCGTGTCTCTGTGTGTGCATTGTTCATAAGTGTATACATTCATGCAGGCATGATTGATGGAAGGACCAAGTGTAAGCACCGGGGACAGGAAGTGGACCCGGCGGGGGAAGACTGAGGTGTGCACTGTTTCTGTCACTTGGAGACCCAATTCATCCCTCCCCTGCACACTCACACAGCACTGCAGTCTATTTCAGTCTGTTTGTGTGAGTAATCCTTTTATGTCTCTTCCACCCCCCACCCCCACACTCTTTCTGTCTCTCACTCTCTCCCCCTTATCTCTCTCTCTCACTCACACCTCAGTCAGAGCCATTTATGCTGTGATTTTCTGGACACGACCGTCACTGACACCGGATAGATGAGGCTAATCTCAACCGCAGGCAAACTGTCAGATAGCTTTGCTGAGGCTCTGGGTGTAAAATGGCGCTTGGCTGGCCTGTGCTGTTTTTCTTCCTCCACCTCTCTGTTCTTTCTCTCTGTCAGTCAGTCATGCACTGAGTGACCAGACCAAAACCTGTACGATGGCATGCATTGAAAACCTGCAGTAAAGATTAGCTCACTCAAAATGTTTAGTTATTGTTGTTTGGTAGAAGTTTTATTTCATTATTATAGTAGTTTAATCTTGACACATTTGTCTTAAAATCAATCAATCAATCAATGCAATCCAATGTAGCAGCACAGATTACCAGCTGATTCAACAGAGTATCAACAACAATTAAAACTTATAGGATTCACAAATGTTGGATATATGCTGCTGTCAATTGCATATTGTGCAGGGGTTTCTATTTTTCTGGTCACACATAAACACTTGCAATGTATGCCTACAAAAGTGTGCATGCATGACTAAGTGTGTGTGTGTGTGTGTGTGTGTGTGTGTGTGTGTGTGTGTGTGTGTGTGTGTGTGTGTGTGTGTGTGTGTGTGTGTGTGTGTGTGTGTGTGTGTGTGTGTGTGTGTGTGTGTGTGTGTGTGTGTGTGTGTGTGTGTGTGTGTGTGTGTGTGTGTGTGTGTGTGTGTGTGTGTGTGTGTGTATGTGTGTATGTGTGTGTGTCGTAGGCCTATGTGTGCGTGCATGGTTACGTTTGTGAATGCAAGTGGGTGTGTGCGTGTCATCTCTAATGCCCTGTTAATTGTCAGACAGTGTTCCCACACACACCTCTACTAATGTTCCGCTTGCTATTCAGTCTGCGGCCTGCCTCTCCCGCTCCCTATCCCTTCGGTACGGATTGTTCCGTTACAATAGCAGCTTCATTCACTAATTAGCTTACCTCACCAGAATGTGATCAGGTTCTCCTAAGATGTAGGAAGGAGATGCATAGACATTTTCACTAGTGGTCCACAATGGCAGTTATGGGGCCCATGCAGGCTGTTTGTAACGGGTTTGCAGTTACCTGCATCTATTTCAGCACCATGGTCAGCCCCTGAGGGCTCAGCTCAGGTGGTGCTGAGGGAAAGCAGATTCCCTCACACCTTCCTCCTCTAAACCAGCCCAAAATCTTCTAGTTTTCTATAAACACAACAATAAGAGCCAACATTTTTCCCCGGACCCTGACAGACGTTGCTTGTAAGTCTCTTTTCTCTCCGAGCGTGCCGCCACTCTCATTACACACGCTGATTAAAGCATAGATTAGCCAGCAGTGGCCCTGTGCGCTCCTCACCAGCAGCTCGCTCAATATCAATTAGAGGCTGCGCCAAAAGCAGCATGTCTACTGGTGGCCCTCTGTCTCCTGCTTCTAGCTTCCTCACAACATTGTCAATCTGTAGCTTTAAAAAATGGTAGCCTAATAAAGAAATAGAAAGGCTTGGGATTGGGGGTAGCAATTATCAATCATGAGGGAAAAATGAGAAAAGAGGGTCAAGGCATTGTTCTTCAGATGGTGCCTCAGCTACTCCAGATAACATGTAAGCCAGTTTTAAACGTTTGCAGATGCAGATCTGGGTGATAATTTTAACGGTGTCTAGGCTCACACACCTCAGAGGTTCAAATCAAGAGCGAATAAAGGAAAAGTCACTTAAGCCTATTAGTCAAGGCAGTGTAGCCTACCTCTGCGGAGTTCATCTTGGAAATAATGAATAGTATATGGATACGGAATGAAAAGCCTTTCAACCCAGCATCAGTAGGTCGTTTCGGCTTAGAGAGATTTGACTCACATTTCTCCTCTTCTCTGACCTCCTTGCCTCGATATAGAAATGAGGCTAATAGCGTCTGATTTCATTTATTGACTACATTAGTGAAGATATGTCTGTCTAACTGTATTGATTCAATATCTTAAACACCAATCTGCCTGTATTTTTTAGAGGAGTGAAAATAAGTTGTGTTTGGCTGTAATAAACCCACTAAGTTCAATTAGGCTTAAATAGTATTTGCATAATAGTGGTTTCTTCATTTTTGTAGCACTGGAAACAATTATCTAACTGTGTAAGATGGCAAACTGTTGAATTTTCTTTCTTGTTTACACATTGCAAAGACAATGACATTATATTATCGATAAAGAAAGTTGTTGTGAGCACCAGACAAATAATGGTAATTCAGTGCCTGTTTGAAAAAAAATATATTGATAAACAAATTATTATTTAACTCTATAGCATTTCATGCCTATCACAGCATTTATGGCTGAAACAAATTGTTGAGGGTCACTGTGTGAAATTTTCAAATATAATTGACTGTCATGCAACAGCAGAAGCCTTGATTGGCTTTTTTATAGAGAACACCTCTGACGTTCCCAACCTATTTATCCACAATAACCATGTGGTAAATACAGTGTTGCTCCCCCCACACAGCCTTTGCTGTCCACTAACAGACAGCCTGTCCAATTAAAAGTGGCCATCGATTATAGATATCTGCCTGCTGGCATATGAGGGAGACAACGTTGGATGCTATGCCACTGCCAATACAGGCCACAGTTAGCCATGAACTAACCAGATCTGACACCAGCATATTAGATCTGGACTGGGTTAATTCACCTGCAGTTGGCCCCTGTGTTGGCTCTATAGCACGGTGGTTTACCTGCCCAGTCTAAATGCTGATCATTAAGTTGCTTCCAGCAGCCATGATTGGTGCAGAGGGGCTCATATCATTGATTAAAAAGGAAGGCTGATATCGCAGTTATTTCAGCTCCTTCCTTTTTCTCCCAGTGGCCGGGCTGCTGAGACACATTTAAAATCAAATCACCGAACAGTATGGAGCAACGTCTCATGCAATTTCTGTATAGTTTATATCTGATGGTGTTTTGTCATTTTTAGTTTTAAATAAATACGATTTCAGACCGAGCAATCGTGTCGCTCACCTTTCTTAGAAATTATAAATAAAAAACAAAAAGATCACTTTTAGTTAATAGCTTGAGGCTGTGAGAAAATGGCAACCTTAATTTGTATTTCTGTGCTGAAATGGGCCCTTGGCTCATAGTTATCCCTTGTTATTGTGTGTGTGTGTGTGTGTGTGTGTGTGTGTGTGTGTGTGTGTGTGTGTGTGTGTGTGTGTGTGTGTGTGTGTGTGTGTGTGTGTGTGTGTGTGTGTGTGTGTGTGTGTGTGTGTGTGTGTGTGTGTGTGTGTGTGAAAGCCTCTGAACCTAATTCCAATTTTCCCCTCTCCTATTTTCCAGCAAGTTGCTTTTCCATTAACTTTGGGAAAACATGGTGGCAGGTCCATTTAAAAAAGCACGTGCTCCACCCTTTCCATAAGCGCATCGGCTCAGGAAAATAAGAAATTAAGAGCAGGGCCCATTTCATCATCAGCCCTGCATCCCGGGGGGCGGGACAAGGGAGCTTTACCTTAGCATATGTTAACTATTACATGATGTCTTGATGGAACACAACGAAATGACGGTTAATTGACATAAAATATGACAAAGTGTTTGAGTCTTTCTGAGGAAAGTGTTGCGTATTACGCTGTATCAGCTCTGTAATATGACTGATTAATGAAAGATCGGCCTCGCACTCACTCAGCTGATACTGTGAAAAATGAGTTTTGTGTTGTCATTCCGACAAGCCAGCAACCACGGCCGGAAGAGACTATTAGCCGGAATCATTATCAATAGCCATATTTTCAAACTCTATTAGTGCAATCAGACTAGAATTTATTCAATAGATTTAGTTCATTTGGTTGTAATTGATAAATAATCAAAATTTATCAATGTACTTGCACACATTTCACTAACAATCAGGGAAAACTGCCCCATTTACCAGCTGACTTGGTCCAAATTAGAGCTAAATTGATGATCAATTAATCTTGGGAGGGGTAGTATGCCGTGTTTAGCAGAGAAGCAGCAGAATGTGGTGGAGTAGATGGAGAGGAGGAAAGAGAGAGAGAGAGAGAGAGAGAGAGAGAGAGAGAGAGAGAGAGAGAGAGAGAAAGAGTGAGAGAGAGGGAGGAGACAAGAGGATGATAAAGAGAATGGATGGATGGGAAATTGTGGGATTTGTGAAGTGCGAGATGAGCTGAACTGGCTGGGCGAGTAAGGTGCTGAAAACACGAGGAAGCTGCGAGGCGACGGCAGAGAAATACAAGTGTGTGTGCTTTCTCGATTTATTTTATAGGTTTTACTGCATTGCTTTCACATTATTCTCATCATGACACAATCAACTATATAGTACATTTTTAGGATTGTGTGTGTGTGTGTGTGTGTGTGTGTGTGTGTGTGTGTGTGTGTGTGTGTGTGTGTGTGTGTGTGTGTGTGTGTGTGTGTGTGTGTGTGTGTGTGTGTGTGTGTGTGTGTGTGTGTGTGTGTGTGTGTGTCAGAGTGAGCAAGTCACACACTTGATGTATCAGGTAGATCAAGTTCGGCAAGTCGGAGTGAGCAAGGTCAAAGAGACTGATCCCATTTATTCTTTAATTTGCTGAGGCATTAAATTGCATGACGTGGCTTTGCTGCAGTTTGATAATTACCAGCACATGTTTCTAATTTCAGGCTACTCAGAGACACTACTGACCCAAGTCCTCCCCTTTTATCTGGTATTTTAGGAGCACAAGTGTGTGCAGGAGGTATGCGTATGAGAATATATGTATGTGTCTTTGCTGCTCAAACTATTAAATCATCAATGGTGTGATGTTTTAGTTACTCGTCTCCCTTCTCACAGACTATCTCTGATATTATTATATAAATAAGATATTTCATAGTGCATTAAATATTAAATTAGATCATTGGTTAGCCCATGTTATGCCACCACCATACTCTACTTTTGTGGTTAAAATGAGTAAAACTGGAGCTGTTTTCAGGCTGCAGTGTAGAAAAAGGGTCTCATTCAGTATGTTAACGCTGGCACCTGTAATGTAAGGCACTCATTACCTTCAGTGATGCATTACAGCTTCCTAATGATGGAGCCGCAGTAATGGACCTAACTAATGACCAGACTTAAGAAAGAACATATTCTAATAGCTGGAGCAGAACTGGAGGGAAAGTCAAGGTGTCTGGGAGGAGAAGGAATTAGATCTGTAGACAGCTGGAGAAGCCTAAATGGCTGGGGTCAGACTGTAAATACAATAGATAACAGGCTATGCTTAATACTCTTAACCTTTTTAGTTAAATATTTTCCTTCTGTTTTAAATGTGATTGAGTGAAATAAGTAATAATAATTACTTATGTACAGAAATTAAATTAACAACAGCTCTGCTTTACACTGCTGCCAGTAATGAGAAATAATGAAAATTCACAGGGCTCATGATCACGTGGAATCAAGCTTTTATCAGAACTGTACTGCAAACCTCAGAAAATACACTCAGCCAATAAGCTGTCAAAACAGATTTCAAAGACGGTTTGTTTTGCTACTGGCCTTAAATCCTGTATTTCCAAAAGGTCAATTTTTCAAGCAGAGAGGAAAACAGCTTTGATTTCAAACTGATCACCACACATTTAAAGGTTTTTATTCCAAGTTTGCAGAAATGCCTCACTATAAAAATTCTATAATTTAAACTACAATTGTGAAATTACCAGTTGGGGTTTTGGCACCATATATTGGCAGCTCCAACTCCTTTTTAAGTTTAAGTGATATGATAACTTAATATATGCATTTATGATTCGGGTATATATTTTGATTGACAATGCATATTCAACACCAGCAACACCAGCCCCACTTTCCTTTTGCTGTTGGGACTTTCAGTGACTGTGTGTTATATTTAGGGCCTCCACCTTTTACTCAATTAGATGACTAATCAGCTGTTAAAGTTGCTTAATCGTCAAAGATCATTTTAGCTGAGTAGTCAATATTTATGGTCTTTTGTGGAGAACAAGCTATTATTAGTCAATAAATCATCAGGACCACACAAATATGTTACAGTTTTAAGAGGCCCTTCTATGAATGGGTATAGGAATGTTCTGGTAATGTTGAGAGTTTAAGTGTAGAAAAGTGTATTTCTGATATGATTTACTCTTGACACTTTTGTAGGCATTGTTTGTTTTTAATGTCTCCAAACTCATGGTTTTGCTTCTAAGATCTACAGTAGATCAAATAAAATGTACATGAATTTCAGTCAAAAGCAACTGGACTGGGTTATTTGTCGAGGCCAGGCTGGGACTGGTCCACTGCCTGGTCAGTTGCGTGCATAAACTGAGGAAGCCTGTTGGATGAGAGGTGAAACGTCTTCCTAGACAAACAACCAAGTCCAGTTGCTTTTGACTGAAATTGCTTTGGGGATAACGATGACCTGGACAAATGAGAACATTCACAGCCAAAATGTACATGGGAAAGTGACAATGTGTTATCATGAAGGCATGTCAAAACGTCCCACCTTTATGTTTAATTCTGACTGGCATGAGCTGCTGAACTTTTGTGTTCTGTTCATGTTTCTGCCGATGAACCACATATGGCTTTGACTTTGACTATGAGTTTTTCCCACTGGTTGTTTGTCTTCATTACAAATGATCATGCTAAGCACAGAACACCTGAGCATGGGGTTAACTGTTAACAGCAGAAGTAATGGGACATTTTTAAAGCTGCTGAGACTCACTGTGCACCACTGTGTTAATGACACCTATTGTGACTTTCATTGCTTTTTTTAATAACCCCTAACCACGCATACAAAAAAACACACCTCCGAGCTCACACGCACACATGCACACATGCATGCACTCACGCCGCCACCACACTTTCCGTGACACACGCCTCTTCTTCCTCATTAAGGAAATCGCTCTTCTTTGCTGATTATTTTATTTGAAGCCGTGATTACCGCTTTGTCCGCCAGATCACGCAGTAACGGAGACCAGGCGGAGGGCAGAGGGCCTAATTGGGGCATGAGATGCGCCGGGTGGTGCAGCCAGGCTAGGTGGCCGAAGAGGGGAGCCTCTAATGGGTTTGCCTGACTGATGCTCGCCTCTCTCAGCATCTCGGGATGCAACGCACTTATTGGTCTACTTCTTATTCCTCCGACTGTCATCAAATCGCCTGCACAAACCTACAGTGTGATTTGTTAGAGAGCCGATTCTACAGATGGAAAAATCAATTTTCCTTTAAGATTTCTATAACTGAATGAATGCAGATGCGAGGCGATGCAATAGGCCTGAACATAAGAAACGACCAGCTAGACTGCTGGCCCATGTTCAAATTAGGATCTGGTGTAAAGAATCATAAACCTACACCTGCTTTCTGCTTTGCTTTACTTGTATCACTTTAACGTGTTCTGCAAAGGCACATATGAGCAATGGATTTAACGCAGTTTGATTGTTAAAAAAGCGCAGAGAGGGTGGACACGGAACTCTTGATCTTTGAAATTGCTCTACAAAATTGCATTTGTTTTTGGTGCGCTTCCATTAAAAGTGTCTCCTCGCGTGTAAACAGCCGTTCCGCACTCAGATGCGCCGCATTAACCCGGGAGGATTGTATGCGAGTGTGTTTTTACTGGGGAAGATTGATGCGGTCCAGTTAGGGAGGCTGAGTGAGACATAGACCCATTTCAAGTGGGTTCCTCTTATTACAGTAATAAGTTACAGCCTGAAGATCGGACAGCTGAGGGGATGTCTGCTATCCGGGCTGTTTTCACTGCAACAAAGCACAACATCAGTAAATATCATGTAGGAATCCAGATAGCAATATCTACAACCTTTTGATTTGTACATGTGCCTTATCTTCTGTAAACAGGTCGCTCATATTAACTATTTTAAATCAGGCATTATCATTTAAAGGCATACCACTTGCATTGATATAAAAACCCAATAAACATGTATTTGTTATTATTGTTATTACTGCATGTATAGGTACGATAATAATGTATCTTGTCTACTCTCTTTTATTTTTCTATAGGTCTAGAAATAAAACAGGAATTAAAACACAACACTATTATTATTATTATCATTATCATTATTGTTGTTGTTGTTGTTGTTGTTGTTGTTGTTGTTATAAAATAAATAATGCACGTGAATAATACCACTACTAATACTAGGCCTAATTGTTATGCTTCAATAAAGCATAATTTCAAATTAAACTCAGATAATAAATTGAATAATGGCCCGAAAATAATCCTGAATTAGAATTAAATGACTGTAATTGTGTATTAGCCTACATCCACTTTAGTATCATAAATTTACAATATTATTATAAATTATTCAGTATTACAAGATCATTTTCATATTTGCTAAAACTATCTCTGACCTTCAGGGTTTTACTTTAACAATTAAGTTGTAATTATTAATTTTAAACTACATCAGCTGTCTTTATGCTAAAGCATACAGACCGTCTCTCCTGGGTCAAGCCCTTCACAAACGCATGCAGGGTTGGCCTTACAACTCCCAACACACACAGTCCCCCAAATCGAGCCTCTTCTGCTGCTGATTGCTTCTCCTGAACCATCGGAAACTGGCCACAGCTTTCCTCATCTCAGTGGACCATGCATCAGTCCGTTTCCTTAAGTTTTCACGCTGTGCCACATACAGGCTACTTCCCTGCGTCCCGGCAGATTGCTGTTGAGGAGCATAAAAGATGAGCTGCCTGGTGCAGGAGGAGAGAGAGGAGTCCTCGCTCGGACGCCTCCTTTGTGCGGCTGCAAAGAAACCTATTTAGTCCCAGGCGGTGGTCTATTCACCGAGCTCACCCTGACATCTGCCAAAAGCCCTCTCTAACCAGCACTGTCTGGAGAAGTAAGAGTGGAGCGCAGATCAATGGCTGTCCTGTTAATTGTATAATAGACCTACTTATGGTCCACTGCTAAAGGGGCACAATCGTTTAGGGTCTACCACGTCTGATTTTGTTTGAACCAAACAGGCCTAAATACCTTTTAATTGCGCTAGCGTTGATGAAAAGTCGATGGGAGTTAAAGCGGCCGATCACTAACAGAGCTTGAATCCATCTGTACTCGTTTATTTATTTATTTCCTCGATTTGTCTCCACAAATCACCTGCCATGGGGGAATGAGAGCGATATTCGTTTTGTTTGTGATCCAAGGACCGGAGGGAAGTGGGGCTCCGAGGTGCTGAAAGGAGGCCTGGCGTTATAAGACTTCTCATCTAGGCTATTACATTTTTTTTCAGTCCACACTGTGTTCTGTACGGAACACACTGAATCCGTTATTCCTCTCACTAGTGGAAAAAAGTACTTTTAAAAAATACATTACAAAAAGTTTTCAGCTTGAAATATGTTCTACTTTAAAGATTTTTTGTTATTTTGTGAAATTAATTCTGCCTTTTCTGATGCATTATTATTAATGTAATGGCAATATTTTCTGACTGAAATGACCAGGCTCCTATCTCCTTGAGCAGAATAAAACAAGCCTTTGCACGAGCTCACTTCCAGTATTTTGCAGGTATATCTACCTACAAACAGGAGTCCTGTCATGGCACGAGCTATATGAGATTAAACAAACACATTAAGATGTTTAACGTGGAATAATCTGAGCATGAAAAGATAATAAATCAGAGGACGGAATGGCAGAGGATTGAATTGAATTGAATTGTAGGGCTTCGTGCACGCGTGGGTCTATGCGCGCGCGTGCTTGCGTGCGTGCGTATGTGTTTAAAAAAAAAGAAAAAAAAGAAGGGGGAGTCACGTCGCTGACATTTCCAAGCTCCCGCTCTGATTGGCTCTTATTTGAGGAAGCTCACGGGTTCTTTCAACTAATAAGCGCCTCCCCGTCGCTCTAAAGGACATTATAATGCAAGGGACCTCCTTTTTAACCACAAACCGAATTTTCGTCCATTTAGACGATATATACTTTTTAAATTGCCCCAAAGTTGTGGGAATTTCTTGGAACGCATTCCACCCTGGAGCGGTACGCGATGCTCTCTCACGCCGACCTCCTGGATGCTCGGCTCGGTGAGTTATCATCACTAAACTCCGGCCCTAAACTCCAGTGTAAGATTTCAACTTCTTATTCAACCTTGTGAAGTGATAGATAGGCTGTACAGTTAATTGTGTTAACATCTAAGTGGTTTATTGTTGGTTGAAGCTAATGTTTACAGTAATTTATCAGGAATGAGGAATGATCTGACAGCAAAAATTAAGATGTAAAATTACGACCCGAGCTATATTGAGTTTAGTCCTTGCATTCTTTGAATTAATATCTCTCTCTTTGTATATATATATATATACTGTCATGAAGCAGACAATCTATTTCATGTAACTGTCATTTAAAGATGCTTCGCTGTAAGATTTTCCATGTATTTACTCAAAGCCACTCTCCTCCTCCTCATCCTCTCAGGGATGAAGGATGCTGCAGAGTTACTCGGACATCGAGAGGCTCTTAAATGCCGGCTGGGTGGTGGGGTATCAGACCAGGGGCATCCAGGAGACATGGCCCCCGGTTCGGACTCTGTGGAGGGAACCACTCTCCTGCCGGGAGAAGACATCTCCACAGTGGGATCCAACTCTGCCGGCATGCCGGTGAACGGAAAGGAGCAGGAGAAGCAGCAGCAGCAACCGCAGCAGAGCTCCAGTCAGTCCGCAAGCCAACAGAAACAGAAGCGGCACAGGACGCGCTTCACCCCGGCGCAGCTCAACGAGTTGGAGCGCAGCTTCGCCAAAACCCACTACCCTGACATCTTCATGAGGGAGGAACTGGCTCTGAGGATCGGCCTCACCGAGTCCAGAGTTCAGGTAAATACTTATGCAATGTGGATTTTACAGAAAGACTGGCATGATATGGGGTGCGGTTATAGGTCCAGATTTGATCTTGCATAGGGTTTCCAGCACGATATAGCCTTAAACCATCGTTTAAACACACCTGCACGACAGTGAGCAATAGACTCACACCAGGAGCCTACTCAGGACCAGTGTTCCCACTGTGCGTTTGTAGAAGATCATTTGGTCACCGACATTTTGTGGCCATTGGGTGTTACGATTTGGGTGCAAATGCTTTAAATACACTTGCAGTTTAATTTACATTCAGCCATATCTTAAAGTGTATTGTGCACATAAGTATTTCTCACAGGGTTATATTCAGCACTATATCCACCATATCCTGCCTCAGTATACTCGCATGAATAAGCTGTGTTGGGTCGGGTTGTTGTGTTCTGACAGTCAGATAACAGTTGTTTTAGAAAATGAACCAACTCAGTCAAATGTCATTGCAATCAAACCATCCAAACACCCCATATTGTTTTCACGTTTAGCTTGTTAATAAGCGATATTTAATTTTAAGAGGCCGTGCCCGTCTAATTTAAAGTTGCTCTGTCCAAGGTGCTGAAACATATGCGGATAACAAGCAGGAATCCGGTTCACAAATATTCAGGTGGCTTTTACACATTCAATAAAATATTTTATAACGCCACCTGTGGCGACTTCCCCCTGAAATATTGAAATGTATTAACGTTCTTCATTTATTTCTTTACATTTGCCTAATCTGATTTCCATTTATTTTTGTTTCTGTGGACCTGCAACAATTACATAAAATCATATCGGTGGTATTAAGACATTGATAATTATTTTTCTCTATTTTTTTTATCATAACAAATATTGGTTATTACTCAAAATAAAGATATTATAGAGAACATCTTAAAGAATTCCCTTTACAAAGTATGTCTCCCCGAGCCCACCCCCCTTTAAAAGTCTTATTAGTGTGGGATTAAATTACTTTTATTTAACAGGCATGGCATTTACACATGTATTTGACAGTTCGTATTGTGGGATATGAAATCTAAGCAACAATGAACAATTTAAACTGACTAAAATAAACATTGGTTATTTTATTTTATTTTTTATTTTGAACAAGCATGCACGAACGTACAGGCTCTAACAAACCAAACACATTATCAACCAATTTCGGTCTTATTTATAACAGTGAACGGGTTATTAACCAGTGATGTGAAATTCATGCAAATTGCCCCAGTGAAAGCAATAAAACCAATAGAATCATTAGTCACCTTAATAATGAATTCTTTATTCTATGTAGAGCAGAATCCTCGCCGCTCAGTGCTGTTGGTAAACATTAGTGCAGGTCGTGCAGGTGCAGCCTTTAGTGGGCGTTTTGGCCCCGCGTGCGTGCCTCCACAGCCTCTCTCCTTTTAAAATGCTCTATCAGCGACGTCTTAATAGGACTCAAGAATATATTGTACTTTTTTAATGGAATGAGAAATTGCATTTTCTTTCCCCCCGAGTGTAATGGGTTTGGGCGACGTTTCACGGATGGCTGAGCGGAATGAGAGCGAGATTTCACTTTTAATACGGAGGCATCGACTCACGGCCTCGCGCGCGCATTAATCACGCCCGAAGATGATGAAATCTTTATAAAGCCCGAAGGAGACGCGCGTGCGTTTTTTTTAGCTGCGTACGTGGGTCGGTGGGTGTGAGCTTGTTGCGCGTGCGTGTGGATGGGTAGTCTTTTTTATGTGGATTGTGTACAGTAATGCGAGTCATTTGTATTTAAGTCCACACAATATTTTCAGGCAATTTTCATTTAATCTGCTTGTAAATAAGATCTTAGAAGGATAAATTGTTCGACTCACTGCTGCGGATCACCAGTCATAAAACCCCCTGTGACGGCTGAGTTTGTATACAAAGCGCCTTCTGTAGCCTATTTTATGTACAATAAAATTCCTTATCCTTTCAATTCCGCCCATATGGTCTCAAAACACAAAATAGTATCTTGACACTAGTCGCATTGTTGGTATTTCCAATGGCCTCTTATTTAAGAAGGTTATCTTAATGTTTTTCAGGCTTTACTAATGCACGTTCCCTGGTATTAGACAGTACGTGTACAGTATTAGGCTATAGTGGCAGTGAATATATTCTGATAAGAGGTCATCAGGCCAATTGCAGAAGGTCTACATTTATGTCGTGTTAAATTCGTTTTCTCCAGCTCAGCACAGACAGTATGGGTCAGGTTAAGACCAGGCCCTACAACTGGCAGATCTTCTGTGTTGCTCAAACACACTGTAGCTGGGTGGATTTCACCGGCGGATGAAGGACGCAATGTCTGTCTAACCAGCCTTGCATGCTATGTTTCTCTCCCTGCTATTATTAGTGTTGTTGTATCAATATTCTGAAGACTATAATGTCGTATTAGAGCCCAAAAGTATATCCATATGTAGCGATATTTGAGTGAGATTATCGTGCGTAAATAGTATTTTTTTTAACAAACACGTAGCCCTACTATAGGGATACGTTTCTAACATCCAAATTTCAACCTTCATCATCACCTTATAACCAGATAAGTCTACTGCTCCACACACATGTGCCCCAGAATGTCCTCCTGATGGGTCACGGTCCTGTCTCTCTGGTTGCAGGTTTGGTTTCAGAACAGGCGCGCAAAGTGGAAGAAAAGGAAGAAGACCACTAATGTTTTCCGCTCCCCGGGGACCCTGCTCCCAACACCGGGCCTGCCACAGTTCTCTGCCGCGGCCGCCATGGAGAACAGCCTGTGCTCCTTCCACGCCAACGACTCTCGCTGGGCCACGGGAATGCCGGGGGTCTCCCAGTTGCAGCTCCCGCCGGCCCTCGGTCGCCAGCCAGGCATGCCACAGTCCCTGTCACAGTGCAGCCTGGGTCCAGGCCCACCAAATTCCATGGGTCTCTCCAACGGCCTTTCCTCCAACGGCTCCGGTCTGCAGTCCCATATCTACCAGTCGCATTTCCCCGGAATGTCGGGGAACGTATCGGGCTCCCCGCAGCTGTGTAGTTCTCCGGACAGTGACATGTGGAGAGGGACAAGCATCGCGTCACTGCGGCGCAAAGCGCTGGAGCACACAGTGTCCATGAGTTTCACTTAGTGACTTTTCAAAAACATCCCACCACACCCCTCTCCTCCTAACTCCCTCTCCCGGCCCACCCTGCTGCTCTTTTTCTGTTTTTATTCCCGCTATTAGATCAAAACGAGAGAACGTGCGAGCTAATCAGGCCTGAAATGTGAGAAAATGGGAGACGTGACTTCATCTAGACATAATGACAAAAAGAAAAGGACAACACTGATGGACAAATGGAAGGGAAAATATCTTGGGTTTTGGGTTATTTATCTTGTTAATTCCAAAAGGATTTTTATCAACTATTGATGATAAATACTATTGTAATGATCTCTAGACTGCAGGCCCTAATTATTGAGAGCCAAACAATCGTCGTATTTACGTTTTCATTGAGTGTGTCTTTACGCACACGTGTTATTGTGTTCAGGTGAAGTTGTGTTATGTCAAACGGTTATTTATTAAAAAAAAATAATGGTATTTTGGTAACAGCCTACAACACGCACCATACTGTAGGTGGGCCTATTGAACTGGGACTCGGGCATGCACTGTGCATGTGGATTTAAACGCTTGGATAATTCGTGGAGAAAATGGTGCCCACTCCGATTGAAGAGACGCCCTCAGTCTCGTCTGCATGAGACGGGAGCATCAATCTAAAGAGGAAAAAACAATGATCTTTCAGTAGGCCTACGCTGTTTTAGGATGTTTTGTGTAGATAAAACATTCTTGCTATGTACCCGCTGGTCTTTTTTGTGACATGTTTTAACTTATTGTATGTGCTATTACTTGACACATTTCTTAAATGTTTGATCTTACATCGAAATGCACCACATTGACGGGTTTGTACCAATTTAAAATGAACAAACAAATAAAAGTAATTTTCAAGAATGTCAAACCAAGAATGATTAATGTCTCTGTTAAGTTTAATAATAATGACCATTTTGTATAGATTCCTATAGGTACTTGTATATGTATGTATATATACGGTAGATATGCATATATATACACATACATACACACATACATAATATACTTTGTGTACTTTAGACTTAGTACAGTGACCAGAGTTTGAGGTGACAGGGTTAAAGGGTTTATAAAGGGTGACTGGGCCCAGTGTGGCAGACAGGAGTGTTAAAGATGTCAGTGCTGTGATGTGTCGGTCATTGCTCCTAACCATGACGGTCATCCCACTGAGCAGACTGGATGGACTGTAACTAAACAGGAGGAGTCACAGCCCTGTGTGTGTGTCTGTCTATAGCTCATATAAAGTTCCTGTAGCTTTTATTTGAAGGCTGTTGGCTGCTCTCTCTCTCTTCTACCTTATGAAGTACAAATTATAATCGATTAGTTGCAGCAAAACTGAACTTGTTTTAATATCCAGCCAAGGTTATTATAGAAATGGCAGACAAGATGAAAATACACACAAGGCTGTCCAGTATTCATGGGAAGGTTACAGAAATATTATGGCAACTGGAATTCCACTGTATTTCAACTTATCAATAACTCTATTAATGGACTATAGCCATAATCCTGTATCTGGGTCACACTTTAGTCGGATTTCTGCAGGTTACTCCTATACATTGCGTTAGGAGCAAGTATTGGTATTGGGCATTTTCTTAAGGGGCTATTTGTCCATAGGCCAATTAGCTAAACTGCAGGGTTATTAAAATGGTTTAAAAGGCTATCTTCAGTTTTTTTTAAATAAAGATATGGCTTGCACACTGCAGGGCTCCCACGTCCACTTATCTGTTTCGAGCACAACTGCTCTTCATCAGACTAAAAGTCTGCACCTGTTCTCTGTGCGTGCATACTCCTACTTGTACCTTCAATTTTCAGAAGTCACAGATGGACCAGCAAAGAATCTTCACATTGTTAATCACCCACACTTCTAAGTGCAGACAGACCCACAGAAAACGCACTCGGTTTATTTTCCTCCCCTAATACCATACTATTTAATGAAGGAATAAGACTTAGAATGTCCCAATACATATATGTCAAATGCAGTATGTCAAAAATACCAGAATGTCCTCCTACTTCCAGTCATTTTTTGTAGTTTGAAAGCCAGCATGCTTTTCCGGCTTTTCTCACCAACAATCCTTTGCGCAGCATATGGGCAAGTGAGTCAAAGATGTCGACCAATGTTATGATGAAGTAGTATGTCCCAATTGTATTCATACAAGGGCAGCTACAGCACATACTGGATAGAAAAGGTATATGATTTGGAACGCAGCATCTGGGACTTCTACATGGACCCACAGACAGACGGACTTCTTATTGCAATAAACTTTAGGGAAATACACAGTATCAATAAGAGTTATACAGTACCAGGTGCTCAAAATGCGCACCACTGTTTGTCTTACAACACATCATTTATTAGATAATGTCTTCACTCATATTTCAGTCTAGTGCAGCACAAACAGCTGTTTATGGAGTGAACCGTTTCACGTCTGTCAGTCTGTACCCCAACAGTGATGAGCACAAACCCAACAAGCAATAAGAAAAATATTGGTTTGATAAATAGATAATGAAACATGTTGATCAGGGCGTTTCCAGGACTAAGTATAGGGATCAAGTGCAGAAAATATTTAACATTTTCACACAACTATACCTTAAGCAGCATAGTAGGTCTAACCTTACTGTGCTGAGAACTTTATGACAGCATCCATAATGTTAAGAATATCAATTAGATGTTTTTAAAGCCATGGACAAACACAATCATCTGAGACATTGATGAATCTAAATTGACACGCCATCATCCTGAAGTTTGTAAACGGACATGTTTTCATTATTATTTTTTGGCTTAGATTGAAGAAAATTGTGTTTACTACATTAGATGCATGCCATAACAAAAACACAGGTAATCAATATTAAGCAGTTTAGCTTTTTACACCTTTTGATCAGTTGACATTTATTTAAAGTTACTCATTACTTGCCCATCAGTTGTGTAATAGAAGAAACTCTCACCTTGTTTGCGTGACTTTAATTTCAAATTATCCTGATGTGAGATGTAATATCTATAAACTGAGACGCAGCTCAGAGAGAAGTAAATAAAATTTTTCCATTATTAAAGTGAGCGGACCGCACTGTCTGTGTCAAAGATTATAAGTGTCAACTTGAGCCTGAAATCACAGCAGCTCAAATTAATCAGCGTGTTAACCTCATCTCGTTGTCAGCGCTGAGGCCAATTTACGGTCACGGGATGGTAATTGATGAGATATGGCATTACCATAAGCAGTCCCACTGCCTGTAAACTTATAATTGGAGTTTCTGTAACAATGCAGGGGGGTTAAACAAAGGATTAATCATAATTAACAAAAGTATATTACTTTTCCCATATTAAACAGTTGGTTTCCACCTTTTCTATTAACATAAATTTGTTTGCAGTAATTTACTGAATTATTGAAAATACCAACCCAAGTCAAAACCCTGAAAAATGATTTATTCCTGTGTGTGTGTGTGTGTGTGTGTGTGTGTGTGTGTGTGTGTGTGTGTGTGTGTGTGTGTGTGTGTGTGTGTGTGTGTGTGTGTGTGTGTGTGTGTGTGTTTTTGTGTGTGTGTGTGTTTGTGTGTGTGTGTGTGTGTGTGTGTGTGTGTGTGTGTGTGTGTGTGTGTGTGTGTGTGTGTGTGTGTGTGTGTGTGTCTCAAACCCTATGTTTCTGTCATACACAATTACCTTGAGAGAAACAGCTTGAATTTTTCCAACATACAATAAAAAACAATTTGTACATTATTTTCCAAACTCTTGTCATGCAGCAGCACGACACAGCATCACGATGTGATTACATTTATAGAGTTAAACAATAAACAGGCCACACTGAATGAAGGAGGGAAGGAAAACCTTTTTTTTCCTGTTTAAATTCAGAGTAACGTCACAGTGAATGTATAGAGACAAACTCAGGTTATTAATTGTTTTACACATCGATGTTTAACCCATTTATTTATGGGGAATTGTTGGCCAACCCTTTGAATCTGACACTGAATATCAAAATATATGGAAAAAGACTTAAAACAAATAAATGTTTTTTTTCAATACTTTAATGACAGTTTGCTTCATGATGGTCACAACGTGTCATTGCTGGTTTGCCTTATCTCAGGCAGTAGAATGGTATTTTTTTCAGAATAAATGCAGGTGGCCCACCTACTCTGCAAAGGCATGTAATTACACGATATTGCATGATAACAGTTGATCAAACGTTATGACCACAGCCAACTGCAGCTCCACCCACCCAGGCTGGGGCTGCAGCATTGTGTTCCTCTGGTAGATGTAGCTCTATGTGTGGCTCAGCCCACCAGATCCAGCCCTGTGCTGACTATGTGTCCTGGGCTGCAGTAACAGATGTGAAATCACATTACCCAAACGCTGCAATTAGTCTCACTCGCTCGCGGGTTAATGAGTTTGTGGAAATGTGCGACCCATTCCTCATTAGGTAATTTCTCATGCACTGATGAGAGAGGGAGAGAGATGTGGGTATAGTAACTCAGTGTAAATGGCACATAGCCTGCTGCATCACATACTGTAAAGCAGAATGCAGCTGAGGGGGGACACTACAGCTGGACAGTTTTAGGGGGAAATTAATCTCCTCATCATGAATAATGGAATAAGACTATGTGTCTCTGTCTGAGAAGTGACTTGGGGAAACAATCCACCCTATACTGTCACATCTTTTGTGTTTGCATCCAATAGTTCAATAACAGAGGCTTTAAGCAGCTTCTATGGCCTGCTGGGGTTACATCATTTGTCTCTTTATGGACTGGCTATGCTTATTTTCTTGCTGTGAGGCCAGAGTCTGCGAGTGAATAGACAGCCCCTGGCAAAGCTCTGTCAGGACACAATGGACGACAACAAAAGAACTAATTAGCAATCAATTACCGACATGTTTCTGTCCTGCACCTTTTATCTGGTTAGAGTGTAGAGCAGGTTACCACTCAACATGTCCTATTCACACACACACATACACACCACCTGCTGCCTATGTGTGTGTGTGTGTGTTTGTGTGCAGCAAATGTGTGTGGTTTTTCGGTTAATTTGGATTATTGCGGCGATGTATGTGGTAGCCCAGTTATACGTGGTTTAATGCAAGAAAATGTCTCTCCTGTGTGGAATAAAGCTGAAAGATCTTCAAGTTAATCCAATTGAGGCCTTTAGAGAAAGTTACGTTTCACTGTGTCTCCTGCCTAAGAGAGTGAAAGATAGTTGTTCATTAGCCTCATCTGTGACAATCACTCCTTTGTTGTATTTTATTGCTTCTGTTCATTGTTGTGATTTACTTGTAGTAGATATAGACATAGGAGGAAATTTATTGCATTAAAAGAATTTTCAAATTACAACTTCCGAAAAAGCAACAACAGATAAAGTAGATGTAGTTTTACCCTAATTTGAGCATGTGGCTTGCTCATTTCAGCATCTCCCTCTCTACTGCTGTGTAATACACACATGCACACACGTACGCACACACAGCGACATCTGGGGGGAAAGTGCTGTGAGGAGGCTGCAAGTGCCTCTCATGATAACAACTCTGCATCTCAACAACCTGCATCCATCATCATCAACACTAACATCTGCTCTGAGCCTCAGCCTTAAATCTCTTTCTACCCCCCCCCCCCCCAACCCCTTACCTCGCACTACTCTTCACCAACTGTCCCTCTTTCTTTCTCTCTTCTTCTTCTTCTTCTTCTGGTTCTCTCTCTGTCCATCTTTTTCCCACGAGAAGCCATGGTAGCCGCCTTTTTTTAACCACTCTGCTTAATCTGCTTTGACTCTCATCCAAATCCCCTCATCTGCAAAATGTGTGGACGTGTTTTTGTTTCAGCCATCCTTAAAATCAATATTTAATGATGATGTTATCAGTGCTTTTATGTGTAATTTAGCCAGCGTGTCAGTATGAATGAGACACTGTCAGCTTTATGGCGTTGAGCATTTATTTTCTGTTAATGGGTGCTCCTGGTGGTATACAAACCAAAACCCAGTGGACGTCTGATGGATTTGTCTGTTTCATTGTTGTTCACGCATGCATTCACAGTCATGCGTGCATGCATACAGTATATCTGCCTACAAACACACACAAGTCCAGTTGATTATATAACAATTTAAAAGTATAAAATGTTGCGGATAAATGCCATGATTGCCATACTTTGATGTGACATTTCTCGCGTTATTTCACCAGAATAAGACAATGAACGAATCACTGAATGTGACTGCATTGTTTCCCATTGTTTGATCTCATAACGCAATCAATAAAAGCAAGTGTTTGTTTTGAAACAGACTGCATCACCCGATTCTGACATTCTCCAAAGCCACAACAATTACTTCCCCTCTTCAGCTCTGGGAGCCAACATTGTTGAGAGGCAATGATCATGATAGTTTTCTCAGTCATTTTTCTCCCAATAACAAGCCATTTTTAATCCAATTAGGAGTGCTAACGTGAGAGGCATAATACCACGGCCCCTGGGACAGATGAGAGAATATGCAGGACATTTATCCCGACAGTCAATATTGGATTTCTCACTAAGCAGCTGTGCCTGCTCTCTCTGACATTCTCCACCTCTGCACAGTGATCCGTCCTGATTAAACAGGCTTTTCTACTTTATCAACATTCATTACATGACCCGGTCATGCATGGCCACAGACACCAGGAGTAGCAAAGTTACATGCTTCACATTGGGGTTTTCCTTCTCCAACTGTTTAGTGAAAGATGATATGACATGGCTCTTTTAGATCTTAGAGAGTGTTATATAAATATATATATATATATATATATATATATATATATATATATATATATATATATATATATATATATTTATATATACAGTACGAGCAGATGGATGTGTTGTGGTATTCCCCAAAAACTTTCCTCACCCAGACTGACAGGCTAGATATACACACATGCTAATACATGTTGAACCTGAATGCAGGTGGCTAAACTATTATATTACAAAACGTTTTGCTTAAATATCCAACAGTTGTTAAAAAATTTTGATTCAAACGGCCTGAATATATTTGAATTTTAAGCCTGGTAAAGTCACTTTTTCACCTTTATGTTTTGTTTTATTCAGTTCACTCACCTCTGATAAGATACAGAAAATATATTTCAGTGTCAGGATAAGAAAGCAACAAAGAGCTGTCAGTATTTTGATGCCAACAGCAGCTAAACATTGCCACCTTCTGGTGGCTGCCGAGAGGATCAAAATGCTGTACAAAAATGTTTTTTATTCATTCATGCAATTATTTATTTATTTCTTAAAAATCTGGACAGATGGTCAATAGATTTTTTTCTCATCTCGGTATCACTTAATGAAATATGTCTGTTAACTCTGCAAAGAATCATACAATTATTGTTCCATCAAAACATAGCTAATAAAACGCAGAAAATGCATGAAAAAGAGGGCTGCTGTTCATAGCTGATTGCAGTCGATACATTTATGCAGCGCACTGAATCATTGTCATTGAGTGCATTGATTATGTGGACTAATCAATGTTTATTAGGCTGGATAAGACTGGCCAGACCACTGTGGTGGCTGAATGATGAGGGAACACATTTACTGAGTGTCAAAGGCCCACCCACCTGCCCGGAGCAGACATGTGTCAAAGTTTGAGGGAACTTCAAACAGTAGATTAAGAGGACAACATACAGTTTGTATATCCAAGTTGGATATTGAAGATCAGTCAGAATTGAGTTAAAAGAAGCAGATTTTGCATGCTGTCAAGGAAATTTGACAAGCAAATACAGTACAGTAGGACAGTCCTCGCTCTTCTACTAGAATGCAGAGTTAGGAGTACAATCGTGCCTCAGCTAAACTGAGTATTTGCAATTGGCCAATATTAAGATCATTTGTGCTAAAAGAGGAAGAATTTGGTTTAGAGGAGTCTGATGGAAAATGCTTTGCATTATTCATATCATTGTTGATTATGTTGCTTCTGCCATTGGACTCTTCACAGTGTTTTCTCTTTCTTTTGACCCACACTACCTTGCACTGGGTACCATAGTCCATGCTGGCCAACATGCGCTCCACTGAGCCACTTGCATAGTGGCTTAGTGGAGTCATTTGTTTTTGTATCAGTAATTGGAGATGGTCATTACCTGCAGGAATAATTATTTCAGACATGAGCTGAAAGGCCACCGATAGGAGCCTCCTGAAACTTTGTATAAGTAAGTGGAAGTAGTCCTAATCCATCAACCCAGCAGGTACCTTATACTATAGCAGGTTTGTTGTCATTACAATAATCTATCATTTGTTTTTTCTTGTTTGACAGAACAAGTCATCTTACAAGAGACAATGTTCGATAGCATCCCTTCATGGTTTCAATTAATTTCAACATTGTCTTTTAGGATCAGGATTGAGGAAGTCATTAATGTATGAATTATATGAACTATGAGGAAAACCACATTTTGAGATATTTTTGTTGGATATACAAAAATATAAATGTACTGTGAGGATTTTTTTTTGTCCAACTATTAGGCCAATGAAGCACTGATTTCACTCCCTCAGACCTTTAGTTACATTTTGGGCAACTACTCTCTGATTAGGATTACCTATTCCAGTAGGCACAATATCTCAGCATATCAGTAGCAATATATTCTTAATGATTAACAAAAATCAAGATCTATCCAATAACCTTACTAATTGATAATGGAAAGTGTGTGACATTAAAACAAGCTTACACGCCAAAACAAGACTATTTTTATGAACATATATGTTGTATATTATATTATTTGTTACCTTCATATACTGCTTACTGACTGACCTACAAAATGTGTTAGTTAAAATACTTCAAAAGCAAACCAAACAAACAGGCCAGCATCAGATGGGAGTCACCAGGCCTCCCCTGAAGAACTCCGTTGGAAGGTAATTAAAAGAAGAGTGTGTTATCCATCGCTCCTCATTAATACATTTTGAATTAACCACTTTCAGGGGAGAGGAATGGGGAGGAGGGGACAAGAGAGAAAATCCATGCCGGCTTTAAAGTAATCTCTCTCTGTCAGGTCGGTCCAAACGGGGAGGGTCGGCTCATTACGGCCCCCACAGGAGATGAATGGGTCAGTCAGACAGTAAGGAGAGCCGGGCTGGACCGTTGTGTTGACAGACAGATCCACACAAGAACTGTGTGTGTGTGTGTGTGTGTGTGTGTGTGTGTGTGTGTGTGTGTGTGTGTGTGTGTGTGTGTGTGTGTGTGTGTTTGTGTTTGTGTGTGCGCGCGTGCATGCGTGTGTTAGTGCGTGCATAAGGGAGTGCGTGCGTAAGGGAGTCAACACACAATGAACAACAAAGCACTAATATAGGCTATATATCTTTGCCAGGGAGCAGGTGTGCGAAAGCAGGTTGCATGCTGGGCTACAAGCAGGGTTAAGACGGCAATGTCTGCAGTCAACTATCATTGTGATTTCACTTTGACCACATAGAGGGGTGACTGTCACATCTGGCCAGCTGAGGCACTCATCACAGACACAGAGGGCACCTCCAAAATCACACTACTTAAAATTTCTTGAGCAGCTTCTGTCTTTAAAGAAAATCCCAAATGCGCAGAATTAGTTTAATTTATAAGAACATTTGAAGTATGTTTATTGATTCTAGTATAGTAGTGCATTGAAAAGTGAATGCAATTGCAATTAACCTCATAGACCCAAGTACCACCACGCCCCCCCCCACCCCCCCCCCCCCCCCCCCGAAAAACCCAAACTTAAACCTTTTCCAATTTTGCCACCAGATGGCGGTGTAGTCTTTTGTCATGTTGAGACAGAGTCAGCTGACACTTGAATTTATTTTTGTGAGAACATAGCGCTTAGTTGCTTTTTATCATATTATAATTAATCATATCTGAGCTTCCTGGTACATTTCCCCCAACATCACAGCAGGGACATTTGCAACTTTTGCATACCAAATTAAATTCAAAATAACAGATGATTTAATATGCATGTATTTTTATGTCACATATTAGTGGGACACTTTGTATGCTGTCATGTTTTCTCCATGTTATTGTTTGCTGATTTTATCTGCCACTGGTGCATTTATTTATCCTGATTTCATCACTTTCAGCGATGGGAGCAGAAATGAGGAAAGTGCACAGAGAGTTCATCTCTGATCATGTTAATTCATTTATTTATTCAGGATTTTCAGTAAAAGGGTTTGTGGGGTGGTAAAATAGGAAGAGGGGTTAGATATGATTAGATTAGATTAGAAGATGAACTCTTTATAGACTAGCATAATGCAAATTGATAATTTAGTACAGAGTAATGAGACTGTGGGGTTACTTGTTCATTCAAATATATCGATTAATTTAATAAATTGGATTTAAACAATTACAGTATGTATCGCAGCATTGTAGCACTGCATCAAACGCTTCGCAGCATTTCTGTGAAATTGCCAAGGGACAAGCACTTGTAGCATGTGTAGCGCATACACGCACACACCATCCAGCATTTTGCCAACATTTTCCTTTTCCTCAGTTGTCATTCACATTAGCGAAGTGCACTTTAGCAGCAAGACCCTAGCTAATAGGTTCAGACATCTTCTCACCACAGGGACTTTGTAAGACAACTAATTACTATCGCTGACCACTGACTTTTGAATGAAAGTAATACACCTTGAATAGGTCATCAGAATTGTAAGATAACAGGGTGAGGGGCTGTTAGACCAAATGTTATTCATTATGTTCACTATGTAATTATTTTGGTTTGTAGTCGTGTGTGTGGCGTCACAGACCTTCATCACTATGAGGAAGCGTCAGCTATCATTAGCTTGAGACAATTGCCGGCCAGAGTTTCACACAGAGTCTCTCATCTTTATTTCCGATGAATGAGAGGAAGTGTGGGCTGAAGTGTGTATGAACGCTGACAGGATGATCGTCATCTCTTACACTCAGCTACGTCTGAGTTTGACCTTTCACAGAGGCCGCATGGACACAAACGATTAGTCTCATCTAAATTAATTTGCTATGTCACTACAAACCAGATGACATCACAGCTTCTCTCCCTTTGACTCTCTCTCTAGTTTTCTCCTTTGTCTTTATCTACAGTACATTCTGGTTCTTTTGGTTGTTATGTTAATTTTGTTTTGTCTGAATGCTTTGGATGTCTGTTCTCACTCAGTTAGAGCATCATTGGTCAATTATTACCTGAGCTTGGCCATATTGTGAATATGTATCTCCTCACAGCCATGAAAGGAATGACACAGCCACACACTTTCAGATCACTTCCAAGATAATGGAAACACCAAGAGAACATCACCAAATGTGTTATAGAAGCAAAATTAATTCTGATTATGTGGCTATCTTTGTATGCTTCAGTTTACTAACAAACAAACTAACTGTCTACAGAAGGTATTTTAGATACTGAATGTAAAGATAGAAACCCTTTATGTTAATTGGCTTCTGCTGCCACAGTATCAATCTACTGATACTATATTTTATTGACATACTACATAATGACATAATTGACATTTTAAACATTCTTCTAAGTTGGCAACTAAACTGGTCAAGTCTGTGTAGAGGCCATAAGGCACTGACTCCGGAGAAGAAAAGAGAGGAAGCGGAGGAGATAATAGGCTTCATAATGTACAGCTCCACGTGTATCAGTAAAGACAGATGGTAGTCTACACCATATCCAAGCAATCCCCGTCTGCTAAAAAGGATGTTTTTACCAATGGATGTATAAACAGTGACTTAGTTAGGTGAATTTGTCCAGCACCAATGCTATCCGAAAGCATCTCCTCTCCAGTCTGTATTTGCTCTGAGGCAAAAGTGGAGGGAAATCCGTCAATCTTCAGTCACAATCCTGCTCCTTCCTCCTACTGCCCCATGATCCCTCACTGGCTTCCCACTCACAAACACTCCACATTGTTTTTGATTTGAAAGGCTGGTCCAGCCTCCTCCTGTTGGGAACTGAGTCACTGCATGGTATAAACCCATGTTTGTTAAATTTGTGTTTTAACTTGTGCAATCAGTTACATTCCACTCGTGTGATTATCAGAAAAAAAACATGTGCCTGTACTGTAAATGGATTTTCATTTCATTACATTGTGTTAATCAGGACAATACCCATTCTTTATAAAGAGAGTAGTAAATGAGCCAATAAGGTTAATTTACACCTGGCCAAATGTTCAAAGGCGCTCTATAAATGTTTAACATTAAAAAGTGATTATCAGAGGTGAACTATGTTACAGTTTCCATTTGCTAGTATTTGTCGTGTTAGCTTAATTTTTCATGATTTAGTGCCCCCATAATGTAGTAACCAACTAAGCAATATTATGTATGCAGTTTGGCAGGTTTGAGTCCTGACGTTTCTTTATAAGCAGTTATTATTAGTTCCTACACAGCCAAGCTTTTGTAAGTGTCCTAATACTGGTATGAATGAGGGATTTTCTCACATAATTAAAATGACTGTAAGTCTACACAGCTCAGTGTTTGTGAGTGACCCTATGATGTAGGCCTGCCTGTCTCTGTGTGTGCTGCTATAAAAGCTGCCTCCTCTCACACTGCTCCGTTATTTCCCCCCTCTGCTTCAGGAAACATACACTGACGCACTTCATCATGTCTGTGGCTCTGCGCGGACAGCTGTTTCTCTTTCTAATCACCCTCTCATCAAGGATGGGGCTCAGTCGCTACATTGAGGTAAGTTTTGATTGTTAGTCAATAATTCCACATTGCTTCAGTTCAAGTCAGGCAGATTAAACTAATGTCTGTAAAGTTTCTGTGAAAACAGCCGGAACCTCAGATCTGTTGTTTTGAGGTTCTTGTTTTTTTTGTTGTCAATGTTTTCATTCAGGACAACGAAGCTGCAGATGGATTATATTCTCTGCTCAGTTTGGACCAGAAAAGAGAATCAGACGATTTTATTTTCCGCCGACCTCTCAGTAAGTGCTGCTGTAAACAATTGCTTTATTCAGTAGCTGATTATGCTTACCCACTTGGCAAACAGCAAGTAGCCCCTTTACAAAATTAAAGGTATGTTAAGTGATGAATTTAAGACATTCACTGCAGAGATGTTCATTGTAGTTCTGGTGTTCAGGTAGGTAGAACACATTTCTTTCCATCAGTCAGTCAATTAACCACTTAATCAATACATCCCCACATCTTTATTGTACATAATAGTGCATATGCAGTAAACTATAGGACGTCCGTTTAGTGTTTCCCAAAAAATGTACACAGCAAAATGTTGGAAATGAACACATTGTCTTGTTTCATGTTAGTCCACTTCTATTAGAATAAATTCTTGAGCAGAAATAAACACCTCCTAGGTAACAACATTTGCATACTGAAAGACTTGTTGTGTTGGAGCATAAAGCTGATTACCGTCACATTGAGTTCATGACCAATTTTTGCAGATCACACTAAATCCTTGATGTTTACTGTATTTGTGTTATAAGAAAACTACAATAAACAAAAAGTGGTTATTGGAATCCCTTCTCTGTAATTATGAATAAGTAATATGTGTGTGTGCATGTGTGTGGTTTGTAGGATGTTTGGACATGCTGGCCACGGATGGCTACTTCACCTTCGTGGCATCTCGACCACAGCTGGCCTGTGCTGCTTTCATCATCGCTGAGCCCAGTGAGGTCATCAGCCTGGAGCTGTCTGACGTCAATATCGACTGCAGCGCTGGAGACTTCATCAAGGTTGGCTCCATTCACCAAGAATAACTCCCACACATCCCCCAACCCCTTTGTGAATGGAAGACCGGAAGATGAGGGCTTTGAAATGTAAACTCTGAATTATTTTTCATCTTGTTGTGTTTGATTAAAATGGTGCCAAACGTGGTTAAGGCAGTGTTTAAGGGCCAAACACCACACTGGATCCTCTATGCATTGGTCACATTACTCAGAGCAAGTGTGGGAAGGCTTTAGTTGTGCAGCCAAGCCTGCCAGTTAGATTGCAGTTTAATTTCATGTGGGCCAAAGTGGTAAAAGGCATGTCAGTGGGTTTATAGGCTGGGTCGAGGTGTTATCTGACCTGCACAGATCAGTGCCCATTAAGCGAGAGAAAGATGCTCAAGCACCAAACAGCACACATCTTTATTTTTGAACACACTATCTACATAAATTAGATTTGATTTAATTTAAATAATTCATATTGGATTATGGTTGTAATGGAATATGATTCACAACACAGCAGTGTAGATGGTGCTGTAAACTGTATTGGACTAATAGCCTTAAGAAAGACACATAAAGTAAAGTCATCTTGTAAAGTAATTCTTATGTTACCTTTATCGTAACCATATTGTCAAAAGTGAGATTAGCATGTCTTTTTATGATGAAGCAGTTCTAGGTGCTGTATAGATACTGTGAAAGTATTAAAATGCTCAATCCACAGAGAAATGCACACAGCCTGTATTCTGAAATTGTGCCTTTAACAGTTCTTCAAGTACAGTATAACTGATGTTTTATTATATTTCAAGTCAATAACAACATAGTCACATTTAGAAAAAAACATTAGCTGAACACATTCTCCAACAGCCTGATCCCCAGCGTCTAATGTTTACCCGTCTTCAACTGAGAAATGGCACTTGTCATACTAAGCTACTAGCTTACCTTTAGCTTTGCACCTGCTGGAAGTTCCGACTCTTATTTTCAAGTTGGTGTTTACTGTCAAAGATGACGCTATACTGTGTATACAAAGGGGCTGTGGTGTGGCACTTGAGTTAATAATCTACATCTTACTGATGTTTTCCCTTAAACAATATAAAGAATATGTTGCTTAGTTAAAATATTGTGAATGAAATTATGAATTAATAAAATGAGGAAACTCTGATTTTCCTCTGACAGATATTTGACGGCTGGGTTCTGAAGGGAGAGAAGTTCCCCAGCAGGCAGGACCACCAGCTCCCCCTTAACCAGCGCTACACGGACTACTGCTCATCCACAGCACCAGGAGTCACCAGCCGCTCCTCTCAGAACGTCGCTATGATCTTCTTCCGTATTCACAGCCCTGACAGCGGCTTCACCCTTACTGTCAAAAAACTACACAACCCCTTCCGTGAGTTATGCTGCACGTCATTGAAGTTACTTGAGGGCTAAGAAGTCTAACAGCAAAATAAACAGAAACAACATCCATAAAACATCTATTAACGCTGAATTGTAACAAACACATGTAAACAAGTCAAGGCTTTGCATATAAATCATATTTGTGTTATTTATTTTTATTTTTGTCTTTTTCAATAAGGACTAGACTGACTTGTGTGCATGCGTGTGTGCTCTTCCTGGACATTTGCGCCTCGTCGAGCATTAAACAAGGCCAAGAGCGACAGGAGGAGATTGAATGAGAGGCATGCACCTGTTTTCCAGCTGCTTGACAAACACGGTGTTAACACTGTGTCAAGCAACATAACAATCACAGTGTGGCTGTAAGACAAAGACGGACAAAGACAGAGCACTGACGCAGAAAAGGGAGTTTGAATGGATTTTCTAAAGAGAGACAACATAAATCTCAGGACAATGTGTGAGGATTTATTCATATGTTGGCCATTAATCAACATAACAATCCTGCCCCTGCTGCGTCACAAGGTGGCCCAAATTGGGTAAAATGGCCAGAAACCAGCATTCATATCTCTGTAATGCGATTTATTGTACATTTAATACACCGCTTAGCAACAGTAAACATGTTTCACCTGATTTTGATGAGTTTTATCAAAAATAAAAGCAAGTTTTATTTATATTCATTCTGCTCCTATAAATTATTTGAGTGACCGTTAAAGTTAACGTAAAAATTTAAGATTTGCACAAATAGGCAACAGTTAACTGTCATTAATCCCATCTTCAAATATGGCAGAACAAATAACAATAAATAATATTTATTCCTACATTCTTTCCTCAGTTTTGATTGGCACAGCTCCTTCAACACGAAAATGTTTCTAAATGAACAACCAGCCTTTAGGAATAAACTCTTCCGACTCCAGTCGGTGCCTGACTAGTCTACCGTACTGTTATCAATTCAAATTTCATTATTTTCTTATCTTTGTCATCAGAACTGGGATTGGATTTCCATGCTCAGCCCTAATTGTGTCCCCTCCCTGCAGTCAGCCTTGATCATGTCCAATTTGTGACATGAGGTGTCAGTAATGAGTTTCTCTGGTGACGGGGAACTGTTAATTTGAAACCTCTCCTCCTGTGTGTGTGTGTGTGTGTGTGTGTGTGTGTGTGTGTGTGTGTGTGTGTGTGTGTGTGTGTGTGTGTGTGTGTGTGTGTGTGTGTGTGTGTGTGTGTGTGTGTGTGTTTTTGTGAGAAGCCTGTAACATCATGTCTCAGAGTCCAGAGGGCAGCTTCACCATGGTGATGCCACACCAGCGCAGGAACTGCAGCTTCTCCATCATCTACCCTGTGGAGATCCGACTGACAGATCTCAGCCTGGGGCAGGCCAAAAGCAATGAGCTTAGCCCACATGTGAGAGACACAGACACACACCTGTATCCCACTTTCTCTGTTAAAGAAACCTCTCACTGAGAAAGTGATAAGAAAATGTGTGTCTTTGTATCTGCCATACTAATCACATGATCTTTTATGTTATCACAGCTTAACATAATCGTATTTTTCATTTAGTAAAGTTCACCATTAAGGTCCACCAGCCTCCGGCCAAAAATAATATTTACCTAAGCATGAACCCGAATCATATGGGAAATAGTTGTTCTAGCCTGCTTCCTGAATAACATTGGCCTACATATCAAACTATAGTCACGGAAATATCAACAGAAAAGAAATTGATGCAGCTGTACAGGGTTTTGTAAGTGAAATTGAGATGCTACTAGTCTGATTGTCAGGGTATGGTTCCAGTATAATCTGCATCATATTCATATCATCATTGATTTATGTAGAATCCTCATTTTTGAAATAAGGATTTAAAGAAAGAAGCTACATTAAACAGAACTTTTTTCGACTTTATAGTGGCATTTTACATATTCTCTTAATTTATTGCTTTAAGATGGGTTGAAAGTTTCCTTATCTTAAAGGAATACATTTTTGGAAATGTGTTAATTTGCCTGGGAGTTAAGGATCAAAACCGCTTTTCTGTCTGTCTGTTAAATATGAAGCTGCAGGGGCGGCCTGAGGCTGAGTGGTTAGAGCAGCCGCCCCGTGTAAAAAGGTTTGACTCTGATAAAGGCTTGGGAAACTGCCAAAACAATAATCTACAAAAAAATGAAGTTACAGTGAAGGGACACTGTAGTTTCGTACGACTAGAAACAGAGGAGAAACAGCTAGCCGGGATCCGTCCAAATATAACACAATCAGCTTCCTGGCATCGGCTATACAGTATATTCAATGTGACAATGTTAAGATTTATATCAATCTTCTGGGGCGCCTGGTGGTTCAGTGGTTAGAGCAGGCGTCCCATATGCAGAGGCTAAAAGTCCTCACCGCAGCAGCCCTTGTTTGACTCCGACCTGTGGCCCTTTGCTGCATGTTGGCCCCTCTCTCTCTCCCTCATTTCCTATCAAACCTCCAACTATACTGTCAAATCTTTAAAAACAGAGTTCTATCAATCTTCTTATCTAACTTGGCAAAGTAGCAAATACTGTATGCATTGTTATCAAAATGTCAATAGATTCCTTTAACCATATCAATTTATTTGCCCCATTTAGACATGCCCGTGCATGTCTGTCGTAACTGACAAACATCGCCTGTGAACTTCTAAAACATTGTCCTTGAAAAATGGCCAGGGTTTTGGAGAGTCGTCCAAAATCAATGTTCTGTTTGGCAAATCGTTTTTAGACCAGCAGTGGTGTTTGAGTGATTCTGTTCTCAGCTGTTGTTGTGCGTTAACAGATGCAACAAAGCCTTCTACACTTCCATGGCAAAAGGTCTAATTAGGCCACGTAAAACACCTGTGAGTGCACAATGTAGGAGCTTCAAAAGGATGCTCATGCATGAAACATAACAGTTTGTAAATTGATAACCCTTCATATTGAATGTTTGAAGGTGTTGGACAGTTTCTAATGTGTAATTAAATCAGATTAAATTGTAGAAAAGAAATATGCATGATTCAAAACATATCAAAAGTGGCTGTAATCAATGTTTGTAAAATAATGCATCAAAAACAATGTGACGATGTGAACGTGTCCCTTGTGCTGTGTTTAATCTGCAACGCCCCTCTGCTTTACAGAGCTTCATTGCAGCCCATTATTATTATATTACATAGTGTTATCTGTTAAATATTACGGTATGTTTACAAGCCAGTTGCAAAAACTCGTAAAAGTAAGACAGGACAGAAATGGTCCTAAATCCTGTTGATAAAAGACTGAAAACAAGATTATTCCTGAAGATGTTGGCAGTTGGTCTGACTCTGGCTGCCAGACTGTTGACAGTATGATCAACTGATACTATGATTTTCTGGACCAAATACAGCAACCCACCATTTAAACTCAAATGTTACAAAGTTCAAAGATGATTTGTATGAGCAGATTTACAAACACAGCTGCATGTAATTGTATTATATAAATAAAAATGAATGTGATAAAGGAGCAGCATGGATGGAAAACGTGACTGACCAAGGATTATCAAAACTTGATGTACCCTTTAGCTTCAGGGCGTATAGCAACTACTGGGATAGTTAGATCAAACTCTTCATTAGCTGTGTTTAGGATTATTGCCCTAATCAATACCACACATGAACTGACAGTATGCAGACCAAGCTGGGATTCAAAGTTTTCCAATGTTTCCCCTTTTTCATCATTTCTCACTAACACATTGAGACCAGACAAATGTGTCGCATGCATTTTCTTCCTTTTTACTTAAAGAGAAGATACAAACAAAACTAGGGCTCATCGACACATTGCTCCATAGTGTCACCAGTGGTAAAAAAAAATCTAATTTAAAAAATCCATAGGGTCTCTTTAATATGCAGACTTACTCACTTTAGCTGCACTTGAGCACCAGAATATTTTTGTTGTTGTTTTTGTTTCCAGAAGCACGTCTGGACGGGCTGTTCGGGTTCAGGTGACTATGTGGAGCTGTTAGGGGGGAATGGGGTGGACACCTCTATGATGTTCCCTGTAGCTGATCTCTGTTTCTCCCTCAGTGGGTCCGGTGAGTTTACCTCCAGTGTGAATCTGTTATTTCCGTTGTAACCCTGATTTTTAAACACAGTTTGGCACATTTAACCATGTGTATTGACACACTGATTTAAAGCTGTGTATCTGATCCTACATATCAAAACACTTGATTTAATGAAATTAAATATTTGAAATTCAAATTGTATTTTACAGCTTGAATTTCACCTGATTTTACTATTAGAAAAATAAATGCCAACACATTCCTATATAAAATATAAGGGTGTTTTATCACAGATATACTATCTTCATTGATCTACCAAGACGGGTGCACTTCAAACACCAGACGAAGACACAAACACTTGTCAGGCAATAACGGGCTGACTAGCTTCATGTGCTCCAGTGTAAAGTATCTGTTCTTCTCTCCGGTCCTTCAGCCCAGATGAAGATTGGTTGTGATAACTCGGTGGTGAGGCTGGTGTCCAGTGGGAACTATATCAACCGTGTTTCCTTCCAGTACAGACTACTTGAACAACGCGAGCTCCCCAAGTCCCGAGAGAACGCTCTGGATAACTTCTGCTCAGTGGAATGAGATCACACACACACACACACACACACACACACACCACACACACACACACACACACACACACACACACACACACACACACACACACACACACACACACACACACACACACACACACACACAGTCATCGATCTCTCTGTAAATAAATCAGTTTGCAAAATATGTTATTTGGTTTGCTTTGATCATAGATAATTTATTTGAATAATTATTTGTATTCATCTTAAATTTAAGGATGATGATGGATCTCATTGTTTTCATTTAGGTGTTTTTCAAGAAATCTGTAATAGATTATAATTCTTGGCAAGAGCATTCACTTCTAAACCTCCCTTCTGTTTATATCAGTTTCACTATTGTTTGGGAGGTTTTACATCTCTGTTTACTCTTGTCTTTATATTGCCATGAAAAATAAATATGACTTGCATGATAAAGCACATTTTTAATGTTCTGCTTTTGTGAGTCAATCTGTTTACATGAGCCTTTTTACATTTCAATATATAACTGCATGTTCATTTTGTGTTTGTTTTACTAGTATGCTCCTGCAGGATCCACCCAGTTTACCCATAACCACAGATCTGAAAATATGGGTTTGTTCTTCAGTCTAGTCTAGCACAGAGTATGTGATGTGCTTACTGGGCTTTTAATGTTTATTTATCAGGCAGATTTTATTGGCAAACCTGTATCACATTACAAACCAATGGGTTGCCTTGTAAAACTACTGTTATTGTTGATCAGGGCAGTTGTCAGATCTTGCTTTTTTAGCCAGGCTATTGACACCGCCTTGGTCCACACTGAAATATCTCAGCAACCATTGGATTGGCATGCTATTTTGCACAGACATGTACAGTCCCCAGAGGGTGCGTTTTAATAACTTTGGTTATTCTCTAACTTTTTATCTAACAAAATTTTCAGGTCAACATTTTTATTGATTGGTTTATGACCAAATACATGCAAAACTAATGACAATATCAGCCTCAACTACTCCACACCACTTTGTGTTTAATGCTAATTAGAAAATCCCTGAACATCAGCATGTTAGCATTGTCATTGAGAACATGTTAGCACGCTAACATCAAAGCACTGCAGTGCCTATAAGAACAGCCCGAAAGAGCTACTAATGTGGCTGTGGACTTAAATTACAGGATTTTGCTGCCCTTCATCAGTACTATATGGTGGTATAGTAAAATCACTGCCAATGAATAGTTTGTTTCTATGGGAGATGTTAAAGTGAGTAGCTTCCAGTGTGCTAACATAGACACAAACACTTTAAAGACTCCAGAAGAAATAAGTATAATCTTAGATCAGATGCTTGCACTGTAGTCATAGAAGAAGCCACCGCTGTACCCTGCAATTACAGGCTACTTGTGTGTGTGTATATAATATATATATATATATATATATATATATATATATATATATACAATGTAAATGTTGTGTATTCCAGTGTATAAAAATATTTCCTTGGCAATCAGTATTAAGCAATGACGCATGTATTTGTCTTGTGTTTTTATAATCCAATCTGTTCCACTGTCATAGTGGTTGATCATTAACTCCCCTCCCCCACCCAAAAAATGTAAAAGCTTAATACCAAGCGAGCAGAATAATACACCACAATGTTCTAAAACTGTAAGAGTACAGGTTTGCTTGTGACCCTTCTCCATCCCAGCCCTAATCTCTTACAAACTGTACAGCTATGGATCCTCAGTTTGAATGAATGTGCAGCTCCTAATGGGATTATCCCACAAGCCTCAGTGCTCTTATTTCCCTTGACTCCCTTCTAACTGGCTCGCTTTTGATCTCTCTCCTTACGTGGAATTAATCTCAAACCTGCTCAGCCGTGATGATTCAATTAACCAGCGGATGTCTTTTTTCGCTCGATGTGTTGCAATTTTCAGTCTTCATTAGAGAATTAAAGATGCTTTGGAGGCCATCAACAGAAATAAAGTCTGATTATTTGTTTCTCTCACTGGGCACAGCAGTCTAAAATACTCTGCGATGTATTTATAGTGGCCTGTGATGGTGGACTGGAAATTTGTTTATCACTTGTCCAAAAGGCCAAAAGGGGTCATAAGTCCTTGTGGATGAGATGTGAGCCTGTCCAGAAAGAGACATGCTTCTGTTATTTACAGCACTAGTAACAGAAAGAGTAAATTATGTTTATTTAAGATATTATTCACACTGGATGGGTAAGTGAAGGCACCACAGAGAGAAAGATATGTTGCTGTGCTTCATTATTCTTTCTCTCCCTTTCTTGTTCCCTTTTGTTGAGCTATTATAGATGACTCCACTCATAAAGGTGTTTTTCTTCTGTTTCTGTCTCTAAAACGTCTGACACTGATGATCCAGAAATACTCAGGCAACTGGTAAACAAACAAAACAGTAGCATCAGAACTAGGGGTGCAACAAGCGAACATTGTATGACAGTGAAATGTAGAACAACATTCAGACAATCATCGTTGCACAGTGTTTTACACATTACCACTGGACATCCAAACATTGACAGAGCTCAAGGTTTTTAACACACTAGTAAAACAATGGTTGAAACTGAAAAACACCTGTGAACACTGACCCTTAAACACAAGGCACACGCACGTGCGCCCACACACACACACAAGCACACACACACTCTATAAATGCCTGGCGCTGAAATGGAGCTGGTCTATGGTCAAATTAGTTTTGACTAGAAACCTGTACATTTGGCATCTATTTTACATGTTATATGAAAAATGTACAATGTATTTGTCCCTGCTCAATAAACTTCTAATCTAATCTAAATCTAGTGACGTTTATCTGAGCAAAGTTTGTCACTAGAGAGGGGTTTTCACATTATTCTACCGAAGGAGGAGATGCAGGCAGCCGAGGCTTTGTGTTCGTCCACCCACCTGTGGGGCTCCAGGAGTTGGACCTGCCATACTGTGAGTGGGCAATCTGTCCAAGGTGCTCCGCTGCCCCTCCGCCTCCTGCCTATGGCTGATCCTGTCCGATGTGTTTAGTCATCTTGATGAGCCATCTCTTGCCTTGTTCAAGTTCTTTCTAAATATTTTTGGGACATTTTAAGCCTTTATTATTGAGAGTAGAAAGATGATAGGAAGAAGAAAATTGGTTGCCATCTTAACCCCAAAGCCAGAGGTGCACCTCCATGACAGGTTTAATCTTCAAACTATAGCTGTGATATACATGTAGTGGAGTAAAAAGTCCAATATTTGTCATGATACTCTCTAGAATTGAAGACCTTTTGGTTAGTATATATGAGAAGGTGCATACATTCTAGTATTACGGTCAGCTCGCCCCCAGTTTGGAGAACCATAGGCACAGAAATAAGACAATGTACAGCTGTGGGTGGTGGCAACAGCAGAAAAATATTTTAGCCATTAAAAAAGGCTCGTCTAACAAAATCCATATCAGTTTAAGTGCAGGCTATATTTAGAATATTTTCACCTTGTTGTCAGAAAGTCCTTTCCTTTTGGGACTACATTTTCTCTACTGTAAAACTCTTATTTCTATAGTACGCATAAACACAACAGTTGATCTGTGGCTGTTGTAAAACAACATAACCTTTAACTCATCACGGAATGGTAATGATGAGAGGAAAAAAACAAATTTGTCCATTTACAGCATCTGCAGCTTGCAGAACTATAACAGATCAGATTTTAGTTTCCATAATCTAATCAGCACCAAAGAAAATAAATAACATGATCTCAAGGTTTAAAGTGTAAGAGCAGCCAGAACAATCAAGCATCTTTATCCTGTTACTGGACAGCTTGGCTCATACTGGAATTTGTCTTGGCAGCAAATAAACCCCCACTGATATGTAAATATACGCTACACATGTCTGATGGAAAGAACATAAATCAACCTTACTTCACAGCCAGACAAATATAGATTGGAAGCATTGCTCAGAATATGTGCTACCAGTTTATACATGACCTCGGCTTCGTGGCTCTCTATTCCACTTTAGAGAGCATTAACTCCATCTACATCACAAGTTAACATCAGCAACTGACCCCAGAGCAAATGTATCACAACAAATTACATATGGTACATTGTTCAAACACTGATATGTGATTTACTGTCAGAGTCTGTTATGACCTACAATACAACAAAAAAAAAGTCGTATTCTGTTCTGCATCGTCAATTGGGGGAATTATCTGCTGTTATTTATAAACAATAATTAAAAAATGTCATATTTACTAATTTGATACTGCTCAGTTAATTGACAACATGACTCATGAAGCTAATTTTACAGTAATGGAGTGTGGGGATCCTGTGCAATAGCTCGTTTTGCATTGATGTGAGTCAGACACTGTTTTGACAGTGATTCAATTCTTAGTTTGCAGTATAAATTAACTGTGTGTGGGAGTTAATTAAAAAAATTAACTTTTTTTTATGTATAATGGATATTTTACTTCCTGTTATTGATGACATATAATATAAAGCCGTATTTACCACAGCCATCAGAGAATAACTGCTAACTGATGAATACAGTTTACACACACGCCATGGAGGAGTTGTTTTCTGAAACTGGAGTGATTGCATAATCGTTAAACCCCAGTTGTTTTATCAAGCCTTTGGTTTTCCAGACTTTATTAGTTCGAGAGTCACTGAAGAAACAGCAAAGAACAAAGCAATGTAAGTTTGTTTATATGCAGTCACTTGGTAATAAACCAATAGAGATCAGGCTGATAAATAGCTGGGTGCAGTCTTGCTCTGCTCTTTCAGAAGTGCACACTGGGTCAGCTGGTGGATTCTGGGCTCATGACTTCACTTTCAAGTGTCCATTAATTATATAACTAGAATATAATTACCCCAGTAAATCAAACTGTGGCCCCTGGCTGTCATTGGGTTGTAAACTTTTTAAATGTTCTGCAGATTTTATTGAAGCATTTTGTTATTTAACATCACTTATAGCTGATATTTTGTAACAAAATAGATTATGATTACACAAAATACAGTTTACATGCGTTCCCATGGTTTACCAAAGTTTAAAGTACTTCACACTAACACCGCAGTATCGAATACTTAGGCAACATTAACATTAACACTACTGCAAATAACATATCAATAATGGAAGATTTTCAGGAGGCAGATCCTTCAGAATAAGTGTTTAACAGCCAGATTGCCCAAAAAAAGAGAATTGAAGTATATGAATTAAATGTATTTGTTTGTTATGATGACACGATGCATTTTGTTCACATCTTTGTTCTTTGAACTGATATTAGATATGCAAATATGAGAACTGACGAAGACACACACATTGTTGTGGACCATTCTGAAGAATTTGCGTGCCACTTTTTGATTTCTCCTATGCTGCCCTCTACTGCCTGGTTTCATTAACTACACACATGATGATGTATTGTGTACTTAGCAATTAAGAAGAAGAAGAAGAAGAAGAATTACTTTATTAATCCCACACGGGGAAATTGGATTTTTTTTTTTCACTCTTATTATTATACATGCTACACACACAGACCCGAAATACACACATGCACAAACAGGGCCTATACATGCAATTGAGGAGAGATGTCAGAGCGAGGGGGCTGCCAGTGACCAGCGCCGCGAGCAGTTGGGGGTTCAGTGCCTTGCTCAACAGCACCTCGGAAGCGCCCAGGAGATGAACTGGCACCTCTCCAGCCACCAGTCCACGCTCCATACATGGTCCACACGGAGACTTGAACCAGCGACCCTACGGTTCCCAGCCAAGTCACCTATGGACTGAGCTACTTCCGCCCCAAAATACACAATTGAAGTATTTTCAAAACAAATTGTTATTCACTTTAAAATACAGCTTGTATGAATTAGCAAGTCAGATATGGTTTGATTTAGATTTTTTTGAGGTATTTTTTAAAGAGCAAAATGACTCTGGCAGTCTGAAAGAGTAAAAGGTGCAACAAAGGTGTTTGAAAAGGAGCAGAAGTTGGTAAGCTCTCATCAGTATTTTCTTTTTAGAAAATCAACGTTTATTTTGTAACAACAGTTTATATTTGGTACATTTCATGCTACAAATATTTAAGTAGTGTCAGTTAAATGTGGAAGAAAGTGAAAACAAAAAAGACAAAATTTGCTTTGAAAGGGACATTCACAATAATTAAAGATATACAGTGAAAAAAGAAAATTTCTCTAAAAAGTCTACAAGGATTTTCAATTTCAAATGCTTCAATCACAGGCTGTAAATTACCACTGCCTCACACTGGATGGTTCCTTCACGTGTGAACACTCAAAGCACCATTGCAGATTCAGATTTTTACAGCATTAAAATGTAAAAAATAAGGACATTAAGCTTCAAATGAAGAGTGTAATGATGGCTAAGGGAACTAGAAGGAGAGGAACAAAGACTCCAGTGTGTTTAGCTCCATTACACAGGTCTCCACCACAGCATCTGACACCATCGGAATATATATTATTGCAGATATCACTTCTCATGCATTCTTTGGTGATCATATTTTCAGCAACTGCAACAGAGAAAGACCATAAAAGTTCCATAAAACATGTGATAAGAGTCACAGAATTACAGCCCAGACTGAGCAAATCAAACCATACATGATATCAAAGTCACATATGATAGTAAATTGAACTTACCAATGGTGGTGCCACAGCGGTCATAATTTTTAGGACAGTTCCATATCTCAGTGCAGGTACCGGGGTTTGCACTCCAGCAGGTGAAACACTTCAACCCACACACTGCAGGCAAAGGAGAATGTAAAATCTTCCCCATGAACACAAATACGCTGAATTTCTGTATTCATTTTTGTGCTGATAGCTCATCTTTATACTGCTCTTACCTGCTGACAGCATCATGCAGATGAACACCGGAGCCAACCACAGTCTCATTTTGAGTCTTAGATCTTAGTTATGAAAACTGATGTCAAATACAAATTCTCCACTTCCTTGTGTGTTTTATAGCGTCAAGAAAAAAACCTACCACACTGACTTAATACCGACGAACCTATGATTGGGCAGTTCTCATCAGAGTGTCCCAGCCTCTTCTAATGTTTATTTGTTCATGGTTATTGCTCTCTACAGTCCCACTAATGTATCATCAATTCATTTTTTTCAAAGGAATTCTGATGTCAATAAGAGTTTGCTTAGTTGAAACTAAACATTTGTCTTGTGTGTTTGTAAGGCATTCATTCCAAAACACTTAAGCAGTCTGTGGTGAAGCAGAGACTATAGCTGCCACACCTGGAGATGTCAATGTGTAACTAATCAATGTGTACACATCCAGAAAAGTCCTTGGCATAATATTCATAGTTATATAAATGTAGGCTTCCTATAGGTATTGTACATACTGTATACTGATGATGTACTTTTAGTGGTTGAAAATCACAGTTTTAACACTGTTATTGGTAGAGTGTGAAGTACAATCTGACTATTCACTATCCCTGCTCAGAAAATCCTTTTTAGCATCCTTCAGATACATCCAAGCCTCATTTAGATTATGATAACTCCTGCATTGATTCTTCGCTTACACATACTCAAACACACAGTTCCCAAGCTCTTTACAGTTTATCTCTAATAGCATTAACAGATCCACGTCATTAATCTGCTACCAGAGACGCAGAAAGACTCTCTGAGCAGCAGGATTTAAAAGGACCATTAACCCATAGTTGTATTATAGGATGTGTTCAGTCAATTTTAAGGACTATTAACCCAAATCATTTAAACTACTAATTTCTCATGTCAGGATGCCTTTATTTATAAAGTATAATCCCCAATTCTTCTTGCCAAAACATGTAAATCAGATGAAATCGGTTATACTGTAGTGTCACTCAGCCTGTCTGCTGACTGTTGGTAATGAGCTTGGCCTTTTACCCCTGGATTAAAGGCCTTAATAGGAGGCAGGTGAATGCCAGTCTAACTACCAGCTGCTGAGGTGTAATCCATCCTTTGGACACTTTTTTATTTTGTTTTTTTATACTTCTTTATGCTTTGTTTATTTATTTTTTCATCAAAAGCATGAAGCTTCTTGCTGCAGTGACAGCAGTATATAGTCTCCTTTGTGAGTCAGGACAAGAAAGAATTGAGCACTTAATTATAGAGTGGCAAAGGTCGTGACATTATTGTCCAATATAGCCCCATCTTATTGTGTCTGGCAGTCGGCCACGGCCTAACAACAACGTCTCTGTCTGAGGGGGAGGGGCACCTGGCAGAGCAGTGGGTGCTGTGAGTATGCACCTTCCTTTGTGTACACTAGAGTTGTGAGTTTCTTGTTTTGCATTAGTTTACCGCAATAATGCTTTAATTACAGCTGAGACTTTCTAATTTAATCTAACATTTTGTTTGTCTTTGTGCTTTTGAGGTAAACAAATGTGATTTGGATAAAAGTACCAATACAATAATGTACAAATACTCCATTGTAAGTAAAAGTATAAAACCTTACTTAAGGAGAGGTAGAGAAGTATGATCAGCAAAATGTACTTAAAGTTTGAAAAGTACTGCATAAAAATGGTCCCTGTGACTGATATTATATTACTGATGGTGATGCAAAAATACAGCATTTTGTTGTTACGTACTTTGTCAAGTGTTTCATCATTTAGTCCTTTAGTCCAGTGGTTCCCAACCTAAGGGTTCTTCCCTCTAAAGGATCACAAGATTAATCTTGGGGACCTGAGACGATTAATGGGGTCGGACCAAAGAAAAACAGACACAAATGTGTTTCTTCTGGGATTTCCCTTTGTTTTGAAATATTGGAGAATTCGTCCTCAAACTGTTATTTGTTTTACACCACGGAGGCTGTAAATAATACAACTCAGTTCATCAAGAGAGTTTATTGTATTTATAATATGTGTACATGTGCATGTAATTCAATACAGTGCTACAGTATACATGCCATGAATATCTTGTAAGACCAACAGTTTAATGACCTATGGTTGGAGCACCTGCTCTATTCCAAGTTTCCCAGAGGAAGTGATGTTCACTTCCTGAACTGAGGTATGGGGGGTGGGATCTTGATATCTTGCCCCCTCTCCAGCCTCTTCTCACATTCAATTAAGTAGTTTACGCCATCAATCACTAATTGAGCCAGCTCGACCTGTGGACACATGGTAACTAGTGTCAAAAATCACATCCTCTCTGTTCAGATTACATTGGAATAAATACCCAAGCAAATGACCAGCAATGGTCCTGATACTTAGCTAACTCAGTGGTTCTCGCAATGTGTCACCAGGGCTCAAGATTCTGCAGGATTTCATTACATTTTATAAGAACAATATAAACAAACAAGTGAAATTAGCTGGTTTGGTTTGAATAAAGTGAGTGTGCTTTTGTACTTTTTCACTTACACTTTCACTAAGACTACACTTATATTGCACATTCAATCAACTTCTAGTGAGTAGTGACACCTGAGTAGTGACACCTGAGTAGTGACACCTGAGACCATTTGAAGTTGAAACGCTGTCATGTACAAATAGAATTATCAGTGTGCAGGAAAGAAAATCAACTAATTTTACTTTTCCCATCCCATTGCAAAATTCACTTTGAACATTGTGCTCTTCTATTATACAGAGTTTTACAAAAGTATACATGCTTAAATTTACCATCAGTAAAATATCATTAGGTGTAGCTTCTACACGACCACTCTTTTAATTACATTACATTGCAGCTGTCTTGTCAGATTTCTTTTAGTTTCAGTTGCCTGTGTGTAGAATACATACCCCGCTGACATGAGAAATGTTCAACTAAAACCAGGGGACTTTTGCTCCCTGAGTTTATGCTCTCTGAGTTTATGATTTCATATATATATATATATATATATATATATATATATATACATACAGTATATATATACCATATACCATATACCATAACCATCTATGACCTATAACTATATATATTTTACTTCAGCTGTTGCCTTCCTCTTCAAGTACTTACCTCTGACTTTCCCAGACGGTCGTTGTTTGAGATGTCGACGGTGTCTCCGGTAGCAGCCGTGTCGACGCCTCCTGTGCCTCTCTTCTGTAGCCTCAGGTTATCTAGGATCTTTTTGAAGCGAGGGTCCTAGATCATAAACACCACACACATAAAATAATTTTAAGAACTTCAGTAGGGAATATGTGTCAAGATTAAAGATTACTTTATTTGTACCTTGGGAAATTGTTTTGTACATAAAGGCTCCAAAGTGCATGGAGCAGACATAAGTGCATTCAAATACATGCAACATAGCCCCTCATTTTACATCTAATGAACTGCCAGTGTGTTTGCTGCATTACCCTGCTGAGAATGGGCAGGCGAATATGCACACCAGCCCTGAGTCCTGTGCCGAGGTTAGAGGGGCAGGTGAGGACGTAGCCCAGACGCTCATTCCACATGAACTCCCAGCCTCTCTCCTGAATTAGATGCTCCACCTAAAAGTTACAAGAAAAGACTATTTATTTTACTTTTTAGAACACACATATAAGAGATAATTTCAACAAACAGAAGATTGTAGATAGGGCCCAGTCTCTTCTTTATGTGGTAATTATAAGACCTGCAGTATATCACATAACCCATCCTTTATGTTGTTTTTTTATAAAATAGCTTAGTTTAAATATAATCTGTAGGCAGTTATGATACATTTTACAGTACTTGCACAAACATAAACTATTTCAATTGGGGAAAGAATGACTTTCCAAAATCCCCACTGGACAAAGAGACATGCATACCTGTTTGAGACCTCTGCAGAACCTTTCAAACACTCTCTTCATGTTTCCTCCTTTCTCCATGGATATGATCCTTGTGTGGTCCTCCTCATTGATCCAGATTAAGAAATTCTTCTCGTTGTTGTGCCTGAGAAAATCAGGATGAATTAAGCTCCAATGATATTCATGTTAGCTGCTGATGTAACTTAATCATTCAGCAATTCCTCAAGTGGGACGTGGGGGTTGGAGCAACACTACTTTATAAAAATTATTCCATGGTTGGAGTTATTGAGGAAAACAGAGCAGTTGTTTGAAAAGGATAATTAAAGGTTTAAAACAGGAGATGAAGTAACCAATTAGATTTGGTCTGGACAAGCAGTTTTAAGTGTAAGTTTTGGGATAGGGATATATTAAGCACTACATGTATAGGAAAAATAGCATTTCTATGTTTTGTAAAACTATTGAATAAACACACTGGATTCTAGCAGTGAGAGAGTCTGAATCTGTTGGATGTTTTTGGTGATTTTAAGCCTCACAGCAATTGGGCCACAGTGTTTTTACATAGAAAACAGAAAACAATGTGATCTAATGCTACTGTATAGTCCACTTCTCTCCAGTATTTGTCCTATAAACTGTACGGTGATGGTGCTTAATGGTGTCTGATGATAAATAACATATTGTTTGTCATCAAATAAGACGCTGCTACAATACTAAAATGGGATGCGGATGGTCACAAATTAGCAGTTCTCTTATTTGTTTTTCTGTTACTGTCTCAGCAAACTAAAAATCCAGTTGTCCCCAGCATAAACCAACCACTAGATTATGACTGACTCAAAGAAAGCACACTATTTTCAGCAAACCTCTAAGGATTATCTGTTCAAAAACTATGTCTCTTGGCACTCTAGACAAACTATGTAACTACAGCTGAGCTACAAAAACATTATTCTACACTAATTTTCCCCAAGTCTTACCAGATCCCACGAGCATCTGGCCAATCTCTGGCCATCCCAGCTGCGGTGAGCAGAGGTGACACAGGTTTATCAAAAAGGAAGTGCTCCTGATTGGCCGGTGAAGGGACAGAGGAATTTTGGGGATATTAGATGGCAACCATCATCAAAAAACAAGTACAGAACCTTGTCTCAATGTGTGTGATTGTGCACTAACATCTATCAGCTGTTGCTGCTCTCTATCAGACATCTCTGTCAGGCTGTAGTAGCGACCAGCCAGATCTCCCTTCAGGCCAGACAGAGCTGTCACAACCACACGTTCCACCTCCCGGCGCTCAGAACGGGAGCATGCAGGAGGAAGGCTCAGTCCACGGATGCTACGACCGGTACGGACCCGAGACGACAGCACGTATCGCTCATCAAACATTCCTGAGTTGATCTGTTAAGGAGAAAGTATTAGGTCAATGTGTGAAAGAGTAGATGCGAGAAGTGATGGATGTATAAGACAATGTGATGCAGAGAACAAATTAGTGATGCAAGTATAACCTTGGAAGCATCCAGGTCAGTGGGGTGCTTCATTGTGCGAGGGTCGTAGCCATTGTGTCTATCCTTGATAACTGGGTCAAAGAGCTCACCAAACACCTGATGGGAAAAATCAAACACTCAGTTTCCCTTCATTTTAGGACTGAAGACACAGCAACTCACTGTAAGCATGGACTCCAACCTCGTAGCTCTCCTCATCTCCAGCTACCATGCCCACAGTCTTGATGAAGGGGTGACCAGGGTTGTCCACCCCAGTCTGGATGCACTGGTCCAGGGTCCAGTCGTTGGGGGTTCTCTTGTCCCTCAGGTGTCCATAAATGGTTGGGGTCAGGGCTGCTGCCATGCAGTTGTTGTGCTTCCTCAGGTCAGGGAAATCAGCGCTGTAGAAAGTTATCAACAACTAACTTAGTCTTTGGACAAAATGGCATCACAACTGGTGGAGCTGTTTTCATGGTCTTGTCCGTAACCTTTCTGAGACACATATTTATTGTAATGAAACATTTGCTTGAGTTGTGCTTTAGTATTAGAATATAAGAAAATAATGTCTGCAATGTCTTTTTTCCATGTTTCCATGCATTGTGTCTCAATAAACTGAAATATCATCATGTAAGTGTTTGTTTCTGTGCAGGTGATTATTGAAACACAGCACACATACACACTCACACATGTACCTGGCAGGATAGAGCCTCCTCCTCTCAGCAGCAGCAGCAGTGTTGTCACAGAGGAGGTATCCAGTTGCCATTGTGCCAGCTCCTATGCTGGCCAAAATCACTGCCGTGTTACGGCCAGACATCATACGGGTGAAAGAGTTTGCCATGGTAACGTGGACTTGGTTATTACCTGGTGAAAGGTCAGAGAGCAAGGTTTACTTCCCATCAACTTCAAATGTGTTTTATTTATTTACCCAAAAAGAAATTTCCAGTCTGGTTACATCCTGTTGGAAAGTATTGTAAGTGAGCTTAATACTGGGTACCAAAATGTATCTATCCATACCGCATGTGGTAGTAGTTGGTTATAGTCTTATTTGGGAGATATAAATGTCAGGTTATATGTTTACTTACTTTGTAGCATACTGAGATACAAGCCTGAACTTTACTGCAGCAGCCTACCTGAATGTCACAGATGGCATTTGGAGGAAGCTGATAATTGGAAATCACATTGTTAAACCAGGCTGCCCAAAAGCACAGAGGAGAGCAGAAAGACAACAATCCTTAGCAGAGTATTCGTTGTACAACTTAGATTATATTTTAGTTGTTGCTTTTGTATTTAAATTACTACTAAATATATTCTACTTTTTGTATTTGTTGCTCTGGGACCACTTGTAAAGAAACACATTAAAGTAGTTCATTTAAGTCTTAAAGTGATAAAGTTTGTGAGGATACAGATAGAATCTGGTAATACGTTCCCCTCTGTTTGTCATGCAGTTCAACAATAATCTTAAATTCAAATTAAGATGAAATTAACACAAATCTTCAAAGGTACACACTCAGACTAAACGACTAATTGCATGAACCTATCAAATGCTTAAGTAACAGATACTGTCTGTGATGAGATTATTCTAGCAGCGGACAGCCTTCTGATTGGTCACTTTAGGAGAGCCACCAGCTCAGGCGATCAGATGATTTGTGATTGGATACTGAGAGACATACAGGTATCAGCATAGTTTTATAAGTCATTGCCCCTTTTAACATCTGTCAAATATCAAGTATCATAACTGACAATAAAATTATAAAAAAAAGACAGTTTATCTTGTTCTCTGTTTTTTTTAGGATTAAAAAAACAAAGTGGAAAAATAGATTACCAATATAAATGAATATTACAGCACTTCTATGAGATGCTGCTGTAACTTTGCACATTACCCAAAATACAAATGCAAATTCTGTATTTGCCTTAAGCAACTGGTCAAAGTCACCTGTCGCACACCCACACACACAGTATTGATAGTAGCAGTTGGTGAGGTTAAGCTGAAATGCCAGAGTTGGCATCAGCCCAGGACAACAGTGTGTGAGACAACACACGTATGATCCTTTCCGACATCCTGGGCTGATCCGCTGAGTTTACACAGGGCAAGCAGGAAAATAATAGAGACGGATCAAGTGGTGAGGAGGAGTCAAATAAACTCAAGAGAGAGAAAGAGAGAGAGGAAAGAAGTAAGGGCAAATTCAGTTTGAGAGGAGCTGTGGAAAGAAGACGGACACACTAGTTGATCCATAGGAAGATTAATCACTGAAAAAATCTGAAAGACTTGGGGGTGATAAAAGTGAATAAAGTGTTGGGGAGTGAGGGGCAGTATAGGATGTGTCTCATTAAGGTCAGGAGGAGGGGTTCAAGGGTAAATAGAGTGTAAACGAGAGGATTAGATGGATTCTCATCGGAGACTAGAGGATTAAATGAAGAGGGAAAGCAATGAAGAGAGGCACCTGTAGCCTTTGACCCTTCTGAAATGGGGAATGACGTGTTTAATTTAAAATTAATAGTCAGTCCTAGCTGTAGAAGACACTGCTGGAGATTTGAGAAATGGATGAATTTAAGGTAAACCATTTGTTGACAGGTGGTGTGTCTCTGTTAATATCAGGGAGATTAGGAATCCCTAATGCAACAGGCTGCTGTGTAGGCTGTATACAGTGTGCTGTAAATGTCCCCCTTGGAGCAAAAGGCTAAACAAAAGGCTGATACACCTGATGAAAAGACTGGAGTCTCTTTATGTACCATTCCATTATAGATTATTAAAAACATATGATAAAATACATGGTATGCTTATTAGCTCTTTATGCATACTATCACAACCATACATGTTCATTCATGTCTTTCAGTATATTCCTTTTTTTCGGAGGAAAGCCCATAGTTTGATCAGAAACACAAGTAAATTATGTTCAAAAGACAGCCTTAAACAACTGCTGTTAACAACTACTTAAGGTAAGCATGAGCACATAAGTAGGCAGGAAACGCAGACAGAGCAGCAAGAAAAAGAGCTGAGAGGTGAAGAAGAGTCCATCACTCACCTGAGTTTTGTCTGAAGAGTGGAGGTAGCGAAGGGCCTGTGTGTTTCGTGCAGCTCGGTCCAGATAGGCTCAATCTGCAGAGTGAGAGCAGACTGAAGAACAGAGATGGGATCAGAGAGATGGGGACACTGGCTCAGATTAGCCTCTCAATGAGCGACAGACAGAAAATCCTCTTTCTACTGTCAGTCAGCATGTCTGCCTGCCTCTTCACACATGCACTCACACAAATGCATGCACACACACAAAAATCTAACATGTGCTCTTCTTTACGATACAGATTAAAAGTCTAAAAAAGTCACAGTATGTTGAAAAAGGTCAAAGTATGTAAAAAGTATATAAAAAATAAGATTTTACAGAGTATCAAATAAAATCATAAAAAGTCATAGTATAGTGTGTCCAAAGACAGTCCTAAAAAGTAATGGTATAATATGTTAAGAAATATAATAGCATGATATGTTGAAAAAGATAATAGTATAGTATGTTGAAAAAAATCATAGTATAGTATGTTTTAAAAAGTAAGAAAAAGTCATGGTATAGTGTGTCAAAAAAATCATAATATACTGTACATTGTTGAAAAAAGTCTTAGTTTAGTATTTTAAAAAATTGTTCTAAAAAACTCATAGTATATTATATTGAAAAAAAGTCTTTGTTTAGTATGTTAAAAAAAAGTCACAGTAAAGTATATTGAAAAAAAATGTCATAAAGAAGTCATAGTAAAGTTTGGAGGAAAAAAGTTTGACAAGTAAATGATGGCCATGAAAAAAGTCTTAATATAGATAGATCAACCCTTGGAATAAATCCACCTGTTCTTGTGTTTTGTATCACTCAGTGTAAAGACCAGTCTCAGCACTGACATGGAGGTGTGGACAATAGTTTCCCAAGGTGCCACAATACTACACATACATGGGGAGTGCAGCAAAGCATCATCCTGTGAAGAATGCCTGCTTCTTTATTTATTTTACAGTATTTAAATCTAGTCTTAACTAACCTAATGAGTTGCTGGCTTTGACTGGAAAGGGCCGAGATGTCAACGTCAGCTAACTGTCATCCATCTGTCCCTCAGAAACAGGAGTCATGGTGGTTCATCTGCTATAAAACTCCCGCTGAGACAAATTCTTACAACATACACATGGTGCCCTTCAGCCTTCTGCCAACTTGTCACATCTCTGCGACAACATTTGGAACGGGGACTTCACAAACCCTTGCTCAACTTGTCAGGGATTCACGCCATACCACTTTTCCTTTTCACTTCATCTGTCTCTGTCTGGGCCTGTATTCCCAAAACATTTTATCTTACCACTAGGAGGACTCCTAAATAGCACTAAAACGTCTTAAGTAAGGGTGTTCTCTTAAAACCTATTCCCAAAGCTGCTGCGATCAACTTTTACTAAAGAACTGTGAGAAGTCTTAATCTAAGAGAAAGGGTTGCCCCCGTTGCTATGGATGATGTTATGTTTCATTAAACTGTGACTGGCTGTCTTGGGCTGTTTTGGGTCTCTGTCACTGAATTCTTGATAGAAATATTGCGGGAGGTATGTTACAATATCCAAATGAAGATGAAATAAAATGATTGAACATGAAACCAAGAATAATAAAGGCTACTGACTAGCCATGTATACTGTATGTGCAGGTAATTGACAGCCTCTTACATGACTGGCAGCTTGTTAACATGTCTGCATGTAAGAAGCCTTGTAATTATCAGACTACAATAACCATGACTGATAGTAAGAGGCGCAAACTAGAAGAGCCCAACTTTTTTTGCCCAACTTGAGCATGAAAGGAATGACATTATTAAAAGACAGTTCAGAGTCAGGATAATTGTAAAAGCCAAAAAAAGAAGTGTGAGAAAATATTGTATACATCCTGGAAATACAAACAGCTTTCCCTCTTAAAGGTTTCTAAAATGTTGATGCGATTACAAGGCAGTCTACTCTTAGACCTCCACACCGGATAAAACCCCTGGATGTTCAAGAGGATTTCTTGGTCTGATCATACAAAAATAATTATTTGTCCCCCATAGTTTGCAAAGTTTAGCCCCATATTGTTGTTGACATTTGTTTATGCACCTCGGAGTGCTGCATTATCTTGAAAAATTGAAAAAGGTAAAATTAAGGGCAGCTGTTGCCAGAGGAAGCAGATGCAAGGTAATATCATCGTCCAATGAAATGCACAAAAACATAAGGCATGTTGAATTTATTTCCCCTGCACCTACAAGTGAAAAATGCAAACAAATACACAAAAATGATAGTACAATACAAACATCCTGTATTCCCAAACTTGTATGTAAAACAGACACTCAGAATTACAGACGCAGTGCAAAGAACATGTTTTTCCTAAAGCAAAGCCTGAAAACATTTCCTCTAATCATTCTCGAACAGGGTTATTGTTTTATGTGGAAAGTTGTGTTTTCACTGAGGCCTGCATAAATTCCAACACTGCTACTCCATAACAACAGGCTTTTTTTTGCAGATGACATGGTCTAAAGACCATGCTTCACTTCATGAGCTACACTAAGAGACACATGTGCCAGATTTGATGGACAAAATATTGTTTCTATGCCTTTTAACAGAGCCTCCTGACAGCTACAGAGACAATATTAATATAGAGAAGCAGAGGGAGAACGCAGAGGGAGCGTTTAGTCAGACATGCACAACATGCAGCTGTTGTGTACATGCAGGACAACTATGTTCATCATATCAGCAATACGAACAACAAATTTAGATTATTCAAATGCTACATTTTTTTTTACCCTTCAAAAGACATTATTTTTCTTTTAGAATAAAGTTAAACAGATTTCTTGCAATACAAGAGCCTGGGAGGCAAAACTAGAATTCAACAAAAGCAAAAGAGACAAAAACATTAAAATCAATATTCACAGCATAACAATTCAAAGTATTTCTTCATCAATCATATGATATGTGTGGAGTCACTATATACAAAAAATAACATAAATACAGTATCTCATGAAATAAATAGCACGGTAAATAACGATCATACTGTCACTCAAGCAAAGCTACATCTCAGAGAGTGCAAAAACTTTCCCAGCCAAATTCCAAGAGTTACACACTGGGACTTGACTCCACATGTCAGGATCTGACAATTTGTAAAAGCCAAAAGAAATCAAACGCCACACAAATGCTGCAAAAGCTTTGGGTCAGAAGAGGTTATAACAATGTTTAAACACTAGAGGGAGATATTTGCTGCAATAACTTTACTTTGTTTACACTAACATGCTACTGTTTAGTCTACATGAAGTTTAATGAGTGAAACTGTTTCCAATTTTGAAAAGGAATCTAAAGATTTCTAACCGGGATTTATATAAAACTTTACGCTTGTAAATTGGCAGTTGTGGGGAAATTGACCTACACTAGTGGAAGGCACTGATATCGTTTTTAATTTCGTATCATTCATGTGGACATTTCTTTTTTAGAAAGAGCTTTACATTCTCATCAGACGTCTGTAGGCAAAGATGATACAAAATTAATTGTCTCATCAATGGAAAAATCAGCTACTTCATCAAAATATATCAAATGTTCTTTGTTTTGTCAATTGTCTTCATTTTAGCATCTTTCTACATTATATTTGAAGGCTTAAAGGCATATTTGCCATACCCAGCCCACTGAGGATGCATAGAGGTTGAGAGACTCACCCCGGAAGGGGTGAAGCATGCTAAGCTGAGGGTCAGGGGTCAGGTCAGAAGTCCATTTAGACACTTAAATCCCAGGCTGAAATCATGCAATTTTTATGCAGTGACCATCATGACACAAAGCATTTTTGGGGGACTCTTGCTCCAGGACATCGCTCGGAAATGCACAGGAAACACAACACAGATAACAGCACAGAGACACAAGCTCAAACATCTCGCTGTCACACTTTCTGTATATGCTACATCTCTGTTACATCCACCGTATTTCATCCATTTACTCCATGCTTTCTGCCTTTCCTGGACTCTTAGGCTTTCTGAGGAAGTCTGATGTCATGTGACTGATGAGCACACACAGCAACATGTCTTTTCCTCAAAATCATCACACAATGCAACCAAAACCTTTTCCTCTTGTTTTCTGCCTGTCTTCTTCTCATGCTCATATCAGTCTCTTGTAAAAGCTTGATAAACTGTCCTCATACTCGACTCTAACTTCGACACTTCAGTCAGTATATCTCTCTTATCTTCATTTCCATGTCAGTCTCAAAACTTTTCGATTTCCTCTTGATTGATGAGATTACGTGGGCATGTTGCCCTTGGGGGTCCAGGTTTAACAGGCTCCCACTGGACACAAACATCTGTAACTCAGGCAGGAAGCCTGGGCTCAATCTTCAGCGAGAGATCATAAAGTGTATCTTCATCCATGATGAGAGTCTTATCCATAAGGTACTGGGTCACCTGGTCAGAAGACATCAAAAGGGGGGAGCGGTATTGTAAGTTTCCCACTGGCAACAAATATTTATAGCTGACAAAACATAAAAAGTCATAGTATAGTATGCAATAAAAAAGTAGAAAAAAGTCATAGTAAAGTATTTCATAAAAAGTCATAGAAGTCATATCAAAGCATGTCATAAAAAGTCATAGTATACTGTAGTATTTCATAAAGAGTCATAGTATAGTATGTCATAAAAGGTCATTAAAAGTCATAGTATTGTACGTCATAAAAGGTCATAAAAAGTCATAGTATAGTATGTCATGAAAACAAATACATAAAAAAGTATACTATGATATTATACTACTGTTTTATGTATTTTTATGACGTACTATATTATGGTATTTTTATGAAATGCTACACTATGTCATTAAACACATAATACATTATTTACTTATATCTGAAAGTTTTAATATATTTGCTCCTCTGATTAAGTTATATAAAGCCCTTTGTGTCTATGTTTTTCAACAGTGCTATATAAATAAAGTTTATAATTTGTTGAAGTGTACCGTACACTTGATGATGTTCAGTGATGTTTTTGTGATGTTCTTGGCAGATAAAAGGTACTCCTGTGGGAACAAATATTTAATGTGTATACAGAAAAGTACCTTGGGTTGATGCTCTATTCTGTACGGAGTCTGCTGGAACTGCCGAATCTCTCTGATGATGTGGGATATCTAAAGAACATGTGGAAATTAAGTTGACAAATTCAGTAAAGTATACATGCATAGATGACACGCTTAATCTTGTATACATGTATGTGCCTACCATCCTCATTTTGGAGAAGTTTACAAGACCCTCCTCAGTAAAATTGGGTGTTCCCTCCTCGATAAAGGCCAGATCTGTTAGATACATTCCTAAGTATGGCACACTTGGAGGGTTGCAGCTGGAGAAAGAAAGTGTGAACTAATAATGTGTGTAACAAATTTTCAATAAAAGCAAATTTTGTATTTTCTATTTGTGATGTTTATAATGATATAACTTGCACTGTCTCACTTTTTCAGGGTCTCCCTCAGATTTTTAAACCTTCCCTCAGAGGACACAGTCTTCTGCAACTTGTCCATCAGGGCTTTAGTCTGGACAAGACCACAAACACACAGAATCATATGATTTAAAGACTATTATGAACAACACATGACAAATACAACAGTTGCATTAACCCAAGATCCACTTACTCTTACATAAAACATGGTGAGAATAAAATGACAAATCAAATGTGCTTCAGCCGTGATAGGCACCATGGCTTGTTGGAGAGACACACGTGTGTGGTGATTGGATGAATACGACTTTAATTAATTTAGCGTTCATCAGATTTGAGTGAAGAGTAGATACTAAACATTAACAACAAGTAAATGTCTCTCCGCATTGTCTTTCCCTGAACTCTCTAATGACATCCATTCTAAATACATTTGGATACATTACAGATCCCAGAGCACTTTCTTCTAATCTTCTATGCTTAGGTTAACTTGTTATACTTCTGATTTGAAGTAAACAGAGAAGATTAATGGAGAATTATTCCACCTGTTTGCTGACTTTAGCCCAGGTCTTCTTCAAACGGTAGATGGCACTGCGATTGAGCGCAGACGTGATCTCCAGTACTCCGTTGTAGTTGTTGAGACAGCGGCAGATGTCAGCCACAGCAATCCACTTCTCTATGGAGTTGGCCCTCGAGCCCACATCAGTGTGGGTCATAATTTGTGATGCCACCAGATTACTCATCTTCAGAAAAAGAAATGAGAATATGAAAGGATGTGTGTTGGATATTTACAGAAGGGTGGGGAAACAGGTTATTTAAGATACTGAAAGGGCTTACATCATTGAAGTGTTGAGTAGTTTTCATGATGTATGGCGTCCTCTCTGTCTTATCAACCTTCATCCAACCCTGGCCCAGGAACTCTCTTATAGAGGTGGGACAGAGACATGTGATAAGTCCAATCAATCACACACTAAAGTATAGCACAGTAATCTCTCAAGATATAAGTTTTTCTTAGCTAAAGCCTGTGACTTCAGGATATTATTGCATCACCAGCAGGGATTGACATGAATTTCTTGAACTAATCAAACACCAGTTAGATATCTCATGAGGGCTGTTGAGAAGTCATGAACTGAACTAAGTGTGCATGACGTGGCTGTTGGATGAAAATCTTACATTGCCGTTTAGCCAAATATAGAGTTTAAAGAAACTACAAAACACATTTGTTTCTAGTTTAAATTAATTTCAAAGCTAGGTGTGTTGCCCTATTGTTTTTTTCTCAGTTTTGTCTGTTTGTTTGGTTGTCTGTCAGCAGTTTACGTAAAAACTACTCATTCGATTTTCATGAAACTTAGTAGAAAGGTGTGCCATGGGCCAAGGAAGAATTCATTAAATTTGTGTGCCGATCTGAATCATGAGGGGGATACACAAATTGTTTTACACTTAGGTTAACATTGCAAGATGGGGCATCTGAGCTGGATTCATGTGGGATCAGAATAATCCTAAAAATGAGTTACCAACTGGGAAAATTCATACTGTGAGATAGAGCATGCTTGACGGAGGTCTGCACTCTTCTAGTGCCCTACTAGTTTCAATTGGTTTTTCAGAATTTTGAAAGAGGGCAACACAGTTAAAATAACATTTGATGGGGATACAATGCCGCTGTTGTATGAAATGTAATGACATGGATAAATGTGCCATTGTACAGAATAATACAAATGGTTTTATACCTACAAAAAATAAAACATCATGTAGCGTTTAAATACTTTTCATGTGCCACCCACCTTACCTAACCCGGAGTAAAGAAAACTGAGGTCAATTAATGCTGCTGAATGGTAAAATAATCACTAAAGTACACAGTGTAAAATGTTGAAGATGTTTCAAAAAGCTGATATGAGGGATAAACTATAATCATAGCAGAAGTTTTACCTCATAGTGATGTTAATATCTTTATAAGTCAATGTAAATTCAATATTAAGTAAAACTAACGTTAAAATGCAATACCATCAGTTTTCCTTGTCCTTCTAAAGGCGCACTTTTCTTTGGAGTCATAATAAGCAGTATCTATAAAGGTGAGCACAGTGTGAGAGTGTTATTATGAGAGGACTGACTCATAAGGAATGCTCCTGAAGACAATGTGATCCAAAAGCGTGATCTGTTCAGCGAGCTCCATCGCTGGGAGAGACTCGAAACACTCTGCCTTCGGACAGTCCGCCTAAACACACACACACACACACATGGACACACACATACAAAGACAAACAAATATTCACACCATAACACAGATAACAAAGAGATATAAATATCTAATAAGGAAACTGGCTATGATGAATATGTTTTATGACAGTTGACAGTTCCCTGGAGACAGGAGAGGGTGTATTTACCCCCTTCTGCCTGGAGGAGAGAACAGTGTGTACTGACCGAGGCTTTTCACAAGTGTTTGGGATTCCCAGCCATTATTAAGCCAAGATAATGAATCAGGGGCACTCATGATTCCTGATTAATTACATCTCCTGGAATTGGTAAAGTATTTGAGGGAGGTGTGTTTTAATGTGTAATTAATTCAGGGGTCCCGGCTTCATAGAACCACAGAGCTATCCACATTTATATTAAAAGCTGCATCATCAGTCTGCAATAACATGAGGTTAACATTATGCAGCAAATGGTAGAATTTCGTTTCTCTGCAGCTAACTGCTGTTTCGTTGACCCAATAGAATAATAAGTAGTTTATCTTACAATCATAACAAGATGTTTCCAATGACTCATTTTCAAAAAAAGTTATTTAATGTACTGCAGTTCTCTCACCATTTGTAAGATGTCCTCTATCCTCAACTGGGCATCGTCCTGCTCGTCCTGAGAAAGGGCACTAGGAGACAGAGTAGAATAGACTCAAGCTGTGTAACCATCAAACACTTTCAGTAAAGTACCTTGAGAACCGTAAATAACCTGTAAGAACATGCACTGCATGTAAACATTAGATCTGTTTCGCATTTCCACCGCAGACAGTACCTTTTCAATGTAAGCGGGGTAGGAGCTGCGTAAACCACGTAATTAGTGTGTTGTTTTAAGGTTTTCATCCTGCACTGCTCGGACATGCTATGGAAGCCATGGACAGCCATGCTATGAAAAATGAGCTAAAAATTTTTTTTTAAATAACTGTTTTTAATGTGTAACAAACTGAACTGAACAGAACCAGACTGCTTGGTTTAAATGAGGCTTAAAACAGAATTAAATAAAACAGAACATAATATAAAGAAAAATAATAGAACAAATGGGAATAAAGTAGAAGTGAACAGAGCAGAACATAACAGAACATAATACAACAGAACATAATATACAGTAATTGAACAGAATAAAACAGACAGACAATAATAAAACAATAGAACAGAACAGATTGGAACCATTTCACAGTTTTTCAACATAAAAAAATCAACACTTGCTCCTGCATTCACTTGAAGCTCTTTTATTTAGTCTTTAGTCAACGTTTCACTCTATAGACCGTCATCAGGACCCAGTGTTTTACCTCTGTTGTGTGACTTCCTTTTAAAAAATTATTATCTGATTAAAGGTGTGTTTGTGGTTGTCAGAGGAAGTGACATCAATGGTGAGAATAATATTTGTATCTGATTTATTCTTTTCAAGATTACTACATGTGTTCTATTTCGGTCCAAAATGGATTATGTTTGAATGTGTCAAGCTCTAAGTTTCTCTCCCTGTTTCTAATGATGTCACTTCCTCTGACATTCCTCTGTGATAGGTTAATTGCATGAGTCTGCTTAATTTTTAAAAGGAAGTCACACAACAGAGGTAAAATACTGGGTCCTGATGAAGGTCAATGGACTAAAACATTGACTAAAGACTAAAATAAAAGAGCTTCAAGTGAGTGCAGGAGCAAGTGTTGATTTTGTTATGTTGAACTTGACTGGGGATCTGTTCCCAGCACCACCCCAAAGGAGAATGTGCATGCTGATTAAGCCTTGATGCATTTCACAGTTGTTGACATAAACATTCTGTGTTCCAGTTTATTTCCTGTTGAGGTGTTTGTGAATTACATCTACTGACAGGAAGTTGACAAGGACCTAGCCTGTTGCCTAGCAACGGAATTTCATTGCAAAGGTCTATAACAGGATAGAATAAAACAAAACAGACAGAAACAGAATATGATAGAATGGAAAAGACAAAAACAGAACAGATCAGAATAAAACACAACCGCATAGAATAAAATATGATAGAATAAATTAGAATACAGTAAATAGCCCATAACGCAATAGAACAGAATAATATATACAGTAGAAACTTTCATGACAATTTAATAGTAAATACAGGACACTTTGATGGCAGAAACGTTTCAATTTTGACATGCTACATTTCAGTGCTTCATAAATGTGCTGCGTGTTTGTGTGTGCATTTGTGTGTTTTTGTGTGCGGTACCTTAGTATGTTGGCAGTAGCTTTCCTCTCCTGTGGCAGGAGGTCTGGGTCTCTGAGCACCTCCTCCAGGAGACAGATCACAGACATCTTCAGGTCCCCGTTCATCTCAAAGTCCTACACACACACAAATTAACTTCAATAGTTGAAAGGACCATCATAGACATACGTAATGGGTTCTCCTGCACCCACCGTGCCTAACTTAAACTAGTACCCTCCATTAACTTAAACTCTAAAACCAAACCAGAAGTGAAGACTAACCAAGATATCTTCATTTTCTCACTCTATAAGTCTAAAACTCAAATCTCACAAAGATAGAAGTTATGAGTGAACTAAATCCTCTATCATGATATGTTTGATATTGATATTTCTTGTGATAAATATATTCCGTAGATACCTTATTTTACTAATGTTAACTGGGGTATTTGTTTTAATTGAATTTATATATTATTTTATAAAATGAGTTAAACTGTCTTTTTGTGTAACATCTTGCATATTACCATAGTTATCGTACTTGTTTAATTTGGGGGACTGCTACACAGTACAGACAGTGAAGTTGATGTATTACGTATGCAGCGTGTCAGAGTTCTGTTGTCTGGTTTTTAAAGTACACAAAAATGCAAAAGATGTCCCCTTTTACTTAACCCACATTCTAAACATAGTTTTATGCAGTTATTAGTTGACAGTAAACAAAACCAGGGTTACATTCTGCAAAACATTTGAGAATGTGTCTATGGATGAAATAACCAGATGGGAACATCTTTTTTGACCTAATCCAGCAAACTGACCTGATAAATTAAAGGTATCCAACTGTCCTTTTCTCCTTTTGAGCCGCCTGATTCCTTTCAGCCTTCCCTCCTCTTTTCCTTTCCTTTCACTCTTACCCCAATTCAACTCTTGTTCAAAGGTCAGTTTTAACAAGCTCTTTGTTCTCTGGCCTCCCAAAGAAAAATGTGAGTGGGTGTATATGTGTGTCTGTGCTTCCTCTGCGTTAATAAGCTGCCTAAAGCTGGCCTGTCATCACAGCATTTTGTGGTATTGAATAAAAATATATATAACGGATCAATGCAGTTAGACCTCTAAGTGGGGAGCCAGGCAATTACCATGATATTCACTTCATTAGAGGCAACACTGGCTCTTTAGTAGAAGGGATGGACTGAGGCAAGATGAGTTGGTCGTCCAGTGGACACAGCAACAATATTCATTGTGTGTTTGTGTGCATGTGGCTGTTTACATGCTCAAGTGAAGGCGGTGGAGCAGGGAGAGAACGCATCAGACACCTGCTTTAATGAGACCACAGACTTGATCACCACAGCAAAAACAGGCGACTACCCACCCACCCACACAGACCCATGCATAAACACACAGACAGTGGTGGGCGCAGACAGACCTGTGAGTGTTTGGAAACCCAGTGCCGCAGCACGTTGAGAACTCTGTTAGTTGCAGCTCGGCGGATGATGAACTCTTTATCACAAGTTCTTTCAGAGTTAGTAAACACTAGAGGGAAAATTAAAACACCAAATGAAAAAGAGATAGATTTTTTTGTTATTAATTATGAATAATTATTGTGTGATAATATAAAACTTAAAATGAATATGAAGTTACTGAAGCAGAAGTACTAAAAGTACCAATATAGCAATAGAAAAAGGATCATTAAAAGGATTTTTAAACTTTTAAAGAAAAATAAGTAAAGAAGTAAAGTAAAAGTTAAGAAGAATTGCAGTAAAATATAGCTATGGTAAGTATTATAAGTAAACGTATGCATTCTATAGATTTCAGTTATAAAATATAAATGCATCATGTAATCAGTGTTTTTTCACCTGTATAATAATTCACCCTTATTATTATCATATTGACGGTCAGATAATCCATAGAAAAAGGACAAGATCGTACTGTTGAATATTTAATTTGCTAATGGTTTGACCATCACAATTTGAGTTCATCTCTATTGTTGGGGTGGCAGCAGAAATCTCAGGAGCCTAAAATTTTCTTGGTAGTGCTATTTCTACTACAGTAGTAAACTACATAATGCACTGGAGTTACAATATATTATGAGCTGGTAATATGCTGTGGATTTAAAATCCTAATCACAGTATAACTACTGCTGACAGGTTAGGTCAGTGGTAGGCAATTCCGGTCCTAGAGAGCCACTGCATGTGTTAGGTTTCTCTCTGCTCTAACACACCTGATTCTCATGATTTGCTCGTTATCAAGCAGCTGATGCTTGTCACAGTTTGATTATTGTTAGACTCAGGTGTGCTAGAGCAGGGAGAAACCTAAAACATGCAGGATGGTGGCTCTCTAGGACCGGAATTGCCTACCCCTGGGTTAGGTAAAGAAGTATGTGTGTGTGTACCTGGTGGTGACCCATGTCCTGCTGCTGCTGTAGCAATAGCAAAGGCTGAAGCAGGAGAGACTGGGCAGCGTGTGTTTTCCCCTGACTGGGCTGCAAACACACAAACACATACAGTAATTCTCATCAACGGCAACAATACTGTTGCAATTTTTTACCGCTGTTATCATCAACAGGAGTCAACACAAGTGAAAAAAACAAACAAACATAATGAAACATGATTGGTTTGCTTGGCATTAAAATAACTTAATTGAAATGTGAAATTGCCTATTATATGAATTTAAATACTTTTTCATAGCAACCACCATTCATTCTCCTGTCAACCCAATAATAGTTGATAATTGCTAGGTAACCTTCAGATGAAATAGTCACCAGACAAATAATTCAAAGTTTGCCTTACTATTCATGTAATTACTATTATTATTATTATTATTATTGGTATTATTATTATTATTATTATTATTATTATTATTATTATTATTATTATTATTATTGTTATTATTATTATTATTATTATTATTATAAAAAGATTGAAAACACAATCTGTATGTTACAAGTGTGTAGTATTATACCAAAATGGATGACTATGACTATAACACCATTTTAAAACCAGCTGTTTGATAATGTGTTTGTAGACATTGGCCAAGTTTTTTTGTTTTTTTTACTTCAAGCACTTATTGGCATCATTTGTATTAGTGTTTGTAATATACATGATATAGTATATTACATTATACTGTAGATGCAAAATACAAATCTGAAAATTCACCTATCATTGCTTTACATCACATTCCCAATCATCAACATTGTCATTCTTATTACATTATAGACCATAAATATATTCCCAGAAACCTTAATTGTGATCATATCACTCATCACCTTTTACTGTATCACCACTTAAATTCTCATCATCATCATCATCATCATTATCATCATCATCATCGTCATCATCATCATCATCATCACTCAGTCACACAGGACTGTTTAACACTGCATAGTCTGGCTGTATTTGAGCTTTATATTATGCTGCTTTAAGATGTCTTCCTCCAGGGTCAGGGATCTTTGCCTGGCTCTGCAGAATGGCCTGTCATGGCCTGGCACAGCACTGCCCACTGCGATCCCCTCCAGCTATGGCTCTGTAGTCTAGTTATGAGTCATAAAACCACACCAACACACACACACACACACACACACACAGTGTTACCTCCAGGCTGTCTGTAGCGGAGGTGTCGAGGTGTCGAAGGGGAGCGACTTGGAGACATGTCTCCTGCTTCACTGCTCTGAGGAGACTCTGGGATGATTTTCTCCAATGACACAGACTCCAACACAGCTAGAGAAGAGGAGAGGGACAAGAATGATGATGATGATTATTATTATTATTATGATGAGGAGGAGGAGGATCATGATGATGATGATGATGGTTATAGTTATGGTCATGGTGGCCATTACTGTTGCTGCTCTACTCTCTTACTTTACAACACTTAAGTTCACAGCCATGATAACATTAACACTTCTACTTGTTCCCTGCACATGTTGTGTGCGCATCTGAATGCATAGAGTACAGTATGTTTGACCCCTCGTTTCTCACTTATTCAGGTTTTAACTTTAATTTGTCACCGTCTGATTCTGCCCGATACAGTAATCTGTAACAATAGATGTTCTTGTTACTACTTGTCGGTGTTTCACTTTGGAGATAAACATGTTGTTTGATTCAAAATAATTTCATATAGATAGATAAACACAGTGAGGTTGACTTTGAAGTGTTTCTCCTGATGACTCTTCAACATATGCTCGGAATGTCGCATTACCAATTTGTCACGGACAGATACAGGCGAAGAGAAAGGGTAAGATCAACAGATAGGAACATATGATGATAGCTGCATGTACATAGATACAAAAATACATAAATGTCTGATTAAGAGCGAAAGAAATGGAGAGACAGTATGTAGAGGAGGTGAGAGTGGCTTAATGGGCCAACAGCTAATAGCTCTTCTACTCCTGGTGAGCGGTAAGCAGCTGCCACACATCCACACGCTCATGCACACACATATTGTGTGTACATGCTAATGAGAGTCTAAATGCAGCTTGTCCTGGCTGTGCTGCCTTAGTTCCTGACACTATCTCTCTCCAGTCTGAGAGGGCTGTTTAACACCATTATTAGAAGATCTGAGCATGTACAGTGGGAAGTCAGCTTAGCTGACACAAATGTAAGGAGATAATGATGTCCCACCAGGCGCTTGTTTTGCTCTTACAGGGAACACTTCACACTGTGACATTTGAGGAGTGACCTCCAGCTCTGCATGAGCATTGCAGTATACCAATAAGGCTCTACTGTGTATGCCCATGTTATCATGTTGTTGTAGAGAATACGCTAAGCACACTGAATGAGAATTTATGTATCTGCCAATGCTTCATAATTCAGCTGCTACAGCCCCCAAAAATAATTACAATCATTAGATTGTTGTATAACTTAACCCTGTTGACATATCCCATACGGAATTTAGAATTACAACTTTGTCTCTGTTGCTTCCATAATTACTGTATGATTAAAAACAAACAATAATCATCTTTTAAAAGCAGGTCACATGTAAAATCTCCAAAATGTGCTATTTATTGAGATAACTTCTACATCCTGTGATGGAGAAGTGTAGCTAATGCAAAGAGGGTCAGCTCACAGTGATATCATCGGGTTAAAGGTGCAAAAAGCTAACCTCTAACCATACGACCTCATGGCAGTGTTGCTGGGTGTGGTCAGAGGTCAAACAGACTTCAAACTTGCAACTAGAGAGGGCAGCAAACCCCTGCTTTTGAATTGGCACTAACAAACAGTTTAAACATTAAAACAAACAGTATTAATGTTTTACACTGTATTTGTTTATAACATACCTCTGCGGATGCTCCTTCTCAGTTTGCCTCCAAAGGGGTCGATCTTGGGCACCTCCTCCCCCTCTGCAGTCGAGCAGGGACTCTGGTCTGGGGACGAGGGAATGGGAGGAACTTGGTCCTGCGGTGGCTTGAAGTTGTTGGGTGGGGGAGAGTTGGAAGAGGGAGGAGGAGGAAGAGAGGAGGTGGTTGGAGTCTGGGTCTGAGGCGTTGGGGTTGGGGGTGGTTGGGGGGTTTGGGGTGTGTTGGCAGATGTGGGGCTACTGGCAGCAGACTGGGAAGTGTTAAGGTTGACGCTTGAGTTTGACAGAGGACTGGCTAGGTCGAGACCTCCGACCCTTGCAGTGATGGGGGAGTGGAGGGAAAGCTTTCGTGTTCGGACAGGGGAGGAGGTGCGGGATGGGATGGATAGAGGAGGTGGAGAGGAGAACTTGCGGCAGAGATGAGGAGATTTGTCGTTTGTGTGCTCGCCACATCTGTTGTTCTGGTTTGTGGCAAAGAATAGCTCCAAGGACCTGGAATTCAGAAAAAAAAACAATTTCTTTTTAGCATATTTAGGATATATGGATATAGGACATTTTAAAAGGACGAAAAGGAAATGGGCAATTGCAGCAGCTCAAAAGACAAGCTTGTTTGTCTCTGAAACTTGTGAGTGTAAATGTTTCAATAGCAAAGTCATTTTGTCAGATAGTTGTCCTGAATTAGAGTCAAAATACTGCATATTCAGAATAAATAAATTGGAAGAAAACAGTTTTCAGATTTCACGGCACCTTTGGGACCTCAAGACATTCAATGTTACGTTTGGGGCATTTAGCAAGTATTTATCCAGATGACTTATAATTATTGGGCACATACATTACAGTTAGAAAATATGAGAACAGTGACACAATTTTTACTGTGTTTTGTCTGTACTACAGCAGACGGGGCTGGAAAAAATGTATTTGAGGTTGCTGTGCTGACATTCAGCTTCAATATTAGGGTGTTTACATCCATATCAGACGAACAGTGTAGGAATTTTAAAACTTTGTTTACATGGTTCTCCAGTTTATATGAGCAGAAGATCATCACCAGACTGTGCAGCTCTAGAGCTTTATAACATCTGTCAGCAAACTGTTTTGGTTTTATGGACTGGAACTTTACTGTTTTTGTACAATCTCACTGCTCTCATCAGTGTCCATTTTACACAGTAGTTTTCAATTTAAAAAAGAATAAGAATCCCACAACCTGTAACAGGCAAAGTTAGTGACTAGCTGGTGAACGTAGAGTAAAATTTAGCAGCTAACAAACTCGATATTTCTTTCAGTTAGTCGTGACCAAAACAGGGCTTAAAGGAGAATGAATATTGGACTTCCTCAAGTGAACATAACACAACTCCAAATTAATGCTAATATGTCTTTGTGTCTACTGGATGTGTAAAAAAAAAAAAAAAAGATTTGCTTGCATGTTAGCCATATCAACTTAGGGGGTTAGACTGGGGTTTTATTATATATAAGTCAGATTACTAAATTTTGCTGTTTAGCTTGTTTTGCTTCATGTTTGGGATCACTGTTCTGCTGGCTGATTTTAGCACCTGATTATTTGCCTTAAACAGGAACATTATAATCAACAAAAAAGTAACCGCTTGATTAGAATAAAACAAGTCATCAATCTTTTATTGCAGAGTACATTTGCAACATTTAAACACCTTATTTATCAGGCAATGCGAGTGCAAGAGCTTTAATCAGCAAGCATTTTGTGATGACATTAACACCATTCAGAGTCGTGTGTACAGAGCTACATCAAGGGAGAAGTAATCATGCATAGATAAACACATCCATCATTTATTCACAGTAGCCAGTTATTAGGCAGGAAATATAGGAACAGATTGCAGCCCAGATTAAAAGAGGAAGGGGAGAAATGAAGGCAGGTAGAGAAAAGAAAGATATGTGAAAAGCAGAAGCAAGAGAGTAGGAATTCTGATAACTTTGGAGCAAGCAGTGGAAGATGCTTAAGAGAAGTATATTAAGCAGACTGAAGAAAAATGACAAAAAGGATCAATATGAATACAGAGATTAAAAAAAAAACAGCCCTGAAAATGTGATGCTCCAGTAAGAGAACATGCTACAAACCGGCTGCAGAAAACATTTCACCTCGTCCATTCCTGTCTACATATAATCAACCTAATATGTTCCAAACTGGTGAAATTACAACCCCTGTGGCTTGTTCCATTCATAAACAGATAGATAGCACGTGGATTAAGAAGGGGAAAGTCATGCATCAGTGAACTGTCAGACCAAGACCGGAGGAGCAGAAGAACAGGCAGGAAAAGTTGGAAAGAGATAGTAAGAAGGTGGACTGAGAGAGGAGTCGATTACTTGGACTGGTCCATGGCTATCTTCTTGATCTTCAGACTGTAGTCGGGACAGATGGATGAGATGGACAGACGGTCAAATGAGTGGTACCGCGTCCTGTAATTAGAGGGGACATGAAGAGACAGGGGGGATGGATGACAGAACAATGATTAAATGGATGGGAGTGATGGTTGGATTGAGACATGTAAATGCAAAAGCAGAAGATGTGGCGAAGGTAGATGATGGTTTGAGGAAGGATGATGTAAGGATGGTAGATGAATCTCTTGTATTTGAGGTGGAGGGGAGGGAGCGTGTGCGTGAGAGAACAGCTGCACAAGATCAATCCCTCAGATGTAACGCATGACTGCATGGAAGAAAGATCCACTGTAAAACAGACAGTGTATTTCTGTGTTTATGCATTTATGTGTTTAAAAGTGTGTACACAACAGTAACATGCAGAGAGTCTCTAACAGAAAGGGCAAAGGTGAAATGCTTCTACTTCTTTGATCAAGAAAAATAGAGAAACCAAGAGGCATTTGAACAAAGCTCTTGGCTTTAAATTTCACCACACAGATTCCACCTAATAAGTAAACAAATGGAAATTGCAATCTGGATCAAAGGGCTGGACCAACTCACCAATGTAGAGCCGACATGGCTAAAATACACCAAAATATATATTTCTTAGAACACTGGAATGCAATAAATCATGTTTATAAACCTCCTATCTTACTGGCTCTGATGGATGAAGGAGAGAAAGTGGAGGGTTTTACTAGAAGTGACACTCTGAGTGACATTCAGGGAAAAATGAAGCACATCCGGAAATAAAAATTGTATCCTTTCATTCTATCATATCCTGAAATTTCAAAAGCAGGACTTGCCCAACACATCCCCACTACCCTTTCTGCACACCTCAGGTCTCTGGAGAAGTTCTCCCTGTTCTTTTTCATTGAAGGCAGCCACATACCATGGTGAGTCAGGCTTTACCTACAAACCTGCCCCTGGGCAGAGAAAAGGACAGAGCTCTTCCAGTTAAAAAACTGAATCAGGTGAAGTTGAGGAAGGAATATAAACACACAATTCTAATGCAGCCAGAGACTTAATTAGGGAGAGAGAGAGCATGAATAAAGTAGAGAGAGAGAAAAACTCCTCATCTGACACAGTATATTCCTATGGCTGTGCCAAAAATTTTGTTGAGGCATCTGTTCTGCTGGCCTCCACACACAAGCTGGTATGTATTTCAGCCAGTATGTATTCAACCTTGTGGACAGAAAGTCCAAAACACTGACCCACATCTGACTCATTCACAGAATTAAAAAGAGAAGAGGGAGAAGCTAATAAAACACCCAGAACACAAATGCACATCCTTGCAAATTTCTCACACACAAACACTGAGATCGACAGATAAGTATTTGGCTGAAGACTTTCCTATGTTTATGAATGCATGTTTGTGCGATTGTATAGTATCACCTGATAGGTATGGAGGAGAACGGCTTCTTGTAGATGTCGGCCAGTTTGTCTATGACTACGGTTGCCGTGGTGAAAATCCTGTATGTGTGTAGGAAGGTGTTGAGGAAGTCTATGGAGAGGAAGCGCAGGTCGGTCAGCCTCTCAAGCAGCCGCTCCACGCTGGCGTAGCGGATCTGGGGGACCTTGCAGGAGTTGAGCGTCTTGCTGAAGCAAATGTCAATATCATCTTTATGGAGACGCACATCGGATCTGATGGATACACACGTACACACAAACAAACACACACACACACAACCGAGCATGGGTGACTGCTGAGCTGCTAAACAAGGAAAAGGTTATGAAAGTAGCTGAGCAAAAACAGCCAAGTAAAACAAAATCCATATATTCCAAAGAAGGAAGCTTCAAAAAAGGAGTGGATACCAAAGAACACTTTTGAGCAGAAATAAATACAAAAAAAGCATAACACATAGCATACAATCTACATTACTGAACATCAACACGACTATAACATTTTCACCCAGGTGCTACACCAAATATTTTACAACACTAGCATGAAGAGATGGGTGTCCCTCTTCACACACACAAACATACTTACTTGATCATATGAGGCACAGTGACTTTAGAGTTCTCCTCAAATACACTGGTCATCAAGCCATTACAGCGGATATTATCTATACACTACAGGGACAGAGAGAAAAGAAAGATTATTAATGAGAGAAAAAAGTAAAAGGATGACAGTATGACAGAGATTGTTCGGCCTACAGAATTTCTAGAAAAATATCCTCTAGATTTACTTTGAAATAATCTTTCTAGCACTCAAGTGTTTATCTGTGTGAATCCATTAAATGAAAACAAATGCTGGGAATTGTTGTAAAAATGTTTCAAAAGGCTGGTTCATAAGGAACTGGGGGGGGGGGGGGCATTTGAAACTGTGGATGTATTTTTTGTCTTATAAGAATTAATCCAGTCTGACATGCTATTATATGGTGATACTCTGTTTGTGAAGAACTGAGCTGAACTAGCCCTTGGGGAACTGCACCCGTGTCTGTGTTTACTTATCACTAAGCCTTCTCAATGCCCAGCGGAGACATGCTCTTGCTATTTGGAGGTTCTTGTTATTATGTGTTTGTCTGGGTGTGTGTGGCTTTGTTAATTACCTGGCTAATATCACTGGTCCATGCCGCCTTCTCCTGCCGAGATGGTGCCAGCAACACCACAGTGAATGAAGGTGTGTCTGCCGGCTCTACTACAAGCTTAAAGTCCAGCTGACCAAATACCTGACCGCCAGCTTTAGCTGTGTGACAAAAAAAGGAAGTGCTTTTTACAGTACAACAATTATCTTAACTACAATAGTAAAAAATAAATGCTTGTGCTTGTGCTTGTTGTTGTGCACACACGCACGCACACACACACACGCACACACACACGCACACACACACACACACACACACACACACACACACACACACACACACAGGGTTAATTAACTGGACCTGCTATCTTCATTCTACGCACCCCTGAGGCTTAAGTGTAATAGTGTGTGTTTAAGTGTGCACATGCATTTGATTGTCTCAGCACTTGGGAATTGTACGTGTGTTTGTTTTTCATCAATTTCCCTATTTGCAAAATGAATCCTTAAAAGAAAAAAAAATCAATGTCAAAGGATTATGACCTGACATTTAAAAGGATAAGCATCTGATATTTAAAGGGAAGTAATTTTCTGGACACTTATCATCTAACACCTAATTAACCTCCATGAGTGGTGAAGGGCCTAGCTCAGCCAATAAGAGCTGCCTCTTTGTCAAACCAACGTAGACACCCGGCTTAATAGATGAGGTAAACTTACACTCCTCATCACTGGAATCTGGTTCCTCTATGAGTGTGCAGTCAATCAGGGACAAAACTCCACCTTGCTGCAAGAGTTAAATAACAAATTGAAACTATTTTGGTTAAAATGAAAAAGATAATTTCCAGTGTGAGATCTACTTAAACTAATGAGGTTAAGGTGTTCTCGCCTTGAGAAGGTGAAGTTTTCCTCCAGAACTGCGTGTGCAGACGAGGAAGTGTTTGGTGAAGAGGAAGCACTGCCGTTCCCCCTCCTTCTTTAGTGAGAGAGAGCCCAGACGGACCTTACTAAGCTTCCCTCGCTCCACCGATGGCAGCTGGATCAGAGAGCCTGCGGAGCAAGAGGGGCACAGGATTACATTACATTTCATTAAGCTGACACTAAGCTGAGGGCTGTGCTTGCTGAGCATCTGTAGTGGCACAAACATACATGTGGAAAAAGCAACGTTTCTGACAGAAATTTCAGGTGCATGAATTGCCTCTCTGCTTGAACCTGACAGGAACTTTGGATCAAGAAAGACATGCGCCAACAAAACTGTGGTCAGTGCGCAAAAGACCTTGGCAAATCAAGAACGTTTTACAGACTGTAGCAATTAGAACACTTCCTTATGAACACTGGTACATACAGTACATGGGTTCAGTGCCTTTCTAAAGAGCACATCAGCAATATAAAGATTTGGCAGGTCTTGGACCACTGCCTTTATTGGACTGTCTCTCCAACCACTATGAATTAATTTAAATGTGTTACATTTGAGATTAAGGTGACCAACAAAGACATTTTGTAAGATAAGGTAGACTGTTGGTTCTGGCTCTATGACTCTATGCAAAGACTTTAGCACACACCACTATTCACAGGCAATCTATTTATTTCCACAGTAAGCCTATGAGTAAATAATGTAATAATGATTAAACTAAATAAGTGTTTTGAGCTGCTTAGGAATAATTCATTCGGACTTTTTTTTTTAAGTATAATGCTATACTATCCCTTAGAATAATGTATTTTAAATGTTTAGTTCCAATTAGCACTTTTTTTTCTATGGGCAAGCTGACAGAGAGACGAATCTCCCCGAGTAGAAAGTATTACAGTAGCTAATGTCATGATTCAGTGACTTATATCTACCAGGGTACCATGTCTGTGCTCCCAGATCACAGGCTGACAGGCAGGAGGATCTTAGTGTCAGGGAAACCTCCAGAGTTTGCTGTCTGGGGAGCAGTGCTGTGACAAAGACTTACCCTGCCTGACAAAGGTCTGGCTGGTGTCCAGAAGGATGTCACAGCCCTCCACTATCATCCTCTCTATGGCCAGGTTCTTCCGGATGTTCTCTGTGTCGCTCACCTCATCATGCATTACTCTGGCCATACACAAACAAAGCAGTAAGTTCAGTGTTCACTACACGATGTATCAGGAAAGTTGATAATGTCACACATACCTAGACAGTTCCTCTAATTTGGACTTCGCAAATTCAAGACTCTTGCGCTCCACATGTTCATGAGGCGTATGGGCCAATAACTCATGCAAGGTGATGATGTAGCGAGGAATCTTGTAGGAGAGAACAGCAATGTGGGGGAAAAAAAGTTATAAAAGCATGAGTGAATTTTAGACGCAGACAATCATTTTGTGTATTTGCGTTTGTGAACATGACTGTGTGCTGGTGCCCGTGATCTACCTGGAACATGGGGTAGGTGAGGAAGGTCTCGAGCATCCTTCCCTCACAGGCGGCGTTAGATTCATACTGTTTCAGCAACTTGTCAAAGTCTCTATTCTGCTTACAGTTGGCCAAAACCTGCAGGCTATACTGATGGTTACGCACAAACTCCTGATAGATGTTCAGCATGGGCAGCAGGATATCAAATAGGTCAGCTAGAAACAAAAACACACACACAATATATGACACACACACACACACACACACACACACACACACACACACACATAGTAGAATATGAGTATGAAATGCAATTACCAAGTATTTGCCATCAGCAGTTGGTTTCAGTTGCACTTTCTGTTGCTATAGCAACCACTACTCGCATGATTTCATAGCAGTTGTAACTGACATTGCTTATTTCATATCTGTTCTGTGATTGTTCATTTGTAAATTAAGTAGAATCATTTTTTTCTGTTAACCAAACTGGCTGTCTGAGGCTAACATGTTGTACATCTCATTAACTGCTAAAATTGCTGTTGGGCAAATTATCTCTTTGTGTATGTTAGAGATTTATTACTAATTTGGACTAAACTTCCTAAGGGGACTTAATAAAGGCATGTGGTTTTAGAGGACTCTATATGATACTACTATACTATACTATACTATGTACTGTTGTATATCTTGCATTTTAATTTGTTGTTATTTTGTAGGGCTGCTACCTTCGCCAGATCCCTCTTGTTCAAATAAAATAAATATATTTTATCTCAATGGAACTTCCTGTTAAAACAATGTTAACCACTTAGTAAAATGTTTTACTGGTGATACTTTCTTCCTTGCCTGTGAATATTCTCATTTGTCCAGGTCATCGTTATCCCCAAAGCAATTTCAGTCAAAAGCAACTGGACTTATTTGTCTAGGAAGACGTTTCACCTCCCATCCAAGAGGCTTCATCAGTTCATGTACACATCTGACCAGGCTGGGACTGGTCCAACTAACTGGTGTGGAGATCCAGGTACTTAACCTTTCACAAGGCCGATGATGTCACTGAAACCTTTTGAGCTCCAAGTGCCAACGACCGTCGTTAGAGTGGCAGTCATTGGTGGGAAGTAGGTTTTGACTTCGTTAGTGCTCTATTGAGTCTTAACAACAGTCGTTGGAGTCACAGGAGGCCATATTCTGTCACCTTAGCTGTGCTTGTTTCTACTATTCTGTTGTATTAACTGCCTTAACATATACGTTATATTCACATTACTATAAATATTATAGTTACTGTTAGGCTTTGCTTGCATCTCTGGAAGTGTGTCTGTCTGTCTCTCTCTGTCCATCTGTGTGTCTTTTCTCTCTTTCTCTCTCCTTTTCTTCCTCCCCAACCGGTCAAGACAGATGGCCGTCCTCCACAGAGCTGGGTCTGTCTGACGTTCCTGCCTGTTATAGGGAAGGTTTTCGTTGCCACTGTACTCTACAGAGGAATTGTTGGGTCTATGTAAATCATAAATAAGTCATTGAGTGTGGTCTTTACCTACTCTGTAAAGTGTCCTGAGATAACTTTTGTTATGATTTGACACTATAAATAAAATTGAATTGAATTGAATTGAATTTGTGAACAGTTGTTATTTGAGGTTAGATTGTTGAATCTCCTGGGAAGGGATGAAAGGGCAGCATTGTAAATTGGAGATAAGTGGTGTCTCAGACCTCCTCCTCTGTTTAGCAATGGTTTCTCCACTTTTACATAAATGGCTTCTTTTACTCCTCTTTCAAACCATCTGTCCTCTCTGTCCAGGATTTGGATATTGTTGTCCTCAAAGGAGTGGGCTTTCTCCTTTAGATGTAAGTGGACAGTGGAGTCCAGGCCTGAGGAGTTAGCTCTCCTGTGTTGGGTCATGCGTTTATGCAGTGGTTGTTTTGTTTCTCCAATGTAGAGATCTTTGCATTCCCCATTGCATTAGACACCATAAACCAGATTGCTTTTGCGGTTGTGTGGTGTTCTTTCCTTGGGATGTACTAGTCGCTGTCTGAGTGTGTTACTGGGTTTGAAGTACACAGGGATGCAGTGTTTGTTGAAGATCCTCCTGAGTTTCACTGATACCACAGCCACATACGGAATGACTATGTTGTTTCTCTTGTTTTCTTTTTCTTTCTCAACCACTTTCTTTCTGGAGGCAGCTGCCGTTTTCACAAAGGTCCAGCTGGGGTAACCACAAGTTGTGAGGGCGCCTCTCAGGTGCTTGCGTTCTTCCCCTTGGGCCTGTGAGCTGGTGGGTATGTTATCAGCTCTGTGTGGCAGGGTTCTGATAACTCCAAGCTTGTGTTCCAGGGGGTGGTGGGAGTCAAACAGTAGATATTGATCTGTGTGAATGGGTTTTCTGTATACCCCAATGTGGAGGCTCCTGTCATTATCCATATGGACGTCACAGTCTAAGAAAGGCAAACTGTTGTCCTTGACTTCTTCTCTGGTGAACTTGATGTTTCTGTCCACTGAGTTTATATGCACCTCTAATTTTGCACCTCTTTGGATTTGATTTTAACCCATGTGTCGTCATATCTGAACCAATGGCTCGGGGTTACTCCTTTGAAGGAGTTCAAATATTGGGATTTGCCAATGACTCCTTCTTTTTGTAGTTGCTGTAGACACTCTATAACCTTCTTTTTGTAACCACTGGTAGGGTCTTGTTTCAGAGTTTCACAAGTGTTAGAGTAGTGCAGAGATCGTTGCCTGGTAATCAGTTGCATTAAGAACAACTGTGCATCTACCCTTGTCTGCTGGTAGGATTGTGATGTTGCGGTCTTTGCTCAGTGCTGTTACTGCTTTTCTCTCCTCAACAGTGAGGTTGGATGGGGGAACGCTGCTGACACTTTTAACCTTAGCTGTTCAGCCTCTGTTCCAATAAGGTTGTTTTTCTTTATAGCAGATTCTGTAGCTGTAATCAACTCCACTATAGGTACCTCTTTTGGTGTAATGGCAAAGTCCATGCCCTTGGCTAAGACCTCCTTTTCTGGGTGGGTAAGATCTTTGTCCAACAAATTATTGACCCATCTGTTATGTGTTTTTTTTCCTTGCTGGAGTGTCACTTTTTTGCCTCCAAGTGAGTATTTCTGTGTTTTTGCCAATATTCCGGGATTGTAAATTGTGAAACTTCTTCGTTTGTCTTTCTTTGCTCTTATTGTGTTGAGATATTTGGGCTTTCTGGGTGAAATCCACAACTTTCCTAGACAAATAACCAAGTCCAGTTGCTTTTGACTGAAATTGCTTTGGGGATTTCTTCCTAGCATAAAGGACAGTTTGACAGCTAGAGTTAGTCTAGTCTTTACTTTTATAGTAACTTTGACAAAGGTATCTCATTGTTTCTCAGTGTCAGATACTGTTTTAACGGTTTGACAAAGGGCAGAAGGCAAATATAACTTAATTTGCTAGTAAAAATCCATTCAAGTCCAAGGCCAAGGTAAGATTAAAGGGGAAAGATATTCCAAATGTGTAGCTGTGAAACTGACTTTAACCATTGATTGATCATGTTTGCTCTTTCTTGGACAACAAGCAGTTGTTTCAAAAAGCATCATCACTGAGAAAGTCTATTAATGAAAATAACCTAATTTATGGGACATTCTGAAAACACAAGCACTGGATGAGGTAGATGTTATTTCCATACACCTGCACAGAAACAAATAGGTCATCAGGCCTTTCAGTCGCCATAAAGAATAAAAACCTTGCAAGAAATAGCAAGACCAGATTTTAAGATCCGTCATCATACTGATCACAGATGGATGCCTCTATTCAAAGTACATTATCTGTGTGGGGTCAAAAGCTTGTTGTATATGAGGCAAAATATTTTAACAACAATATTAAAAAGGAAACAAACACTGAAAACACTGCATAAATGTATTTGATGCAAAACACATTGTTGAACACAAATCTACATTCAGTGTGAGCGTGAAGCAGGGCGTCAGATAAGGGTGTTTAATCAGTCGACCGTTTTCTTTTAGGTTTTGTCGCAAGTAATTTGCTGTCGTGTCTTTCAGCAGTCTGTCTCCTAGATAATGCTTATCTATCTGTTGAATTTATGGGATGCATTCTGGTCTGGGTGGTCATTGTCAGTCTAGACAATGAGCGTGCTTGTTGCAGACTGAGATAGGGAAATTAACAAGTGTGTGTGTGTGTGTGTGTGTGTGTGTGTGTGTGTGTGTGTGTGTGTGTGTGTGTGTGTGTGTGTGTGTGTGTGTGTGTGTGTGTGTGTGTGTGTGTGTGTGTGTGTGTGTGTGTGTGTGTGTGTGTCTGTGTGTTTGTGTGAATAGAGCAGTAAGACGTCAAGACTGACGTTTGTATGAGACAAACTAGACCACTGAAAACCTGACCTTGATGTCACGAGAGGCTGCAGAGTGTATGCATACAGTGTGTATTTGTGCATGAGTAACAGCTTACCCAGCACCAGAGTTGGCCAGTTGGCTATCCTCGCCTTCAAGCCTTGATGGAAAATCTCATGCAGGAACATGATGGTCTCACTGTAAACACAGGGTGTAAACACAGTGTGAAAACAAAATTACAAAAGAGGTTTTGTTGCTTGTTTTTAATCCTGAATATTTGTCTCTCACAATTAACACTTCAGGGATTTGGTTAAAAGCTGGACAGAACATGTACAAACCTGTTGAGAAAAATGCTGCTGACATCGTCGTGGCTGATGGGGGGTTTCTTGGAGCTGGCAGCCATCCTCAGAGGTCTGAGGAAACAGTTGACCAGGATGTAGAGCTGGTGGACGTACCTGTCATCACACACACATGGACAAACAGAAAATATGTATGTATAAATGTATTATCTAATTATCTCTCGGATTAGACTCAAAGGTTGAATATGGAGAATGAGCAGAACACCGCCATCTAGTGTCTCAAGATCATAGTCGCAAAAACAAAAAATCATTCCAGCAGTCACGTTGCCAGGTTCGTGGCTGAATGTGTCAATCAGCCTGCGCCTTGTCAAGTGATGAATCATCGAAAACGACTAATTTCGACTAAAGTTACGGTCAGCCATTACTGTTAGCTGTTACAGCTAAGTAAACATGAAAGTTAGCTTACCGATCAAGGAGAAACGTAGCCATTTCGGCGTGCATTTTAATGCCGCTGAACTCCTTTATCTCAGTCCATGGAGTGAATGCTTGGCCTATATTGACTCTCGTTTTTGTCCGTCTCCGGTCACTCAGCTTCTGGGACAAATAAGCAGCTGCAGGATTGGCAAACTCCGTTTGGCCCAGTGCCAGCCTACAGTAGCTGCATCTAACAACAGACAACCCTGGCAACCCACAATACCGCTATTGGCTGGTACAATGTAAACAGAACGTGACAGAAAGTCATTGTCAAACCCGTCAAAATTTTATGGACTAAATATATAATTTTTATGGAAAAGCAATACTTTTTTTTTAAATATAGGTTTTGATAAAGATTCTTCATATTCAACCTTTAAACAGTGAGATATAGCAGAATTCAAATTCATCTTCAAAACACATACAGTATCGGAGCAACTATGTTTAATGAAGACATTGTTAATATTTAATGGTTGGAGTTTGTAATATTTAATTGTTGTCTTACAGCGAAATGATGCAATTCCCAGAATGTTTTTATTTGTTCTAGCTGAGAGTAATGAATAATAAATGCCTCTTCTTTTTGCCCATTACTCATCTTTTGAACTCACTTAGTTGTGATTTGCAAAAAAGAACATTTTTAGAAGTTTCAAATACCTCCGAGTGACACTTTACAATAGACTCAGCTTCGTCCAGTACACTTATACTACTCAAAAATAAGAGCCACTAAAGAAACTCACACATAACAACCACCGCTGCCAGGACAATTGGTCTCCCCACACCCAGCCTCACAGAGCTAAACGATTAGTCCATTGCACACATTGCGAGATCAATAGCACAACACACACACACACACACACACATTTAATCACCACCTCCCCCAACTGCCCTCTATGTGAAGGTAAATTGCTTTATTCCCAGGCCAACTCTCAATTACTCGTGCATTATCAATATAGAGATATTTAGTCAAGTATATATATATGTTTTCTATATATATATGACATTACCCGCCAGCTCTAGGCCATATTTAATCATCACAGCTTAAAGGGGAATTTCCACATGAATTTCTGTGTAAGTAAAACTTTTTTTTTAAATGGTCCAGTATTGACCGTGAGTGCTGCAGCCTGGCAGCTGTGAACAGGGCTGCAATGTAATCAAACAGGGCTCCTGCGCTCCGCCAATATACGCTCACACAAATGCATGTTTTTGCTACTGACTGCTCAGATAGTGATCATAGGTGTCTGACTGTATTATGGAAAGATGGTCAAAGTTCTGAAATCTCGTGAGATGTTGTCGGAAAACACTGGAGTGGAACTTCAGTATTGTGGAGCGTAAACGATTTTTAATAAAAAAAATAAGGGTTTGTTTTTGCACGTTTCTGTATTGTGACAACAATATGTGGAGTTACACTTCACACAGCTTTCTTAGACTAACATGATATTTGGATGCAGACAGGCAGAAGTTGTGGCTAGTTTTGCTACAAATGGATCCAAATAACTCTGTATACATTGTACCTAGCAGACCATCGGGTCTGCAGTTTGGCCGTGATGAATACTGCCAGCCAAAGAGAAGAAGACATCATACCAAAGCACATTTTCCTAAAGAAACATGCTGGTCCAAGAATGGAGACACTTGCTGCTGACAGAGCGGAGGTAGGCTTATGCTATTAGCTAAAGTTACTGTGTTGACCTGCATCAGTTGCTAAACACGAAAGCATGGCAGGAGAACGGCAAATTCTCCATCTTCCGAAAATGTAGTCCGACATTTAGAATAACAATCTGAGCCTGTCAATGGCAAAAACAAACACTTTTTGTTGGTGTGCATGTGACCTGTTCAATTAGAGTACAGTCCAGTTCACAGCAGGGATGGATGGTAGAGGGATGCCAATATGTATAAAAGCTTCTATCTTAGTGTAATTTTATAACAACTATCAATATATACTATATCATCATATAGTATTGAAAATGCAACTAAGAAACCATTTAAACGTGAAATACGGGATGGGAAAGTTTGTTATGGCATGGACTGCAAAACTTGACAACAAGCTGACAAGTTTGTGCTGCCTGCTACTCTATAAAGTATTTACATACTCTGTCTCTGCCTCCACCATGTTGAAGACTATCTGGTTCCTCTTCCTCATGCTCTCAGCATGAGGAGAGCAGATGTAGTCCTGAACAATGATCTTCCACTTCCTCCGACAGAGCCAGCCTCGCATGAAACTTTGCACCTGAGGAAGTACAAACAAGGTAGCTTAGACACAGTCACATACATGGAGCGTACGGTACATACTGTGCGTGCAACATGCTCGCACACAACTCTAGGAAGGATAAGAAAGACACTAGGAAAGATTGTTTACAGAAGTGAAAAAACACCTGAAACCAAAGAAAGAAAATATATATTTACCTTTTTGATCTTTTTAATATCTGGGTCTTCATTTTCATGGGGGACATGGTAAGGCCGCATTCGCTCCTTAGTTTTGTTCAGAGCTATAATCTTGTTAGAGAAATTCAAACACAGACAAAAATAAGCATAATGTAGGTGACTAAATATCTGCACCAAAGACACATTAAATTACAGCAAAATCACATGCAATAGAATCAACAGTCTTCTGAGGTAGTGGGAAGAGGTACGATTTAATTCACAAGGATATTATATTCCTAAAGAGATTACGAGTAATTTGGGTGAATATTGTATATTTGATAGTCATGCAGTGTGCTCAGTGAACTGTTACCAGATAGACTTCATCCACTGTCATCACCATTCAGAAAAAAAACCCACAGAGAATGGAGCTGCTATCAGCTGGTGACAGTAAGCAAATTAAGGCTTTGATGTGGCTGATTACCTGTAGTGCATTGTCGGGAACAGCAGGTACTGACGACAATGTATAATCCTCTGCAGATTAATATATTTCTAGTCCAAACCATAATGTTCATGGTAGTTGTATCATTTTTACATCAAAACACTCTCTTCCAGCAGCAGAGTAAGATTAGCTTTTAGACATGTGACAATTACTCGCTGCAGGTGAGAAAAGCCAGTTGCCTCGCACAAAGTTATGTCATCCTTCATGTCTGAAAACCGAGGCGTACATGAGACACATCAAAAAGGGAATAAGCCAGGCAGATGCTGAACTCAAAATGTTATTAAAGCAGAAAAAAATCTCATTCACATCGTAAACCAAATAATAAATAGCACCACTTCTCTTTAAATAAAAGTGATGACTAACTTCAATCATAGCTGGTAAAAGGTTTTTCTTAGCTACGCTTTCTTCAGTGAAGAAATTAACCTGGCTCTAGTACTACATTACTCTCACCTATTTGCTTTCCCCTTCAGGCCTCTTGACAAAATCAGTTCATCACAGATGGAGAAAAGCATGAAGGATGAAATCAAAGCCTTTTCCTTTTTCTAACTCATTAGCACTATCATGCAAATGGCAGCAGAGAGGATCTGCCAACAGTTGACTGTTACAGTGGCTAGTTTGTTTAATTATTCATAAACATGGAGCAACACACACATAAACAAACAAACAAGAGTATATTTTAATGAGATAGATAACCAACTGCACACTGGCTCTCAAAGTAAGTCTAATCCTGTTTTTCATTAGCAGCCCTATTATACAGGCAGATGTTTTATAATATAAAATGTCTTTCGTTAGCATTTTCAATATCAACAGGGCTAGCTGTATCCTGCCAATGAGATATAATCACAGGCTGTAGCGAGGAGAAGAATCTGCCACACTTGCTCCAAGGGAGAATTAAAGCTAAAAGCAGCGTAACAGACTAATCCGTTAAATATATTGTTATTTCTTACCAAAGACAGGAATAGCATATACAAGCAAAATATGTATACGAGCCATTATTGACACAGATGAGCCGAGACAGATTTGGAAATAACAGCAGAAGTGTAATTTATGGAGATGTTAGCATCTGGCCAAATGAGCAAATATCTTCCTTTGGGGCTAACTGCTGCTCAGATGAGAATTCACTTTCAATCAAGCACCTGTACTTTAAGAATAACTCTGCAGTGCCTTCTGGTCATCTGTGTGGCACATACGAGAACGTCTAACATCGAGAATCCCTTCTCATCTGATAAAACAAAGACACTAAATGCTACCAAATACTTTTTATGGAGTCTGTTTCCCCACATTCACTCTATACAGTGTACATACACATATTTGGGCTGGGCAATATAGTTAAAATTGCTGTCACACTCTTAGTATACAAAAGAAAAACGATATCAATCATGATACGGCAAATTACTGCAAAATCATACATATGTGGTGATCAATGAAACCGACTGTTTTGCATAACATGAAACAAAGTGTTGGTACATGTTTGAAACAACAGTATCAGTAACAGCCAAAGTAAGCTCACTTATTGTTCACTTCAGGAAAGGTTAGAGCTATTGATCTAATTTACATAGACCAATAATTACCTGCTGTTGTTTGTGTTTGCGAGAGACAGAGAATTGTAATTAGACCCGATTAACAATGTTGGAGAGGTCAGTGGTGTTTTGTGTGTTGGCATGCACTTCCGATTTTCGGCTGTGACGGCGAAACCGAAACGTGTTACGCTCAATAAGCGTAATGGTTTGGCAGCTGTCAGGAATTTGTCTTTATTAAGGGGTTAGGGGCTTCTCCGCCTATGCTCAGAGGTGAATGAGTACCGTCCAGACACTCCTCCGCTGCCATAAACATAGTTGTGAAACGGCACACACACAATGTATACCCATTAGGATATGGGTATATACAGTACATATAGAAATATATATGGTGAGTGAGTGAGTGAGTGAGTGAGTGAGTGAGTGAGTGAGTGAGTGAGTGAGTGAGTGAGTGAGTGAGTGAGTAGAAACTTATGCAAACGAAAGTAGGTACGGTACACTTTGTGGAGATTTTTGCCACAACTGCCTTCCTCTTTCAATGCTCATGACTTGCTTTTGTCTTCTGTTATAGGAAATGCACACATGCACTTGCTGTTGTCCTGTGCATCCCATTTGGTGTGTGTTCATATGCATGCTGTACCTCTGCCTTGAGCCTCTCGATTTCTGTGTCCTGATCTTCAAGCTGGGTGCGCAGCTGATTGGCAGCCACCTTCTCAGTCTCCACTATCTGTACAAGGTGGATGTATTTCTGCATCAGCACCTCTCGTTCAATGATGATGTCAGAGTAACTAGAAATAAAGAGATGTTCACAAATATATACAGAAATATCACTTAAAGGAAAGCATGACTGAATAGATGACTGAATAGCAGCCTGTACAAAATAATGGATATTTCTTGCTTCTCTCCCCCATTGTGTGCTATGGCAAAAAAAAAGGAATCTGATGCTTTTTGAAAGTGTATTGAAATAATTAATAGGGGGGGGTTTAAATATTCCATCTTAGGTGCTTTAAAATCTTAAAAGCGCTGTAAACCTACTTTCTTATCCAGCTTCTCACTGTGAGCAATGGGGTCCTTATTGAACAAAACACTATCTGCCAAAATCTGAAGAGCCTGGTTATTTCACATTTCTGCTCGCACTGTTTTGAAGTGGACTGGGCTCAGTTGGAAAAGGTGATGTCACATATTTCAGTGCACCCGTCTGTGTTTAGCAACATTTGAATCCAAATCTGATGCCAGTTGTGGGATTGTTTGGTTGTGTTGCCAGAAATGTCAAATCAAATCTGATCAAGCCACAGACTGTGCCCCGAAGAACTTGTGGAAACAATTTCAGGAAAGTTCTTTGTGGACCCAACTGGCTCAATAAAGGACCCATTTTAAATGGTTGTTCAGCTATTTTCAAACAAATGAATCAAAGCACAACAAAGCTAACACAGTGAGACGGAAATGTCAATCATACACTGTCTCTGAATGTCCACACAATCCAGAGAATAAGTTTAATCAGGCACAGGTGTGTAGGACCTTATAAGAGAAGTGGGTAGAGTAGGCAAAAACTGAACTAAAGCAAAAGTAATGATATTTTTGACAAACAGATACTCAAGTAGAAGTAAAGGTAGTCATCAAACTAACTACTTGAGTACAAAAGAATTTACTGAAAAGTTACTTGAGTAGCAAATAAATTATAAATTGAAGTAAATTGACAGATTAAACACATAATTTGTTCCCTACTTCTCTGTCTCTCTTCATCAGGCTCTATCATTTAGCATGAAATGCACACCGTAGCTTGAAAACTTACATTATGACAGAAAGCAGGAGCATTGGTAGATTCAATGCATGATATATTGTGTGTATATGTTCTTAAGCGTATCAGCATTAACACAACAGACATAGACTGTCTGACTCAGTGTCAGCACAGTTCTCTGATGTTCTGACTTCAGACCAGCTTTCACAACCTTCCTCTGTAAGTATCAGCTGCTAGTGTTATTTGATAACGTTAACATTACTCCTGCTGAGATTGAACCACGCTGCCTTGACCAGAGTCATGTCAAGTCAAGTCGTTCGGATAACAGAGTGCCAGCAGCAGACCTCGGACCAGCTGACCCCCTGCCTCTTAACGGATCATGAATGCATTAAATAATAAATATTAGTGCAGTGAATGCAATCAAATGTAACAGAGTAAACGTTTTTAAGATTTCTCTCTAAAAATCGACTCAAGTAGGAATAAAAAGCATGCTGCGTCAAAAGTACTCCGACAAGTATAATTTACAAGTAATTTTGATTTAGTCAGCCACTCAGTTTCTAATTTCAGAAGAAGTTCAGAATATGCAGTGACCAGTCTGTGAATCTGCAGGGAGCACAGACGGACCCAGGAACAACCAATGAGGCTGAGATTGTATGGCACCTATAAAATAAAATCAATATGTTTATTTTTAACTGTCAAATGCACATTATCTCTTTGAGGACAATCGTGTCCAGACTCAAAACCTCAAACCTTAGATGTCTGAGCCTTTTTCTCAACAAGGGAGAGCTTTCAAAAGTTGCTGCCGTAAACTGCATGCCACAAAAATTTCAGTTTGTCAAAAAAATGATGGATTACTGGGTATATATAAATCCAATTTTCAATCTTTACAAGTTTCATACCGCGGTGAACTGCAACTAATGGATCGGTGGAGGTAGGAAACAACATGCAAAAAGTAAAGTATTCTTTGGAACACAATCAGCTTTACAGTAAATTATACATGATTTATATTAAATGGGCTATAAAATGAAAAACCATGAGTAAGGCCATATTAATGCTCTGTAATTTAATTGTTCTGTCCCATTATATCAAACCTTGCTCATGCATTCTGATGTCATATTTCCTGCTGTACAAAACACAGAAGGGAAAGCATACAAATAACCTTTATGCATTAATATGTGTGTACCTTGCCTGCTGGATGGCCTCCACCCATTCATCGCACTCACTCTCCTCCTCTGTGCGCAGCTCCAGAGGCTTCTGTCCATCGTGACCAAACACGATGATCAAGTAGTGCTGAAGAGAGAGAGATAAAGGGAGAAAATGTTTATATTTGTGTCCCTGACACATAACACCACTCCGCATTTGCGCAAACAGTGTCACTTTAGAACACGAGATGTCTTGGTTGCTCCTTTGGGATGCGAGCCACAGCTAAAAAGACATATGGCACACACATATGGAAACATGGCGTTCAACTACATTTGCTTTTCACGCTCTATTCTTGCCCAGATTCATCTCATATAAAGTTCCACAGACCTTACATGAAGCAGGCAGTGCACACAGGCAGAGAGTGAGACAGGATGGGGGAGGGTTAGAGTGATTTGCTCACTCAAGTAAAGCATTGTCTGTGCCTCCCTTCTCCACCAGCTTATTATCATCACCATCAATTAGCCAGATTCCTGTCTCACTTTCGTTTCCTGTCTGTCTCTCTTATTATTCTGATGTATTTCCCTGAGTATCTGCTTCCCCACACTTATAAACAGACACATGCCAACACATGCAAGCACACACACCTACAGTAGAGCACGCACACACACGCACACACTAGGCATTATGTGAAGTGAAGGCTTTTATTCAAATGGTCATGTCCTGGGGCACTGGGTTACCAGAAGAGCTGCTATTCTTAGTCAGGGAAAACAGAGAAGATTGAGCTCTGCATGGACTTTCTCTCTCCTCCTCCTCTTCTCTTCTCATCATCCAACCACCTCTTTCCTCCTCCTCCTCCTCCTCCTCTCTCACCCTCTCTTTCTCTTTGCACTTCACCTATCATCCCACTCCGCCTCTTCTGCCCCGCTCAACCAGCATCCCCACTTCTCTTGTTGTCGAAACCCACTCCTCCACCTCCATCCCCACATCCTTTCATACTCGCTTTGTGTCTCTCTCAGTAAGGATTCAGTGAACCAAACTCCAGTAGGAGAGTCCAGAGGAGAGACGTTTACCCTGCAGGAGGATGGACGGGCTTCAGCCCCTGCAGTGGGGGTGGGCTGGGGACAGAGTTACCAAGGTTATTGGAACACACACATACAAACACACACATTCGTAGATCCTCTTCCATCTCCATCTCCATCCTTCTATCCCTGCCTTATATGTATGTGTCATTTTGATTCACTGGTTGGCTGCATTTTATTACATCCACAATAATCTGTGTCCTAACAGTCTTTGACAGGGAGAAAGAGAAAAAGAGAATGGTCGAGAGACCGAGCGGTTACATAATATTTCTTAACCGAGTACATATTTCTAAATTGTGTCACCGCCTAACAAGATAACATTTCCATGGCAACGCAATATCTGACACTCTGGCCGTGTTTTGCACTTCCCTTTTCTTCTTTTCAGTGTTGCCTCTATTGATTTAATGCTTTATTGATCCATGCTGCATTTTTTTTAAGAGATCTAGATGGTTAATATCTGCACATTTAAGACACAGTAATTTAATGGAGTTAATGGTTATGGATTTTACAATGCACATTATATGTCAGGGTTTACAATATAGCTATAAAATCTGCATTTTATAGCCTGAATACACAAACATTTTCACACCGTGTTGGTATTGATTCAGATGATTGCTTTGATCACACAGATGTCCCTGACATTATTATCACATATGCAATGATCATCATATAAACAGTGAATGTAGTGGTTTCTCCCATTTTACTCTCAATGGTGAAAGAAATAGTTGTAGCCAAACCACTACATTTCTTAAGCAAGAGTACTGAAGTGTTTTCTGCTGAATGGACTTAATAAAAATAAGAACTCATTATGCAAGCAGACTGAACTTAGTCTTTAATATTTTATTAATTTGCTGATGCATTAACGTGTAAAAAGAGATTATAGTAGTTTATAATGTGATCGTAATATTTGAAGTGTCTTGTCATTATGTTAAATTAATCTGGGTTTGGTGGAGTAAAAAAGTATCTCCGTCTGAAATTTGTGAGGTAGAAGTAGAAGTATCTGAGCCTGTCAGTGGCAAAAAATAAATAAAACTTTTAGTTGATGTATATTGTCGATGTGCAGCTGCCCCATTTGATTACAATGACACTCAGTTCACGGTGGCCAGGCTGCAGTGCTGAGGTTCAGTAATTGTTGCCATTCAGTATTGTTGCCATTATACATGGGAAAATAGAGTCAGCATCCTCCAGCGTCCTGTGGAGAACTATTGCTATAGAGTATTTTTTTTGTATGAGTGGGTAATTGTTTTGTTTGTATCATTCATGTAATCAAGGATGCAAAAGAGCAAAAGAGCATAGCAGTGTGCTCACAAAGGGAAGTGAAGAAGAAGAAGCAAGCTAGAAAACATGGATTTGAACAACGCACAATTTGAAATATTCAAAACGCATTTCCTTACTCATAAAACATTTGCAAAGTGTTTGTCAGGCCCCAAGGATGCACACTGTTTTGGTGAGGAACACTGAATGTAAACATTGTTTGTTTAAAAGAAAACTACTGAAGTAAATACACTAAAAAGTTAAAAATCCACCACTGTTTCTACAGTATATACTACAATACACAAATATAATACATAATGTGAATGTTTTGCACTGAATTCCTCTTTGAATGTAGTCCAGATGTCCAGTTAAACTTCTGCTTGTCAATTTGTTTGTTTGAGACAAATTTGCTTTATATTTGTATCCCCCTTTTAAATTCATATTCAGTTTCACCCCTGCTGTACACTATTTGCTGCAGCAGTGACCCAATTGCCCAGAGGCAATCATTAAAGATGAATGGTATCACATCCTTTACAGAAGATTTTGCATCATGCTGGACCTCATGGCATTGAAAACACCAACAATGCAGTGCAATGAATTACACTGTAACACTGTACTGTGTCCTCATTAGTTGAAGAGAAACATGTAAAAGCAGTAAGAGGTCTGACTCCCAAACTCTACAGTACCATTCAGGACTACTGGCTCGCTCTCCCTTCAAATCAGCTCAAATGTACCCTGCATCCCTCAGGGCCTTCACTGTACTATAATATATTTCATTTAAACAAATAAAGGCAGAGGGGAAAAACAAAAGAAACAGAGAGACAGAGAGTCACCCACTCTTTTCTTCTCTTAACACTCTTCATGTCAAGGACAACCAATTTACCACTCACCTATTTTGTCTGATCTGAGAAACAGTTATTATAAAAAATGAGACTGTGGAATTGACAGTGTGACACAAAAGGAGGCACAATGAAGGGAAATTATATCAGAAGCAATTTTGGGGCAGTCATTTAAAACTGCTTGCTGTGAGGACAGACGTGAGATGACTTTTCTGTCCAATAGAGACTGAACATACACACACACTCACACACACACACAGACACCCTCAGGTTCATGGTGGCACTGTGATGAAATACTTATTTTATTAAAGATTAAAGAGTCAAAGATGAAACTGGACTTTGTGGTAATAGATCCATTAGGCAAACGATGGCTGGGGGATCCAGAAATACTGTTTAATTATAGTGTTATAAATATATTAAAGCAGAGATGACAGAATGTTGGGATCCGCTGATGAAGAGGGGACTGGAATAGCAACTAATGATGCAACACTGCTGTCTGCTTTGGTATCTGCACTGATGAGAGGCCAACTCGTGTTGTACAATACCACAGATGTCCTCTATTTTTTTTTTGTTCTCTTTTGTCTTTTAGAGCAACTAGGATTTTACTGCTTTCATGCTGTTTACTTCAATGGGCAGAAAGAGGCATGCATGCTGAAAGTGTTAAAGGAATGATCCCCGTTGGGACTAAATGTGTATATGTTGAAAGTACTGAAAGGCTGGCTGAATAATAAAGAAACTGCACAGTCTCATAGAGCACCGACAAAATAATTAGTTTAAGTATAGGCTAAGACAGAACAAAACTTGTAAGAATTACAATTTTTTCCCTCGCAGGTTTAAGACCAAACCAATTTGTTCTTAAGAGTTAGCTTCTTAAAATTAGAATAGATGAAAATAGATTTTTTTGTGCACCGGGGTTGTAATTTATGTAAATTAATAATCTTGAAGATGAATGAGGTAACACAATGGTGTTTTAGCCAATTGCCTACTGATGAAAGCCCTTTCATTTGCAGTATTACAAACTATCTGTGGCGACATTCCAAAGGAAAACAAAAAATGACGCACCGCCTTTTTTTCTCAGTCAGGAAATAGATTCACAGTATAATATGAATTCTCTGAAATTCACATATATGTATAGGCTCTTCAAGAGCCTGTAGGTACTTTAGGATTAATTGGATCAAAAGTGTGACTATCAAATGAAATATTTGATCTAGAAAATTAATAAAGAAAAATTACTAAAAATGAATAACTTTAATTTATTAAAACTTCACACGGAGAACCAATTAAATGTGGGGCCTTGACTCACGTTCAGATTAGGAGATTGAGTATTCTCAATAAACCTATCGTTAATCAAGTAAATATTAGTTATCACCAATAATTATCAAAGATAATAATAAAATTTAATCTAGTTAAACCAGAGATCCTCGGGGCACCACGGAGACGGAGTGACAACTAATATTAAAGTCTCATTAAATATATTAAACTACCAATTAAGGGTTGAACACCGATAAATGTAATAGTTTAATCAGTTGAGGGATTTAAAAGTTATTTTCTTAGTAGAGGCTGGCTCATTCATCTTTGTGTAATATTAAATAAACAGACATATGGTAAACACAAACATTTATTAACAAATTAATAAATGCAACAGACAAAACACACAATAAACTAACTAAAGCTAACAGCAAGTGTGTGTGTGTGTGTGTGTGTGTGTGTGTGTGTGTGTGTGTGTGTGTGTGTGTGTGTGTGTGTGTGTGTGTGTGTGTGTGTGTGTGTGTGTGTGTGTGTGTGTGTGTGTGTGTGTGTGTGTGTGTGTGTGTGTGTGTGAATAAGACAAAGAGAGAGGTAGGAAGGGTGTGGGCTTGGACCCTGCAGAAAAGGTGTGAACATTTAAGTTACACAAAGACCAGCAAGCTGAAGATCTCAGGAGTTCTTATTCAGGTTATAACAAAGTTACAGTTCTATCTAGCCGTTCATAAAGTCCTATAACATGTTATAATGCCCAGTTGGTGATTAGTTACCAGTCCATGAGATGGGAAAGATAAGTTGCGTTGCTTGATGCCAGTGGCTGGTCCTTGTGAAGGAAGCTGGTTGAAGAAAGGTTCTTGGTAGTTGCTCTTTTTAGACAAAAGAGGACTCAGATCGCTCTTTGTTCTGCTCAGCAGGAGAGCGTCGAGTTGAGTGTGAAGATTCGAAAGAAGAGAGGCCAAGAGAGAGTCTTAAATCATTCACCTGCCACCCAACTGAATTCATTATTTTGTTTGATTTAGAGACCTGCACCTGCATGGACATTTCACTCCCCTCTCATAATGTATTGTACTGATGAGTTTTCTTTGAGTAAAAAAACAAAAGAAATAATATTGCTTAATGCAACACTGATTATTACATAGTAATTAGCTGTTTGGCTGCCGAATAATATTCTCAACATAATGGAACTATTCATAAAGTCTGTCTAACATTTGATCTTGAGTCAGTTATTAACCTCTAACAGTGGTTACTCATTTTGAAATGAGCCTCAACTCAACCATGCGTGTGCAAGCATGTTTGACATAGGTGCCCCCAGTACAAACAAAGAAAAAAGGGATGACATCAGACTATGAAACTTCAAAACCAGTGGAAGTGAAAGTGAGATCCTTAACACGCCTGCAATTACTGCTTACAGCCACAGATGCCACCGAAGAGAATGAAACTTTAACTTTAATAACAAATTTTTAACTATACACTTTTTTCATGCTGTTCCAGGTAGCCATTTGTTTCCATTTATTTCCATATAGAATGAAAACCAGTGAGTCTCTTTTAAAGGGCTGTTCTTGAAATACTGGGGGAAAAAATGGTGGGCGTGGATTGCCTCTGCTCAGCTTTCACAGACCGTTCCTCAATATGTGAAATACTAGCATATTGTTACGCACACATGTACTAACTAAAACTGAAACTCTGATTACAACAAACAGAGAGGGAGATTGACTTCATTCTCTCAGGATGAAATTACTCCATCTTTACATAGCAAATATTTATTTGCTGCTATATAAAAGCTCTGAATATCTGAGAAAATCAAAACTCTACCACCATTACTTCTTAATGATAACTTTGAAATACTACAATGTCCAATGTAATAGACTGTACAATTTAAAGAGGTCTCAAATATCTGTTTTTTTTCATACTGTAACCAATAGCTGAGTAGAACAATAAAAAACTAGAAGTTGTATCCCTCCGCCGACCAGTCAAGTTGCAGTTTACATCCAAAGTGTCCAGACTTACATAATATATGTTGTTAAGACATGACAGCATTTTATGTCACAAGTTGACCTTTGATCTTTTGTCAATAGAATGTGATCATCTCATAATGTTTATCCTATTTGTGTGAAATGTTGACATTGGACATTTTTGAGTTATGAACAAAAATGCATTTTGTGAAGTCACGTTGACCTTTGGCATCCAAAATGAAAGCAGTTCATTCCTGACTCCAAGTGGATTTTTGTGCCAAATTTGCATGCTTCAGGGGTTCCTAAGATATTGCATTCACAAGAATAGAACGGCCAGACAATCTGAAAACAAGATGCCTTTTGCTCTCTCCAGCGCAGAGGCATAAAAATAATCATAATTCTAAAATACGGTAGTTTGCAAAAAGGTTAACTGAGATGCATGTGACCTTTGAATAATTTGCAGATGTGTTGGTGAAAGTAGCAGCAAGGTAGGTCAGAAAAATACATCATCTGCCTTGTCTCACCTCTGTATACAATATGGTGTGTGTTTGCAGTTGTGTTTAACAAGAATATCCCCAAACCACTGAGGCTGGTCTAACTTCTTTTGAACTTCATGTAAAATAGCTGCTCCATAAAAGCAGCTATTTAGAAAAGACATTGCCACCATTGAGCAAAAAATACTACAAGCAAAAGTACAAGCGCAAACTGTTATATGCGTGAAGGCACAGGGAAGTAAAAGTGACTCCACAGTATCCATGAATAACTGAAATGTCCATTTATAAACTTGAAACCAGTGCTGCAGAAAAAAACAATCACAGGTTGGCTGAGGTGTCCTTTGTTGTGTGTGTTTGCAGTTAACATCTGACTGACGGGTTGCAGAGTTTTTTTGGTTGAATCCTATTCCTTAGATCTATATCTGCTGATTACAAAGTAGAAAGAAACAAGCATAATTAACAAGCGATTTTATCACAATGCACCACTGGATACTGATGTATAATGCATCTCCACCTCTGTGCTGCTGTGGTGAAACAGGGACTGCTCAGTGATCCTGAGTCCCGCAGGGTGATAATTACCATTTCAGAGAAATACAGCAGAGAGGAGACCAGATTTGTGTGTGTGTATGTGTGTGTGTGTGTGTGTGTGTGTGTGTGTGTGTGTGTGTGTGTGTGTGTGTGTGTGTGTGTGTGTGTGTGTGTGTGTGTGTGTGTGTGTGTGTGTGTGTGTGTGTGTGTGTGTGTGTGTGTGTGTTTGTGTGTGTGTGTGTGTGTGTATATGTGAGACTAGGGAACTGATATAATCCATAAACTGGATTTCCTGTATGTGTATGTGTGGGAGTATATATAAAATGTTGTGTTTCCCTCAAAAGAATAGAATAACATCAGATACTACAAAAGAACCACTGTAGTAGTTGAACATGGGTGATATGAAAACAAGGCTAATCTCAAACCACCTGTTGTTGCCATTCCCATGGGGGAACAATGCCTCCAACGAATCAGCAAAGGATTATTGGCTTCATAATTACGACAAATATTATTTAGGTTTGAAAAGACCATACACACAGTATGAACATATTCTATTAAAACCCGAGAGGAAAACATTTATTTATCAAATAAAAGGTGAGGTACAAAACCCCAATAAGAGTGATTAAAGGTACATGATATTCTTACACTGTGGGTATTTCTCAAAATAACTAAGATATGTTGCATACAGAATCTTTTTGGCTTTCATGACTGACTGAAATTGATGACAGAATGTACAGAATAGGTTGTAAAATATGTTGTATTATAAAACAGTTACTGAAACAATAAAAATCATTTGTGATATAAGCTTTAGAGAGATAAATATATAGAAGGGGTGGGTTAGCTTTATTCACCCACCAGTCTTCTGGATCAGACGCACAATCTGCCTCCCTTCTCTTTATATTCCTCTCATTTCTCAGCACCTGTCCAGCTCCCACAGGGGCAATAATATCTTTTAGGTGCCGAATGTAGCTTCATAAAATGCTACAAGAAACAAACTGCTATTGTTATTAAAAACTTAAGCAATATTAATTAAATCTTATCTACTGTACAGTTTATGCTGCAGGACCTGCAAACCCATGCATCTTTTTTAATGAGTGCACAGGTGTCATCCATCATATTTGCCATATATGATAAATAATTTCATAGAAAAAATATGCTTATTTGCATTCTTGCCGAGATTTAAATGAGATCGATAGACAAATTTGAGTGTGAAGGTTATGTTACGGACTAGTTTGGTCTAGGGGTTTGAAGCTAAGGCTCTTATCACTAGTTCTAACCTGGAGTGAGCTGAAGAGAGTGGAAACGAGGAAAAACACGCATGTGGGCTGTTTTCATAGCTGAAGTGGGTTAACTTGGCCACTTAGCAGGCCGTTGCTGGATTTGTGGCCACCACATCCGGGTCTTCATGAGATGGAACAGTGTCAAGCTTTGTTCTGAGTAGTGTCTTTAAAAGCTAGCGCCGCTATGCGACATACATACCATTTTTGATTTGAGGAGGTTTTCCTGGAGTCTCCTGTGGTTGCCAGGCAACCTCATAGTGATAACTATAAGACTCTAAAGGCCCCTACACGTGATACGACGCGGTTCCATTAATTTCCTATGGAAGAGGCGTCAGTGCCCAAGGTAACTAAGATTTGCCTCTCTGCCGCTGCGCTCAAAGTTCTAATCAGTTGAACTCTGAACTTGTTGACGCTGATCTTTCAAAAGCGCAACCAATGAAATAGAAGCTTTGAGTGTGACGTTCACATTTCCTAGGCAACCAGAGACCGACATCAAGCCTGCTAGAAAGATGGAGGAAACGTATATTTTTTGTGTGTCCAAGTTCCCCGGATTATTGTTGTATCACGATCTCTGAAGAATACGTAATGCTTGGAGGTTAATTAGCAGTCACACCAGGTTTGTGGATATGCAGTTTAAGATCTAACGGTTGTTTTAATTTGATTTAGCCATTTACTTGGTCTCTGCACCCAACCTCGCGGTGAGCGCAGCGCAAAAAGCTGATCATGTGAAGGCTCCTTAATAGGTCACTGCTTCCTGCCAATAAATAGTCCCTCACATACAGTAGCCCCCTGTAAATACATTTTGGAAGCTGGAGCAGCCATTTAGCTTAGCTTAGCATAAAAACTAGTTGTCTGGTAACCTCACAGTGACAGTAAGATTCCAGGAAGTCACATAACCCCCATGAAACTACAAATTAACCTTTTTACACTTTGGTTATTGTACGGATTAAACAAATGGTGTTATTAGTGAGCTTTAGAGGTGCTGGTAGGTGGATTTCATTATGGACATTGCCAGGTTTCCCTGGGTGTCCAGTCTTTATGCTAAGCTAAGCTAAGCATTTCCTGGATGTAGCATTATATTAAAGGTCATATCAATCTTCTTAACTAAGTCTTGGCAAGACATCAAATCAGGATATTTTACAAAATGGCAAACTATTCCTTTAGAATTCTTTCTTTTCCTCACCTTTGTTTTAGGGGCAAATGACCCTGACCAAAAAAGCACATGAGGTGTCAATGTAAATGTGGCAGGTTCATCTGCTCACTTGAGTTTAAATTGCCCTCTTTGTATATTTCTATCCCTAAAAGACCTATGCTGTATCTCCAAAAAATCCTAACAGCTTCGCTTTAGAAAACAAGGACAGATTTTTAATTTCCTGTAGACTTGAAATTGTGAAGAAGTACAAAACATTAATCCGACAGCGCCAGCAGCAGCACTTTTGTAACCACTGAATTCAACTAATGATGCACCAGCTAATGTAACAATTACTGAATCAACATCCCATATCCTGCTGTTTCTTTATTGCCCTCCATGCTGTTCACTTCCTCCAAAGAAGTTCTTACAACAAAGTATGGGGCTGTCTCTCTCTCTCTCTCTCTCATACACAAACACACAAAACTTTCACACGTAAACACAACTCACACACACTGTATATACGTATAAAAATAATAATTGCCTGCCTCAGAATACTCTGATCAGGGTTTCTTTCTGTTTATCTGCAGATTAAACAGATAGACTCCCTCCTCCACTGATAACTTTCACTGCTGTCCTCCGACTATCAATCAAAAACATACATAAATACACACATATCGGATAAAGTTATATTATCAAGCTTTTTCTCATATTATACACATTTGTTATTGCTTTACAGTTGCTCTGTCACTCCATGCCTGGAGGAATTGTTGGTAAACAACCTGCCGTCGTAATGTAATAGATGCTGGATTGGATTGGAGAGTTTGCTCTACAACTCCCACAGTGCAACAGCAGAGGAGTCTAAACACACCATAAATCTGTTTTACATTATTCTTGAGAATTGCCAGTGTGCTTAACCAGATCTTGTAAAATACACTACTCATAAACTCTGCACAGACAACAACAACAAGCGCACTTAAAACTACTTGACAATCCTATTACCCGACGCAAGTTTATTTTATACACTCCTCTTGGGATGTGTGTGTCTTCTTTTCTCTGTGAAACCACTCTACATCAGCACCTGTAGCTGGTGACAGGAGGAACATGGATAATAGATGGGAGCAGCTCCAGCAATAACAATAACACCACAGTGAAGAGTACAGAGGCTCGATGCCCCAAGAGCTTTTATCACCCAGGGTGTCGGCTTGAACAGCCCAGCCCTTTGTGAGGAAAAAAGAAAGTATACCTGCTTGTTTTATGTGTTATTCCTACCTCTCCTCTCCCTGACCAAAGGCAGTGGGATGACTGACTAGTTTTATAAACAATTTTGTCCTGCCAAATTCATTTTTTTCGACAGGCTGATCAATACGGTGCATCATATTCATATTATGCAGCCATTTTGCAGAAAACAATCTGCAAATCTGCGGCAGTAGTAATATTAATGTTAAGTCTATAATGGCCATATCTTTTCACTAATGGGTGTCCTGATCGTTCGATAAGCTTTCCAAAAAAACATCTCCAAATATGATTTATAATTCTTTGATGTAAACTCAAGGCAAGACAATGCTGTTCACTTATATCAGCTCAGTATTCAATACATTCTCCCCAGTATAACTGAAAAACCTAGCATCCTGAGCTTGAGTGTCACACTGCACCTGGATATCGGACTTACTCACACACAGACCCGAGGCCAGGGTGTGAACTACAGCCAGGAGGTGATTAGAATAACCTAGCATTGAGACTGGAAGCAGGTTGGCTGGTTCCCTCCCTAGCAGAAGCCAAGCTCAATAGTTACAGCACCTTGCCCTTTTTTAACTTTGGACAAAGCCAGGCTAGCTTTTCCCCAAGCTTCCAGTCTTTATGTTAAGCTAAGCTCATTATATCCTAGCTGTCGCTCCACACTAAATCACGGAACCCATCGGCTATCTGTCTGACAACAACAGCTAATATTTTGGGCTTTCCGGTGTAGCCAACAGATATCCAGGCAGTGGCGGCTGCTGGTCTTTCAAAGAAGGGAAGCTCATTTTTCCGGCCTACATCATAAATGTATTTGTTTATTTATATGTAAATTCTACCCTTCGTTCTTTTTCAAGAAAAGGATCTGTGACCTTGTCGTACTAACGCTGCGTCTTTTCCAGGGACTTGACCAGTATCCTCTCAATGGCCAGCAGAGCTAGGCTGCTTAAATGGTCTTGGCCCAGCTGAAGCTGCTGCGCCAGGCTACTGTGAAGTGTGACTGCCTGTAAGTGTGAGTGTGAGTGTGAGTGACGGGTGGGGGAGCTCCGCAGCTGCCACTGCTCATTGGATAACTGCAGAGTGACAGAACAGAGTCACTAAACACAACGCTAGGCATTTTTAACAATGACAAAGTTGCTGGGGATCGGTAAAGTCTCAGGATCAGTTCAGAACAACGGAATGAAAAACTTGAAAAATGCTCCGGTGGATGTTTATTCTTCAAGGCCACTGATTAGCTCATTTAGCTGTCAATCCAAAAAGGATTCCGCCACAGACAGCTCCTCCAATCATCATGCAGAAGCCAAGCGTCCAGGCCAGCCCACCGCCCCATAGACCCCCAGAGACACTGAGCGTCCGAAGGGCATGACAAAACCCAGCATTTATCCAATGACTGTCTAGTTTCGCTGCAGTGGAACAACCCGCTCTACACTTCCCTATTGAAGTCAGTAGAAGCTGAGCATCCGACTGTGTAACGCGCTGTGGATGAATAAGATGGAAATTGCGCCGGTTACCTGGGATAAGTAGCTGATTCTGACCAATAGATGAAGGCTTTTAAGCGTGTATCTAGTCAATGAAATGTACACACAGCAGTACATATTTCACCACTTTTTTTTTCCTTTTTTTTTTGGTGACATTTTTGGGGAAGCTGAGCTTCTCGTGCAGTCTTAGAGCAAACGCCACTGTATCCAGGACAAGACTTCCTCTTCCGGGCGGCAATTGTTTACGGTCCGATTAGCAACTTGAGACAAAGGAATGGAGTTGGAATTGAGAGACGGCATCTCTCTGAACAGATATCTGCATAGGAATGCAAAGAAAAAATAACAAAAAACTAATGAAAGATGGATACTGCAATTACATGACAGCCAATGCATTCTTCCTCATCTTTTTATGTGCATGGAACCAAAGTCTGGTCATACATGATTGATCAATACTACTCAGACTACAAATGGAAACAAGACTGCTTCGGCTACACAAATCTTGCCCTGTTGTCTACAGATTCTACATTTCTATGCAGAATCTGTTTGTAAAGATTTCTCCATACAAACATGAGAGTGGCATCGACCTTCTAATGTAACTCCCTGAAAGAAAGCAAACAAGTATATTTCCCAAAATATTGTACTACTTCTTTTTTTTTAAAAAGTGTTTTTTTCTTAGTTCGTGAACGGTTGTCATAGAACAAGAAGTATATGCAAAGAATTAGATACAAGAACATTGTTGTACCAGGAGTGTTTTCTTGAAAGTAAAACCCTCATTTTATTTTAAACACAAGAAACAGACATATGCCAGCTGTAAAACGTATCTGACACTAATGAGGTCCATCATGGCTCGAACTCTTGGCAGAAGACTTAAGAGGAAAACGAAAAGCAGCCTCTGGAGCAAAGCAGATCAGACTCCTGTAATATAGGAAGAATTGTTTCCTTGTGGCAGACGATTAGTGCAAGCAACGGTTAAAATGCGAGGCACTGAGAGGGCCGTTAGAGCTAAAAGAGCTTTCTAATGAGAAACAATTGCACACACAAACACACACATGCACCAGGAAATCAGCAGTGACACTCTAACTGTGACACCACACCTTTTCTTGCATCAGTGCCCTAATGAAGAAGGAGACTGTTGGAAAGACCCCCCCCCCTGTGCCTATAACTCAACAAAAGCACAATTTATTAAAGTCATTGCAAGCAGGTCACTCAGGAGTGAATTATATGAATTCTCTCAAAGTTTCTCATGGAAGTTCACTTTTCACTTAATTACAGCCATGTGCTTCACTCATGGATGGAGAGAAGGTCACAGGTTAGATTAATCTTAACACATAATTTCGATCCCTTTTCGAAGCATGCTTGATGATGACACTGAAGCGTCTATGAGCAATGAAGAGAGAAATATATATATATATATATATATATATATATATATATATATATAGAGAGAGAGAGAGAGAGAGAGAGAGAGAGAGAGAGAGAGAGAGAGAGAGAGAGAGAGAGAGAGAGAGAGAGAAATATTTCAGGAGACCATGTTATTTTAGAAAACACAAAGCCAAAACACAAACTCTTTAATAAATAACAAATTCTGGTTTTGTTTATGTAATGTTTTCATGAATCTTTGGCAGTGACATTTTTTTTGCTGCAGTATGCTCAACAATAACTATTTTTGGACAGAAACAACACATTTTGTTTCTAAGAAGGCTGCTAGGGGCACTGTCAGAAACACAAACAAGTGTGTGTCATCTTTTTTTTTTCAAAATCACATGTAAGAGGAAAATGCTGGGGAAAAAGTCAAGAGACAGACTGTTACTACATCGCGAACACTTGTGCAAGGTGGACAAAAATTGTAGCACAATTATTTTTCTAAAAATAGCAGGTACTTTACTCCTCTAATTTAAAAAAATATATATTTTTGTTTTGGGCAATAGTTGTTTATTTAAATTGTTAATTCATTTTCAGAAATCATTTTCACCTCAGGGCCACCGTACCGAGACTGAACTTTTGTTTCATTACCAGTACATTATTTACATATTTTTACGTGTTTTCACTTGAAACAGAGGCTGTGTAAGCTGCAGGTCCCATTCGCCAACAACCAACAACCAACCCTGCAGTTTAACCTGTTCTACCTTCCAAACCACTACCATGTCAAGTAATGCCAATATACTATTTAATTTTTGCTGTGCACTAGTTGTCAAACCAAACCTTTTCAGCTTTTTGTATTAGGGCGCACTCACAATTGGCCCAGTTGATCCATGCCGTGCTTAAGCATTGATTCCCGCTCCCTTCCCCCACTGCTTCAAAAGATCCGGGCCAAGGCCCGATTACTTCTTGCTTATATGCATATACCTTCTATGTCCGTGCTCATGCTCGTACATATGCAATCGTGCCGTGCTGAAGCCCACCTCTCTCAACCGGACTAGGGCCGGTTGCACTCACACTGGTCAAACGAACTAGACTTTAGCCGTTAATCGTGCTTGGACACAGTATGAATGCTAAGTGTGAGAGCATCCATACATACTAAAATATACTTAAGCTAGAAAAATCTAGGTAAACAACTGCCCCGCTTTCCTTACCTGATAAATATGGAAAGTAAAAACTGGTGAAGAAACCCCCTTGATGCATAGTGTTGGGATTTTAGAGCTAATTTTTGCTGGTCAATTTAAAGCATTGATTTCATTCAGGACTCGTCTCTATATTTGTTTGGATCCTGGCTCTGATGATGTTCCCAGCTTATGGAACTACAAAGTCCTACAAAGACTAAATAATGAAGGACTGGTTCATTTTTCTTACATGGCAAACTGTCATTCAAGAAAGCATTTGAATCACTCTGCAAAATTTGACATATGGGTGGTGAAATAAAAACAGCTTACACACTGTATATAACAGTCATTTCCTGGTTCATGGCCTCTGATGAACTGTGCTTCTCTCTGGGATCAATGATACTCTGGGATCAGCAATACACGTCCACAGTCGCTGTGGAAACCATTCTGACCAGTGTGAATGCTCTCCAAATTATTTGAAGGGTTTGTGTCTATCTGAGAGTACAACAGAGAGAGAGCAAGAGAGAGCGAGAAAGAGAGGCAGTAGCTGTGTGTTATTTGTGTGGTTACATTGTGGGGGTGTGATACTGCAGGTTGCTGGCAGACTCACTCTACTGCACAGAAAAAACAGTGAAGAGAAAGAGCGACTGATGGAAAAATGGGAGGCCTTCTCTCACTTTACCCTACCAAACCCTTGCACAAGCAATAAAACACAATCTCTGACTGAACTCTGAAATCCTCCATCTAAACTGACCATCTACACACAAACTCACACACACAAACACAAACACGGCCTCATAAGCCAGGTAAAATGTTATTTTGTACATGCCTCCTGTGTGCATGGCTATGTAGTTAAACAGTTACACTGCAGCATACAATGATTCAGCTGAAGGCAGATAATCCTAATTAAACATCACAGCTGTAGAGTAAGAGAGTGAGACAGATGGGGAGAGAGTGAGACAGTCATGTGAGTGAAGATAAAATAACACATTATAGTTGCCAAGCTCTGAAACATCAGAAGAGACAGGTTTTATGTTTACATTAGTAGTGATATTACATGTATTTGCCCTCAAATAGAGAGATTTGTCCGCCTTTCATCAGCATAACCACTTAAGGAAATAAAGACTTCTCGTTTCATGTACGACTTGATTAAAACAACACACTACTAGGTGCAAAGATAAATTGATTAGTTGTCCACTGTAAAATTAATCACTACTAGAAATAATAAAGAAAAATAATCTAAGTTCTTCTTAAACGTGTTTATTTTCTGGGTTCTTTACTTCACTATGACAGTAAATTGAATATATTTGAGTTGTGCACAAAACAAGACGAGGCTGTCATGTTGAACTTTGGGAACATTTGATCAACATTTTTCACAGTTTAAGAACTATAGAAGCTCGACAGTGAAACTAATTATTAGTTGCAGTACTTACTCTACCATCTCCTGCCTCTCCTGAAGCCTTTTCTCCATTGCATACATCTGACATGAATTGTCTTTACATTTAAAGAGACAGTCATGTACAGTAATATATGAGTAGGAGGGATTCTGTGGGGATGCATATTTTCTGAGTGATGATGATTGGTGGCTATTTTTGACCTCTCATATGATTAATTGTGCTTCTCTTACTGTCGTCTTAATACTTGCTCAAACTGTAAAAAAAAAAAGGTCAATACTCTCCAGTATATCCCTCCCCCTACATTTTAATAGACATGATACCTGTGCACACACATGCACACTGAAGCCAGCTAAAAAACTGGATAGGATTATTTCTGATTTCTTTCATAGAGTAGAGGTAATGTGTTTTGTTGTTTTTTACTAGAGCAAAGATTGATTATTTGATTGATATAACCCTAGGACTGATTTTATAGTTGTGGGCAATGCATGTGTGTTTCAGTTTTTCTCAATGAAATGCATGTAAATGGTTATTCAAATGTTTCCTAGCAACAGTACCTAACTGTTGGAGCAACAGAACGGAGGCAACTTCCAGGAGCAGTTACCAACAGATGTGCCCAAGATATTTCCCTGCGTGTCTCTGCTTTAAAGTCATGAAGCTTTAACATTTTTCAGCACTGCAGGATTCAGCAGTGGGTGTTTTATTACAAATTCAATACGCACAAACATGCGCAGCTTGATTTTAAATTGTAGTTCAGATGACAAGATTTCTTAAGACAGTAAATATGCAATGCTGCAGCATGTGTAACTAAACAAAGAACTCGGTATTTCTTTTTGATTTAATGTTACAGCCATACAAACATGTCAGCCATGTGTATTTATTTGAACCTAAAGCTATGGATTTACTGCAGTGTTGAATCAAGAATATCAAATATGTAATACATATGGTGTAGAATGTGCTCTGTAACTTTATAGTGTTCGTGAAGTCAAAAACCAGACATGGTCCTTGAGTGGTGGCACCTGTTTAAGTGAAGAAATGTGTTTTTTTCTGCACTCTTCAATTGTGATGGTCGTTACATTGAGATATAATGTTCAGCTACACTGACTGTATTCCCAACGTTGAAACTGATTTCTGTGGAACTAGCTTCTTCTTCAACATATATGAATACATTGGTTGAGAGACTGAACTATGCATTTAAAAAAAATAGTGGAGGTTCTCTGAGGACCCGCTCATCCCTTACAGGGTCCCACAGAGACTGCTTATGTATATGGCCCAGAATGTTGTGCCACATCCCTGCACTCGACACTGCAGAGCTGAAACTGTAGCGGCTGACCTGCTGCAGCTGTACATGGGCGTCACTTTAAGCTTGATGAAACAATTTAAACTTGTAGTTTTCAACTTTTTTTGTTGAACAAACTAGCCCTAATAATCAATATAAATCTTGGCGGAAACAATGGGATCTAAGAAAAACAGCCTCCAGCCATGTATCTCTTTGGGGTGACTGCACCATAATGATGTCACTCGGCTTTTAACAGATTTTGGGAAGTTGTATCAGATGTGGGAACTTTTATTTACAGCAGGCTTTAGTGGATCAACATCCCCCTGCTCTTTTAAAACTCTCACCTGTTTCTCCAGCGCTTCCTTCCCAGTAGTGGACATCTTGGGCGCCGGCGCGCGCTCGCAGGTGCATCCTTCCAACAGGTAAATCCCGGCGGGTCTCGTGCTCTGCTCGTTCTCGGAGTAGAACAATATATTTTGGTAGAGGGCGAAAAACTTCTCGTGCCATCGGCTGTTTTCCGCAGTCTTTTTGCTCAGGTAGCCGCGCTTGGTCCCCTCTTTACGCGCGACCGCCGACAGAAACAGCGCGTGCCCTTCGTTGTAGCGGACGCTCTTCTGCATTTTATCGTACAGGTTGGAAGAGAGCAGAAAGTGGGAAAGCTTAAGCTTTTACCGCAAGCCCATGCCTGGGGTTGCGTGTGAACTTTCCCACCGAGAGACGCGCGGCTCAGCGGCGCCGTGGCGCACCAAAAAGTTGCCCCGCTGACAGGAGCGCTTCTGCAGAGGAACTCATAGTAAAGATGTCAGAGTCCCAGCAGCACTAAAATAAATCCATACTGGTCGTCAAACAAATGACAAGAGAAAAAGCGAGAGGCGTGTCGTTAACAAAGGGGAGAGCTGTCAATTGGATAGACAGTGACAGAATCACAGACCCGATCATCTGTAATCGGCTTTGACAGTGGTAACTCTCTATCTCTCTCTCTCTCTCTCGCACACAAACACTCACTCCCACTACGTATCTCTCTCTTTCTCTCTGTTGATGCGCGCTGGTCTTGGAGTTGGCGAATTGAAGGCGGGGCGTCAGTTGGTTAGCTCTGTGTGTGTGTGTGTGTGTGTGTGTGTGTGTGTGTGTGTGTGTGTGTGTGTGTGTGTGTGTGTGTGTGTGTGTGTGTGTGTGTGTGTGTGTGTGTGTGTGTGTGTGTGTGTGTGTGTGTGTGTGTGTGTGTGTGTGTGTGTGTGTGTGTGTGTGTGTGTGTGTGTGTGTGTGCGCGCGTGTGTGTGTGTGTGATTGAGCTAGAGATGTAATGCAGATTTTCTCAGTGGCCAAAACAGTGTGATTTGTTTCTGCATTATTAATAGCATCAACACACTAATGAATACATTAAAGGATAAAGCAGAAAGATCGACATTCAACCTTGAAAAAAACAGTTTCAATAATTTAAAGCTTCAACATGTCAAAATCATGTGGTAGTTCTTACTTAAAGGGAAACTCCACAAATGAAAGCCGGTTTATCAATCTGGGAGAGGGCTGCATATATGAACAAAAGTTGTAACCTATAAGGTCTCCAGAGGTCCTGACGGTGCTGCAACTTCAGTTGGAGCTGAAGAGTACAAGTTTGAAACGGAAAAAAAGGAGTTGTGGAGATATTAAGAGGTGATCTTAAAGTAACAGACCTCTGTAGACAGCTCCTTATCTCTGCTTGAGACTAAAGGTTCAATGCTACATTAGCTGGGACAAACTGAACTGTGAGCTGTCGAGTTGCATTATGGCTCACATACAGTAGGAGCCAAATATTGACAAGAAAGAAGAATGCATGGAATAAAAAAAGACGACATCGCTGGTTGTGCTGCATCCATTTAGATTGTTGACTCAATTTTGTGTCTATATAATAAAGGTGCAATGTTAAATCGGTGTCGTCTTTTTCAGATCAAAGAACAGCCAGTGTGGCAAGTTTGTTTTGTTTTTTTATTTAATCACCAAACACCAATATCTCATTGACTGGCAGGTAAAATCTTAATCAGTTGGTATAAATTGTTAGAATGATAAAGTTACAGTACAGATGATGGTGATCACTAGAACCTGAGATGGTTAAAATCTTTTTCACACACCAACACAAACACACATTAGCAAAGAGAGAAGCAACAACCGCTCTTCTCCATCAGTCCTTGTATATTCATCTTTGCACATGCCCATTCACTAATGGCTGTTCGCTCTTCTTCATGTGTGTTTTCTCAAGGCGTGAATACTGTTGCAGCGATATCAAGAGTTCGACTGCAGCCACTCAAGGAGGGACGATCTGTCCGAGATGCTCAAAAGACCAAGGAGAAGTTTTTTATTCTTCCTAGAGAGACAGGGACAAAGACATGGAATTGTTGCTTTAACAAAATATTGTATATAAAGCTATTACATATCCTCACATAGCCCTGTACAGTATGTGTTGAGCCAAAATAAACTGTACTCTCACACAAAGCTATGTGAGAGTACAATAAAATCCCTGTCCTTCCTCTGTGTACCATTGTGTATTCAGCATGGCTCCACTCCCACAAAGGATACACATTTCATATAGGGAGGATTACGTTGACAGAGAGGTATGGCTCTGTGTGTGTGTGCTGACAGATTTTTCATATGGTGAGGATTACCAAGGAAGAGGCTAAGGAGCATTTAACTCCCAGCAGGCTCTGTTACAGAGCGAGGAGATGCTGTGTTCAAATTTACTGAGACAGAAGACTGCTTTGGAGAAAGTGCAAGATGCTGACGCATTGACAGCATAAGACTAGTATAAGTATTTGCTGTATTTCCGCATCCTAACTCAATCTGAAGCGGAACAGTGAGTTCATCCTAATAGAAAACATCAGCATTAAAAAACACAGATTTTATCTTCCTTACCATTTTAGTGTGCTTGCTCATAATACTTAGAAAAATAAATTAGCCAAGGGAAAAATATGATTTGGACTCCCCAGGAGAAAATATGAAATGACAAACTAGCGAATCCCTATGTTAATTAAAATGTCATTAGAACAGATTAGCAGCTTTAAACAAATAACTATTAAAATGAAAAAAATCGTTTCTGGTTAAGGAAAATTTCACCACAAACACGGCTAAATAAAAAGGAGACATTGACAACCCAGGCTACATTTCTGACCGTTTTTTTGCTGTTTGGTGGAGAACTGATAGTCCAGAGTGGATAATGGCTGCATCTGTTGAAACACAACCCAAGCTGAAACTTGCAACTAATATAGCTTAACAAAAGCTCAGACAGGAAGACTGTCCCTTCTTATTCTATGTCACATCTCTCTCGCTCTGTAACTCTTCTTCCAGGGACATTAAACTGTCAGCTAATTGGGGGCAAGTCACCACTTCTCTCTAACCTATTAGGGATCTCCTTGTTGTCCTCAGCCAATCAGGCTGTAGCTGTCAAAAGTTTAAAAGTGGCCTCTCTGTGCTGTCAGCGGTCATTCCGGGCGTCAGGCGATGGCAAACACCCACCTCCCCCCATTGACCTCCAAGTCTTCAGCAGCATCTCCATCATCCAGACTCCTTCTCCACTGCATCCATCCCAGTCATCTCCTCTTCACCACCACCAGTGTCTAGACTCCATCCGGGGGGTTTCCTGCTCTACCCTCGGCTTCACTACCCCTTTAAACATGATGTCTCGATGGAGCCCAATCGCCAAAGACTCTCAATCAATCATATTATTTGTCATGCATTTTTAAATAAATTCTTACTTTCACATCTAAAACTGGAATTATTAAGTCTTCCTGATTGAACTTGCAATGTGAAGGTCTGCAACATTATGAAACCTGCCCGTTTTAACTAATGAGACGAGACAAGACTGTGTATCATCTCCATAGCAACGACTGTGTGCTTCCATCCTAACTTCTGACTTTATAGGCTTTTTTTCATGCTGGATATAATTTGTAGCATCATAAAATACAATAAGGACAGAGATAGTGAGATACTTTATTTTCTAGCATTTCTAGTAGCGATGAAACAGCAAAAATACTGTTTTGTTTCACTAATATTTATTCAATAGCTCACTCAACCCTCTCTCTCTGTCTCTTTTTCTTTCTATCTCGCTCCTCCATCAAAAAACTTTTGACAGTTTGTAGCTGACCTGACCAGCGGACTTTGCTACGAGTTAATTGGCTGCTGAAACAGGTGACGTTCTAAAACCAGCTGCTGTTGACTTGACAAACTAAGTCGCAGGTAACAACATCAGCCAAACAGAGACCGCAGACCTCCATCAAGGAACGTCCTATCTCACCATGTTAATGCAGTATGAATTCCCATTTTTCTGATTATTACCACAGGAATTGCCACGTTGCGAAAAAATAATTTGTGTGTTCGCCCTGGAATTTCAATCTTCTCCAACATTTGCTGGGTTCTTCCTTGACATGTGCTATGCTACTCCCTTCCACCAAATTTCATAAAAATTGGACCAGTAGATTTTCTGTAATCCTGTTGAAAACAAACAGACAAACAAACCCAGACGAAAATACAACCTCCTTGGCGAAAGTAATGGAGTTGACGCCAAAACATGTTTTGTACTAACAGGTTTTGTATGTCTCAAGTTCAAAAGATGCCAAAGTTTTGCAGCAGTCGAGAAATTCTATACCATTTCAGCTCAGTGTAAGAGCCCTCTACAGTGTTATGCTGTCATTTACATTCATTATCATACATTGCTCTTCTCTCCTCATGCTGGGGCTGAGTGCACAGCAGAGAACTTGCTCTATTCGCTGCTCTGGTTCAACAATGTTAGGCTTGCATGCAGGCTGAAATTCACCACAGTGTTCTGAGCAGAGAAAGTCCACTAGCCTCTAATTTATTAATTCCACTGAAACACTGGGCCGTCAATCTTAGCTGGGAATGGAGAAATGTCTGGCTGAGTTGCGTCAAACTGAGCAGTCTGATGTGTGTAGAGGTCTGTGTGGTTCTAATGAAGCAGACTGGTGTCATTTTAAGTTAATTTAATGAAGATAAACACAGTCACAGCCGCCACTGGCTGGATCCCCCAGTTGTCTAGCAAAAAAGTTAAACCAGTCATCAAATCCGCAATAGATTACTTTGTAACATGAACGGCTTATTCCCCGTCTGCTCACCTTGTGATCATCCTGACAAAAGATAAAATAAGCGCCTTCATGATAACTTTATAGAGTTGTAAAATCCTGTCAGAGTATTAGAAATCCCTGAATAGTGTCTGATTACCCTTCAAATTCAGAGATCTCTCACTCAGACTGGACTTCCTGGATCTCACTGTCTCATCTGTACCTGAAATAACACACGCCAGCCAACTCATAGGGCTGTTTTTAGTCTGAGCGCCCACTTAGACCCTCCCTGCCAGGTAAACACCCACATCTTTCAGGCTTTTTGTTGAAATCTGTTTAGCCTCCATAGCGCCCCATGACTAGCAAACTCATCTTTTTGTGTAAAATTAATGGAGAAATGTTCAGGGTGATGTATGTGTTCGCTGTACCTCCTGGCGTTGACTGTGCTCTCGAGCTCTCTGGCTTTGCGTGCAGCAGTGTGCAGTATAGGATCTGGGATGTCAGCCAGTCGGGCCACATTTAAGCCATAGCTCCGCTCTGCAGCTCCTTCAGTTAACTGGTAGAGGAAAGTGATGAATTCTGGCCGAACCTCTCCATCTATCAGCATACGCACATATGTAAATTAAAACCTCCAAGTAATAATGATTTGGAAAAAGGCCAAAGTAAGCGTTTTCTAAATTTACTTCCCAGGCAACAATCAAACCTAGAATTTCCACAAAAAAAAACAAAGAAAGCATTTTTAAAACAACAACCATGCACACACTCATACCGTCAGTGTCAGGAGAGATGTCCAAATCATTGAGGAGGAAAGCCATGTGGTAGTTAGACACATGTTCAGGATAAACCCGCTCCAACTCACACAGAGGAGGGTAATGGGTCACAAACAGGGTGAGGGCTTTCACCTAAGAAAAGGAAGGAGAGAGCGAAGTGTTAACATTTTGATGCCAGATCTAAAAGGCTGAAGAGGTTTCAGAGAACCTGTGCAATTAACTTTTCTGGGTGTTAAGGATCAGGAAAACTGCATAAACATGATCAGCCCAGTTTAAATGCATCTGTGCATTGTGTTTAAAAAAAATCTAACAGAGGTAGAAGCAAGCATAGCTGCAGGAAAAAAATGTCACCACTGCTGCTCTGTACCGGCCATCAGTGAAGCTTGTTACTTCAGTTGTCTCCGACAGTCGAAGATGTCTCTCTCTGGTTGGTAAATGTAGGAAAATTAAGTGCCGGCTGTGCAGAAACATCACTTGGGGTGACCATCCACCTCCTATGCTTTTACTGACAATAGAACCACCACCTTCCCACCTACTCACCAGCTTTGCCGACTGCTTGTGAAAAACGAGATCTGATCTGAGGGTGCACAGAACACCGACAAGAAAATCATATAAAAATTGAAGTAAATGTTAATATACTGCGGTTGTCGTTATTTGTTTTACACACCCAGATGGCATTTTATTACCAGGTGTTAGAAGAGGTCAAGTTGTAAGTGTAAAAGAGTCAGAGAGAATTATGATGACATATGAAAATCAATGAGTCCCATAAAACACAGTACTGAAGCAGAAATATTCTCATAAACAAGGTGACGACATAGCCACAAAATAAACAATACTACAGTAACAATCTGTAGCCATGCTAGTGGCTCACAATGACAATGCTAAAATGCTCATATATTTATATTTTATAGCATACTAATATCTGCTAATTAGCACTAATCACAAAGTGCAGCTGAGGCTTATGGGAATGGTTATAAGTTATATGAGTTATAATAAGTTTAATAAAGGTCTCATATTGTACAAAGTGAGAAGTCCACTTTTTAAAAATGTATTATAAAGCTGGTTGAGGTGCTATATGAACACTGTGAAAGCATCAAAATGCTAAATTCACAGAGAAATGCACACAAACTACGTTCTAAAAGTCTCATTAAAGTCTCTATTAACTTTCATGGAGATACCCCAACTAATTGTCAAGACATTTCAATCAAAACCACAAATGTGGCACTAAAAATAGAAGTCAGGGGATCCTGGCTATCCCTTTCAATGGTGGACCAATCAGCCAACAGACACTACCATATTAAAAATTAAATCTTTACCCTTACCAAAACTAACTAAATGTTTGTCTTTGTGCTCGGTGAATATTCATCGTGTTATATCTCTACTATTTCTTCAGCCTTATACAAGTGGGCAGAAAAACAGACAGACAAAGAAGACAGAGAAGTGATACATGAAACAAATGGTAGGGATAATAACAAATGTTGCATTATGTAACATTGTCTGCGTTTCCACAACTTTAAGCAAAAGTTGTAGCTAAAGAAGCAAAGAAAAGAGCATCTACATCTACTGTACTGTATCTAACAGCCCCTGGACCTGCAATGTCCTAATAGATGAAGACATGCTTTGGGAATATATCAACGTGTTAAACCCCTAACTTGCCCATCAGTTTTCTTCTTTCTCTTAAGGATGTCAATCACTCTGTTTTACTGCCTCTCAGTGTCAACACCACGCCCGGCTTGTCAGGCTGTGGAAAGAGATCGAGCAACTTGACTTCATCCCGCTATTCTGAAATCTCTGTCAGGGCAGGGAGTCATCCAAAGGCTACATGATTGAACTCTGGCATTAAGGTTAAGATGTGAAAATCACAACATGCGGGTGGTGCACTCACTCAGCCTCTCGCTCTCAAATTCATGCACAAACATTTTTCCTCTTAGTGCTGCACTCTCAGGACAACTGCTGAGAGCTCTTCACTTAAACACATGCATTTCCTTTTCCTGTTTACTTTAACAGCCCAATCACATATGACTGAGAGTAGAAAGGGAGGACGTGTTAACACAAGAGTCTTGACAACGTGGCAAACCGTTGAAACACAATAACTAACACTGGATTAAATATCCTAAAAGTGTCAGTATTAATAATTTGATGGTGGCAGTAATGATAACAAATACCGTATGAGCTCTTGTGCTGAAGCAGTCCTGAGTCTTACATCATCGCGGGACTCGGCTGGCTGCAGGATCGCCTCACTAACCGCACGGTCTAAGAAAGGTCACACGTCACTGGCAATACCTCCCTCTGAAAGAGACATGGTGACTTCGACACACACACGCACGCACGCGCGCACGCCCATACACGTTCAATCACTTCTGTCCACCTACACTGAAAGATAATAAAAACAGAGTGGTGCAAAGGGAGGCCGCGGCCTTGATAATGGTCTGATTAGGTGCTAATGGCAGCTCATTACTAGACCACCTCTGGGTGAACTGACAGCCATGTTCTGCAGAGCTGGATGATCTAATGAAATCAGTCGTAAAACAATTAGTCAGCAGAGAGAAAATTCGTCATGGGCAATTTCTATTATCAAATAATTGTTTAAATCAGTAAAAATCCAAACAACTTCCAGACTCTAAAATCTTTCCACGACCATATAAAGTTGCTTTGACTGAATTATCTCTGCAAGATATGAGGAGAATATCCAATTTCAATTTTGTTGACTGATATTGCAACTACGATATGATTCACAATATTGGAGCGAATGATCATTTTTGCATTATCATTTTTATTGAAAAAAATATATATAAAAAAAGTGATTTTTGCGAGTATCTGTACCAAACAAAGATATTTTCCAAAGTCTGTAGAATACGACTTGTAGGCCAGGACATCTCTGCAGCACCATGATACTTGTGTACCATGTGTTTCTGGCCACATATAATCACTCTTAATTTCTACCAACACCTGAGAAAAATATCTGAATCTTTGGCAGCTAACTGCATCTGCTGGATATGCAGTGCACAGCTGGTTGGAGAGCTTTGTCACTAAAAACAGCTGCTGGCTTCTGCACGAAACAGCACTGATGAGAGCTGTGAGTTACAGGCCAGAAAAACAAAAACAATAAGCTGAAAGAAGCTAAAACATTCAATTGACCGGTATGGAATTGCAGAATAATTTGTTAATTCTATGCAGCTTCTCCATATGAGGGACACCTCCTCATTTGATCTAATGCTAATTTAAAAAACCCTGAATAGGGCAGCTTTAAGTTAACTGATATATAAAATAGTTCCAGTCTCCGCCCTAGAAGAAACACTACTGAAGATCTATTGTATTTTTGTTGAAATGTGATCTAAGTTTAATGGTGTGCATGGTCTTAAATTTGACGATATAGACAAACACATATGATTGTCAGATAGAAAAAAGGGGGGAGGGGATGCAGGGAACATTTCCCAGCCTCTCTGATTGCGAATAGTGGTAGTCTGGGACTTGAAAAAGAGGAACATCCATAAATATCCACTCTTAAAGTAAGCTAAAATGTGCTGTTTGTCTATAAACAGACAGAGGAATGCTTGGAGCACTTAAACATTAAGGAGGTCGGGTCCAGATGGGACAGGCTGTGTGTTGGGCTCACTTGACAAAAGGTTCAGATGAAATCTTCTGCCAGACTGCTTATTCTCCTGTAAAACAAATCTTTCAGTGTAGGTGGACAGGAGTGATTGTGTGTGTATGTGTGTGTGTGTGTGTGTGTGTGTGTGTGTGTGTGTGTGTGTGTGTGTGTGTGTGTGTGTGTGTGTGTGTGTGTGTGTGTGTGTGTGTGTGTGTGTGTACGTGTGTTTTTTCATCTGGTAATCTGATCCCAGGATTGCTGGATTACTACTGTATATTATAATACTAATTGTTATTATAACTATTAAAGATATTGCGACTTGTTGCTGCTCATGGGGGTTGTTGGGTCTCTCTTAAATCATAAATAAGTTATAGTGTGGTCTAGACCTGCTCTATATGTAAAGAGTCTTGAGATAACTTTTGTTATGATTGGGCACTTTAAATAAAACTGAATTGAATTGAAAAGGCTGGATGTGTCAACAACACTATTGCTGTCTCTCTGTCTCGTTAATTCTCTCCATCCATTAGACACAAATCCAATTCTGACTCAAGTCAACAACCTTTGTGTTCTCACCTCACAGTTAACAAGACTCTGACTGAGATGCTGTGTGTGTGTGTGTGTGTGTCCTTGCGTCTGACTTTAGCTATGAGTCGATCTTTTTCTCCCAGCGACACTGACAGCTGCAGAGGTGATGGCCTGTCCTTACGATCATATTGTGTCTTTTGTCATTTATCCCCCATTTGTGATCACCCTTTATTACATTATCTTTGACAGAGCACAAATTCAATCATACTTATTTATGAAACCACATTTAATATACTTTATCCTTCTTTTGCATGAAAAATAACTGCTTAAAAAGCCTTTGTAGCTGCTATACAGCTAACGTTACCTTCTCAATACAATCATGTCTCACTTAGTTATATATAGTCAAATGATTTCTTTGATTGTGAAGTGGTTAACCAAAGTTAAGGCAAGTAGACCATTTGGCAAGGCTTAGCCAGTAAAAAAGATTATATTAAATAGTGAATATCCCTCACTACACATATAGCAGAATAGCTACATTAATACATTTTAATTAATAAAGTCTTACGGTCAGTTCATGCAGTACAGTAATGTATTTAAAGCTACACAGGGCAGAGTTGGAAACCTAAGTAGCAGCAAGAGATTGCAGCTAAATTCCTACAATCAAACTAGAAACAGCAAGAAAAGGACAAAGGAATGCAATCACAGTGAGTTGAGAGAAAAACTGACTGGCATCTTCTCCATGTGCTGTATATGAGTACAGTGCAAAAACAGAGCAGCGCAGAGTACAGTGGAGCACATGTGGGTCTTCGTAGGAGCTCTGTGCATCAGCATGAGCACATCAGACCGTTTACGCCTACATGGAGCAGTACATTCAACTGAAAATTTACTCATTAGTGTGCAGTCAAAAGTGAGTTTTAGTGAGTCCCCCTGTGAGTCCAAATGCGGGGCCCAATTTCGTTTGTACTGTGCAGGAAGACAATGTTTGCGCAGTCACATGCAGTCTGAGTCATGGTACAAGTGGAGAGTGATTTGTAGCGCTGAGCTTAGTGTGAAACTAATGGCAGGACCTGCTGTTGGCGTGAATAAAAGTGAGAGTCCAAGTGAGTGAGAGTGAGTAATGACTAAAGAAGAGGACAGTAGGTAACATCACAGCTAGAAAGAAACGTGTACTGAACCGACAATGTGATGATTGTGATTACACAATAAAACCCAGAAACTCACGTCAGAAGTGACTCCTAGTTTTCGTGATCCTCTCTCTGCTTTTCTGTTCCTTTTTCTCTTCCTGCGTCAAGGCTCTCTCTTTCATTGAGTGGTGTTATGAAACCTATCTACATTCTTAACTACCTCGCAGGTGAGTGCTGGGGGACAGGGAGGGGTGTGTTACTATGACAACCGAGTCAAAGGAGGAGTAGTCTGACTTTTGACATGAACAGTTGGGTCTGGTGAGGAGGAGGAGGACGAGGAGGACGGGGCAGAGGAGGAGAACGAGTAGGAGGGAGTGCAGTGAGCGTGAAAGAGACTGTAGGTCTGCCTGTACTGAGGAGGCCTTTAACTGTAAAGCATAACTTCTTTTGTTTATCTTTCCTTTAATAGCAAGGCATTTCTAACAAATCAATGCTGTTATACAACAGGTAGTTAGAGAGCTCCCTCCTCCTGCTAGCAGCAGCTGCCTGCTGCATTGGCTGCTACTGACAAATTTTCATTCTACGTTTTCCAGCAGGATTACATAACCCCAAGACTCTGTCCAACGATTAATGTGGAACTGGCAAGACATGAAAACTGGAAGGAGTTTTCAAAGATAAATGTTTATTCATCTATATTTGAACAGGGGTAACTCGGGGCATTTGGATCCTTTTGACTAAGGCCTTGGAAAACAGAAAATTAGCAAATACCAAAATACCAGCTCTCATAAATTGGATACAGCTTGTAAGCTTTGATTACCCAGAAGGCAGCAGTAAAAGTATTCTTCAATGACAAAACTCCACAAACCCATCAGTGGCATCGCACGCACGCTAGCACGCACGCACGCACGCACGCACACTTTTGTCTTACATTTCCACTATTTGACATATTTGACATAATATCTAACAGCAGGTGCAACTCCAAATGGTATCATGTGACAGGCTAATTAGAAAACACCTAATGTTTCTTTAGTTCATATTATGCAGGTGAAAATATTCAGTGTGAATAGCTGAGAAAATGAACAGCTGTGTGTCTGTGTAATAATGAGTTGTCTGTGCTTACAGTACAGAAAGTCGATTAAACACAAATTTCTAAGTTCTCCAGAAGGAAACAAGGATTGACTTGCCAATGTACGTATTGATAAAGTTCTGCTACTAACACAAACCCCCCTCTCATCTATTCTGTCAAAATGGAGATACACAACATTGTGCAACACCCAAAGGGCTTCTGACTGTGCCGGGTCACTAGTCCCAGTAGAGAAAAAAAACACACACGAATACGGATTTCAGGTACTCTGACCTAGAAAGACCCACACATCTCCAGCAAACCTCTGCACCAGTTCCTCTCTTCCCCTTGGCCACGATTTCTGGTTAAAATTAGACTTTTTTTACTCTCCATACACATTGTTTTAATGACAGATGACAAAATTAAGCAGAACACATACAATTATGAATTGACAACAACGTCTACAGACACATATGCTCCCAAAGTGCAAAAATGGACATTGGACAATCGGTCATAAGCCTTGACAATGCAGCTGTTTCATGAGAGAAGTACATGAGAACATACATTGACTTGAACAACTACGGTACGCAGGGAGCATTCTTTCTCTCTCCTTTTCCATTGCAGCTTGCTCCCTAACAGAATATTAACATTATAGATGAAGCTTGCCCATAATTTGGAGCTGTTTTCAAGAGCTGCTCTGCTGCTGCAGGCTCTCTGGAGGAGCACAAAAAATAACTGCTGATTCTGTAGAGCACACCAGAAAACCTATTTAGGCCCTTAGCTTGATAGTTAATAGGGCTAACTTCAGGATCCAACAATGTTGGTGAATTTAGCAACATGGTGTGTATGTGTATGGTTGACAAAACTTACGTCTCTGATGAAGTACTTAAGGGTGGCATGGGCAATGGCAATCCCATCATGGGTGCTCGTGCCCCGTCCCAGTTCATCAAGGATGACCAATGAACGTTCAGTTGCTCGGAAAATGATCTCAGAGGCTTCAGTCAGCTCTTCCATGAATGTACTGCGCCCTTTGTAGATGTTGTCTGATGCCCCCATCCTGATATCAGACAAAGAGAACATCAGAAGTCAAAAGTGAAAGGGTGAGAGCTATGCAAAAATCAGATTGTGCAATATTTTTTGTTTTTTGAGGTGGTGAATGTGTCAGACTGATTGGGCGCTATCTTACACCCGGCACGCAACAGCAGAGCAACGGTCGTTGCTAGTTTCAAACTGACGCAGTTGTCATGTTCACACACAGAGCCAACGTGTGTGAGTGCAAATGCCTTTCGCGATCAGGCACATTGCTGGTGCATTGCTGTCTTGAGGGAACAGGAAGGGACTGAGCCATTGACCAACAAAAACCTGGTCCTTTTCTGATATTTGACACACACACACACACACACACACACACACACACACACACACACACACACACACACACACACACACACACACACACACACACACACACACACACACACACACACACACACACACACACACACACACACACACACACACACACACACACACACACACACACACACACACACACACACACACACACACACACACACACACACACACACACACACACACACACACACACACACACACACACACACACACACACACACACACACACACACACACACACACACACACACACACAGCATCTCAGTCAGAGTCATTGAAGGATGCATTTTTCAGATTAGTGATGCACGGATTGTAAGTCTGTAACAAGATATTCAGGTTTTAGTTCATTCTTTATGAACTTCATAGCTCTATTTTCAAACTCCTTTAAAACAAAAATAACACATATTTGCTATTGGCCTTAATACAATCATTGTTTGTATGCAACAAAGTTGGAAAAAGTTTCTTCTGTTTTGGATTTCGGAAAGCTGTCAAACATTTTTGGATAAGCTTGCCAATGCAATTGATGCATTCACATTTTAAAGCAACAGAACAAGTTGTATAAGGTATAAATTGTATAAAATTGATATACAGTTAATGTGTAGGGGTCATGATGCAAAAAACATAACTGTAAATACTAAAAACACTTATCTGTAAATAAAAACTACTAGAAGACCAGTGTCAGTGTCCTCTAATCAATTTGATTGTGGAATAATTTGTTTTCGGGGTTGTATGTCCACGCTCCAATTATGAAATCTGATCTGAACTTTCGATGTTTTCAGTCTTTAAATGATTTGATCTCAAAGTTGAAGAATCTGAATTCTGTTGTTCTTCTAGAAACTAAAACAAAACACCCACAGAGACATGCAGATTATAGATTACAGATACAAATTATCCTGCTTCCCTAAACTTCCAGAACCATCAAGAAAAGAAAAGGCGAGATGAAAAAGAATGGGTTTGAAGAAAGTCAGAGGGAATAATAACATCCTGAGGTCTTTTTTTAAACTGAAGAAAAAGAAGTCAACCTGCGGCTGCAAGGTGCTGCATGATAAGTGTCATTCTCACCTGTCCTCATGTCATATGTCGCAAAGGTCTTAACATTACGCTCTTTTGAAGACATCAAGTTCTACGCTTAACATTGTTTCAATGACTTGTGAAACTGGTTACAAATTTCTGTTCTCTTCTGATCGTGTCTCAGTTTAATTGAGTTCAACATTCAGTCACTTCCAAATTTCCTCCAGGTTTTATTTTTCAATTATACATGATTTTTCCTTATTCAGCCTACAGTATCTCAGATTTATATACAGGTATGGATAAATAATATTTCTGCAACACTCAAGCAGCCCAAGAAAAAAAAAGAAAAGATTAAATTATTTATTTACTACGCATCTATTCCCAATGAATGACCACGTCTCACAAACAGAAAGCAGATGCTGACCTCTAAATGTTATTTTATGGCTAGTATTAACTATGCATCATTTGAAATAAAAACTATGGCCAGTTTTTACTTTATCTCAGAACAGAGAGGGCGCCACAGGTACAGTGTGACCAAAAGTATGTGGACACCCGAACGCTACAGCCAAATGTGATTTTTGAACATCTCATTCCAAAACCACTGACATTAAACCAGGGGTAGGGAGTTTGGCTTTGTTGGTCATCTTTCATCATCCTGTAATTCAAATGTTTAGAGAAATATAGACTCTTCTGTCTGTTTTCAGACTTTAGAAAATCCAGCCTGACGGCAGACTTTTGCCATCAGCTTAATGTAGAGAGTGTGTTCTTATTGAGTTAGAACAGAGCGAGAGGGAGAACTGCGAGAAGAGGTCGGTGCTTTTATCTGATGCTATAAATCCCTACACAAAGATACAACAATGTGACTGCATGAGGCCCAATTTTAAATGAGAAACAACACATTAAACATATTTACTTAACAGCCCTTGTATGCATGTAACAAGTATTGACAAACACATTTTAGTAAAATGATAGTTGATCATTTTACACTGCCGCTTGAGGAGGCTTACATTTGAGGCCGGTGATATAAAATCCAAAAAGACTACCATGAACACTATTGATGCCGCTACCTGTCGAGTCCATGTCAACAGATATGTATCATTTAAAGAGATACAATAGCAACATGTTGAATTCTTCACAAGCCTCCAAGTCAGTTTGAGAGCTCCTCTGCCACACTGATACATACTGACTGACAGAGCAGTGACTCCAGCTGGATCACAGATGCCGCATCTATCCACCAGTCAGCTTTCCTCACCTCTAAATCTGTCTTTTTCTGTCCTGCTTGTCCTTCAACATAATTCCATAGTATCAATGAACCACCGACAGGAGCCTCCAACACATGAGTTACCATGGTTACACCACACATCCCATCGCAGAGGGGCGTGGCAGACATGCTGCTGCATTTCATTAGCCAATTTATGGCGCGCGCGTGCGTGCGATCGTTCGTGCGTGCGTGCGCATGTATGCTAAGACTCAAGGGAAATTATGACAATCAGATCTATACTGCGTGGCAGTTAGGACAGACAGAATCAGATGAAAAGGAAAAATGGTTTTCACACACACACACACTGTCTGCCCAGTGATGAGCAGATGAACAGCAAAAACACAGACATATTCCACCAGCTGGGTGTCCTGCTGCTCTGCATTGAGTCTCTCCTTTGTGCCAAATAAATTGATTCTGAAAATAGAGCCCACTTATCATTACCTCACACCTCTCCAGAAAACGTGTTTTTCTGATGCTTCCCTGGTTGCTGTGTTATTTATCTGATTACATCACCCTACTCTAATCAGTCAAAACAATCAGAACATGATAAACATGACAAAATCTGCAAAAATCTATTTTTAAAATGACAAACTGGTACTTCAAGGAAAATCATGTTTAAAAAGTGACCAGTATTATCAGCTTCTACCTTGCTAACTTTAGGCATATAAGACTTACCTGACAACAAAGGCAGCCAACCCGTTTACGCGTGCTATGATCTTCTTCCACATAACATACTGTTTCACTAGCTGGTCACGAGCAAGCATGACGACTCTGAAACTGTCCCTTTACAAACAGATACGAACAGCTGTCACCACTGCCACATACTCCAAAAGCACAATTTATTTAACTTTGATAGTTTTAAGAATTTTGCAGATGCTTGCTTCAATTTTATAGTTTTACATGGGCTTTCACCTCCCACACTAAGTCAGTTCACAATGCATTCATAAAGGCTAGCAGCAGCAGGACAAGAAGTGCGTCCACCACAGGGGACTGTGTTGTACAACACAGACGTAGCAAGTCTGGGTCTTTTCAGTCAGAGCCACACAAAATTTCCTGAGTGACAATAACATAGGCCAGGGATATTGTGGAAAACGGAGTTTGATTGTTTCAAGGTGGATTTCACCTCAAAAGTTGGACTTTGGGCTTTTATTTGCATTTTTTCTTTTTTTCTTTTCTTCCTGTTTTATTGACAGTTTTTTTGTTTTGTTGTTTACCGTATGTACTGAGGCTATTTGATTTGTAAAAATCAGTCACCATATTTTCTAATGTTTATGTTTGGTTTGATCTGCCTTTGTTGCTCCATTGTTTGTTGTGGGATTTTAAATTGCAAAAGAGGACTAGCAACCACTTTGTTAAAGGAATTATTCATTCGCATTTGGAAATCCAAATAATGATTAAAGCGACACAAGTAGCCATTGTATTATCATTAAGATTTGTCCTGCCAGTTTACTGCACACTGTCCTACGGAACAAAAAAGGACTAACCAGCCCTGTTTGTCACCTACAAGATGATCTACAAGGTTCGCGTCGCTGTACAACAAGCACCAAGGTGATGATGTTTCACAGAGACCTGTTGGCAACAGTCCTTCTGGATACCAGCCACATTTCTGGCCCCAAAAAAAATCTCACTGCATTTTCTGCGGGGAGGGGAGCCTGTGAAAGTCTTTAGTAAAACACGGTAAAACCAATGCCACAAATCCATGATCGATTAAAGGTCCTTTTCAAAACACGGTTTTACATTCTGCTTCCTTTTACTGTTTCCATAACAACCATGAAGGGATGGAAGAATGCTCTATAACCTTCAGGACTCAATACTGACAATAAAACACACACACACAGCAGCTGGATACCTGTACACACACATATGCATCTGTCAGTCGCCAGGAAACACAACACTCACACTCAGAATTATGCTCAAACCACTGTATGGCATATTTGTAAAAATGCTGTAGCACAGTGGAGTGGGCAGGAACATAATACAGACTCTGCGAGGCTGCATGCTGCTTTAAACCTCCAGATTATTCACTTTATCCCCATTGATAATCAATCATCTGCATCAGTTCAGACAGGATATCCCATTAGACACCTACGCACCATCTCATTACCCCCAACCCACAAAGTCTGCTTGTTCCACTCACAAGCTCTCACTCAATGTCTGTTTCCCCTCTCGCTCATAAACACACAACACATCCCTCACACACAAGTCGAAGCAATTCCCATCACTGTGTCTATTACACAGCAGCGGGAATTGATTGAGCGCTTTATATCACAACAAATCCTCCTCAGGATCTCAGCGATAGAGTGAGATCAAGCAGTCCAATTAGGACAACGGAGGTAATGGAAGAGGTGAAGAGAGGACAGTGGATACCGTGTGGGGGTGTGTGCGTTTTCTCTGTGGACATTAATTAGCGCTTTAAGTAGCATTTTTCTTCAGAGAGAAAGAGAGAATATTGACCTCTAACCTTAACAGAGGGACATACAAGTGCAAACACAGTCTGCATTGCTTTACTGTTGTAGACCTTCACTGACTCAAGGACACTCATTCTGAAATAAAGCTGACATTAAGTACTCCCTTATTTAACAGCTTTTGTTTGTTTATAACCAATTTAACTAGTTGTTTTTTTTAATAGCTGACCAGTTCAGATCCAGCCAGGAGCCTGTGTTTCATGTCACTCCACAGCTCTCTCTCTCTCTCTCCTTTCATTTCCTGTAATCTCTACTGTATATACCATCAACTCAGTAATACAAAGTCATACAACTCCCCAACAAATCAGAGCAACTTAAACAGATTTCACTCAAGTTTTATGTCCCTGATTTTAAATCAGTTTCAATCAATTCATTTCCTGCTGGAAGAAGAAATCAATTTCCCTATTTTAAAAATAAATCATTTTTTGTGATGAGCACAACTTAGAAAATGTCTGAGATAAAAAGCAGAGAAAAAACCCTGGAGGTTGGAGAACAAGTGGGCTTAGCTCCATTATGTCCTTCAGATGTAGTAAAAAAAAAAGGGTTAAAAAAGATTAACTACAATGTTTGTGATGGCATTTTGAAATATGTTATATTGTAAGCTTATTAACATTAATAAATCAAATGTATCTGACAAATTTAACTTTGCACAGCACTTTACTGTTCTCTGTGACCTGACGGGTTTTTGATGTTGTTTTCAGCATACAGGACCTGTACTACATTAAATAAACCTCAGCGTTTTATGTCCAGCTCGCTCGCTCACGCTCACACACACACACACACACGCACACGCACACGCACACACGCGCGCACACACGCACGCACACACACACACGCACACACGCACACACACACAGCTGACAGGTCTCTGGCACCCACTGGGTTAATACATAAGAACATGCTTAAACCCACAAAAAAGACAATTACACACATCTGCAAGCAATTAGGTCTAATCACATAGTGCAGCAGAGGCAGAATGGCAGAGACTATACAGCATATTGGCCTGTGTTCCACACTAATATGTAGTCAGAACTGGAAACTACATGCAGAGCTTACTGCTTCTCTCGTCATAATGAGAATAATCATCAGTGGGGGGGGGGGGGGGAGATCTTCAACAAAGCCTCATTGTCTGAGGGTTCTTACAATACAGAGAGCTACATCTTACAGAACAATAGAACCGGCCTTGTCAAACAACTTACTTTAATCCCCCCCCCCCCCCCCCCATAGACTTCCTCCTGTGTGCTGAGGAACACAATGGGATTAGGCGAGTGTCATTCCTCAGAATAAATTCGACCATTTCACAGACGATGAAGGTAACCCAAGGTGAATTAGGTGTGTTGTCACTACATTCGTGTCCTTATGTTTAATTGCACTAATAAGAAATCATCCGTAGAGGTGAAGGGGCATTGTGCTCCGTCAGCGTTGTCATGGTCACTGTCCTCGTCTTCCTGTTGACAGAGCTCGAAAAGTCACTCAGATATCATTTCTTGAGTGTGTTTCAATGTCTGTCCATCAATAAAAAGAAACACTGTCACTTCTTGTGCCACTTTTACATGATGGACTGGGTAAAGTATGCATTCATGTGTTCTTATGAGCCTGTTTTTAAGCGTGTTATCATTTATGGATATCTCATCTTAAATTTGCTTGCCAGCAAAATAAACATCCACATGCTGGTGTCATCAGGAAACTACAAGCAAGCAGTGTTCATTTTTCTGTGCAGCTGCATCAAATTATTTTATCTTTTATTCATCTTGTGTTTCTGTAAAATCCCCACCGCTTCATTAAGCCACTTCACAGGCTTGAGGATTCATAGTAAAATGTCACCCAAATTATACACAAGAAAAAAGCATTCGCAAAGACAACTGTCGATCGTGTGCTCTGTGGATAATGTGCATAAACCTTTCTGGACAGAGGTTTTGCTGGTAATGTTATAATTTAAGGAAGAATTGTCTTATCTTGTGAAGGTATCAAGGAAGGAATTTTGAATCCATCAAAAATGTCACATTTTGACCTCTGCTCCCTTCCTCTCCTGAAATAATATTACGAATAATAATGATGATAATACTAATAAATACACACAGAGACCAAAGAGAAAAAAAAAAAAAGAGTAAAAAAAAAAAGAATAATAAAAAATGTAGTCAAATTTAACTTGTGTCTAAATCTATGAATGCGATGTTTCTTTTTTTTTTATTTGTGGTAATAATATTCTGATATCATTGTTATCATTTTCTCCGTTTTCTGTTATTTTATAATGTGATGCAATAATGTTTAATTCTGGTGTATTCATTCATTATTGTGCATTTAGATAAACAAGAGACCTTAAAACCAACTCGGAAAGGTCTTTAATACAACTTCTGTTCACGACTTATTTTCTGTAAATTTTAAATGCTGTGAAAATCACAAACAAAATGGCATATGCCTCTATTGTATTAGGGTGAAGGTAGACATTTTAGAGACACAAATAATAAAACGCAAACTATCTGCATGACTTAATATCACAAGAGGTAAGAGATTATGTTTGCATGATTATGAAATTTTAAGATGATAAAGTAGATTTGACCTGAATTAATTACTTGATTCAGGTTTTGCAGGTTGTGTCTTTAGCTTTCTTGCAAATCTCATCAATGGTGCAACACCAGTAGGTAATCAGTAAAGTGGCAACATTAAATCAAAACACTCAAACGGATTAGTATCAGTCCAACAATTACGTCAATATGTATGCATCAAATGATTTACAACACAATCTCATAGACATCACTTCCAAATCAATCATCTTGTTGCTGATGATGTGTTGGGATCTGCATACTCGACCTTGAAGCATCAAGTCACATCTTAAAACATGAAAATATGGTGACAGTAGCTTTCCAGCAAGTCATTAAAAGCAGTCTGCTATCATTTCTGACAGTCTAGAGTATTAGGTTGAGTTTTATCACTGGATCACACAGATAGATTTCAATGTGCTTGTGTTCATACCTGGTGTAAATGCCGTCCAGAGCGCCCAGGTGGGCCTTAGAGGCCGGGACGTAGGAGCCCATCTGAGCCATTACACAGATCAGGGCCACCTGGCGGATGTATGAGCTCTTACCCCCCATGTTAGGACCAGTGATTATCATAGTTCTCCTGCCATCACCCTATAGCATGGGATGGGAGGAGAGGAGAGAAAGACAGGCGCCGTGGAGAGGAGAGGAGAGGAAGACAGGGGGCGAGTAGAGGTGAGGAGAGGAGAGGAAGACAGGAGGCGAGGAGAGGAGAGGAGAGGAAGACAGGGGGCGAGGAGAGGAAGACAGGGGCGAGGAGAGGAGAGGAGAGGAAGACAGGGGACAAGGAGAGGAGAGGAAGACAGGGGCGAGGAGAGGAGAGGAGAGGAAGACAGGGGGCGAGGAGAGGAGAGGAAGACAGGGGGCGAGGAGAGGAGAGGAAGACAGGGGGCGAGGAGAGAAGAGGAAGACAGGGGGCGAGGAGAGGAAGACAGGGGGCGAGGAGAGGAGAGGAAGACAGGGGGCGAGGAGAGGAGAGGAAGACAGGGGCCGAGGAAAGGAGAGGAGAGGAAGACGAGAGGAGAGGAGAGGAGAGGAGAGGAGAGGAGAGGAGAGGAGAGGGGAGGGGAGGGGAGGAGAGGAAGACAGGGGGCAAGGAGAGAGACCGAATAAGATATTTGCATGCTGTCCTGCACAGCTGAGGAGGTGGGTGGATTGAAAGCTTGGCTTCTCTTCCTATTCGCTTGTGTTTCTGTTGAAAAACGAACCTACACCCACTCCAGCACTGAGCGAGGAAGTGTGTGTAATGCCATACAAGTCTGATTGTGTGTGCATCAAGTGTGTATTTATGCATGCGTGTGCTGTTACAATTTGGTTTCAGAGCTGCCTCAATGAGTCGCGTTTCCATAAACAAGTCCTGGCTCGGCTCAGCGCTTCAGCCCAGCACTGCAGGGGTTTGCATTTCCATTGTTACAGGGCTACCCGCTTGAAGGTTTAGCTTAGAGCTTTTGTTAGCTCTGTGTATTTTAGACATTTTTGTATTTTTTAAATCTTGGTATTTTTAAAGCATTTGTCATGTCACAGATCAACTGAAAGTTAATCTTTTGTTCTGAATTATCATACTGTCAAAAGAGGTCCCAGAGGACCACCAGTAGATAACAAATTTATGTTATGTAACTATATGTAAGATATTAATAGTCATGCTGTTTTTACATCACAGTGTCTGCTGTTGTTATTCAGAAGCCAGAGAGCTACTGTAAAATGGTGAATAAACACATAATTTCCTTTAGGGCGCACTCACACTGTCCTTCCGCACCGGGCCAAAACCGTTTTTTCAGCTAAAGCCTAGAGAGTTTAAGCAGTGTGAGTGCACCTGTGCGCATAACTGCAGAGAGGTGGGCTTTTGTAGAGCCCATTTGCACATGTACGAGCACGAGCGTTCGCACGAGCACGAGAACGAGGCCTACGGAGGTTCTGACGTCCTCTATGTGCGCCTGTTCGGACATAGAAAATAGAACGACGGACCATGCGCGGACATTTAACAACAACAATGGCGGCGAAAGGTTCACATTGGTGTGATGCATTGGCTAATGGATGTGTGTGTGTGTGTGTGTGTGTGTGTGTGTGTGTGTACCTGTAGTTCAGTGAGGTTGGGCACATACTGGTTGTGCTCTCCCATCAGTAGGTCGATGGCAGGGTGTCTGCCGTCCCTGATCATAATCTGACGCTGACCTTCACACACCTCTGGCCTGAACACAGAAAACACACTTGGTAAATTAGACACGTACACACTGAATCAATTAAAGACACATTCACACACACTCTCGTACATTTCTAGAGATGGCACTATCATCAACAATGGAAGTTCAATATTGCATTTCTGAGATACCAATTTTGAAAAATAAAGACATGCCTAAGTAAAGATATTTACTTCAGTTGAACATTACACAGTCAACAATTGTAATGCATATAATTTGAAATGAAACTGTGTTAGAATGTGGGTGTTAGTTGTTAATTAACTGCCACCTATCCTACCTAAAAAATATTAGTGTCAGTTTGAACAATGATTAATTAGTTAATAAAAAATACAATTTTATTTTTTTTAAATTGAGGATTTGGTTTTGTTTTATTTTTCACGATTTTCTGAAATTTTATTAAATGACAGTAGAAAAAGTCTTTAGTTGCAGCCTCAATCCACAAAATCTTAAATTCAATATCAAACATGACAGTAAGTAGATAAAACACTTTATAATAAAATGAAAAATGTTAATAGTAATAATATTTAATATAATAAATCATTTATTGTTGTTCTGTAATTTATTTTTTCCAAAATAGACTACAGCACAAATTATCTGTTACAACCCGATGTTGGCCTAATGATCTTTTGGCCAGGCTTTAATAAAATACACTAAAACACACACACACACACACACACACACACACAAATTGTGGATGCCCAAAAGTCATACACACACCTTTTAGTGTTTTAGTGTCACATCCATCCACCTCTTTGTACTTTTGCTTCTGTATTTGCACATTTAATTCATCCTACCAGCTGCTTCCCTTTAAATCATCATCTTCTGTTTTGCCTGTAAGTATGTTTCTTAAAGGAATATGTTGAACATTTTATGAAAAATGCTTATTGACTTTTTTGTTGAGTTGTATGAGAAGACTGGCGGATAAGCTGCCAGGCAACCAGCAGAGAAGTTTCCAGCAAAGTAATAGATATGTAATAAACATGCTTTTACACTTACAGCTTTGGACAGCAGTTTTTAGCAGTTTCCCCCTGTTCCCAGTCTTTATGCTAAGCTAACCAGCTGATTTACTGTACAGGCATGAGTGGTATTGATCTTCTCATCTAATTCTTGGTAAGAAAAACACATATTTACATGCAGGAAAAGATGAAAAGTCAGTGACTTAAAATGAGCAATGGCAAAACAGAAGACGATGATTTAAAGAGAAGCAGCAGGTAGAATTAATTAAATAAAAAGAGGGACTGCAGTATGAAAATGTGGATGGATGTGAAGCTTAAACGCTAAAGTTGGTGGAAATGGTCAATTTAGGGGTGTGTGTGTGTGTGTGTGTGTGTGTGTGTGTGTGTGTGTGTGTGTGTGTGTGTGTGTGTGTGTGTGTGTGTGTGTGTGTGTGTGTGTGTGTGTGTGTGTGTGTGTGTGTGTGTGTGTGTGTGTGTGTGTGTGTGTGTGTGTGGGAGAGATGTTGGCGTTTTGGCTGAGCATACTGCAGAGCCCGGTGCACACTCCCACACACAGCCTGTCTGAGACTATAGGACACAACGCAAGGCACCCACACAATATCCCACACACACATATACAAACTCACACACAAACGCACACACACACACCAATATTTACAGTCGTCATGATAGGACATCACCTGCAATAGTCCCCTTGTTTAGCCACCTCAGCCAATGAAAAGAGACAGTCTATGGTTGCTAGGTGACTAATAGCCCTTTTCATGGTGTGATAGTGCTCCCCAAACTGGCTGCAGAGAGAGAGGAAAGAGATTTTCAAGTGTAAATTAAGGTAAGTGCATACTTTTTTTTTCTGAGCAGACTGCGTGGATGGTGCTCTTATCCATAACAGACTAATTCTGGCAGGCTGAGAGCTGTGCAGACATCTCTCTGAACCTGAGACTGACATGTTTTTCATTTAAATGTAGTGGAGTGCCCATTCGGAACATGTGCCCGTTCATAGTGGGCCAATTGCCCCGGAAGTGCAATCTGTAGTGTTGTTGAGAAACCTTCATCTGATTGAGTCCACAGCCATACATCTGCCAAGTGTGACGTAGACTGGATGAACGCTTCTTGAGATATGAGCAAGACCGTCCAACATACACACCAAGATTCCTTCCTTTATAGACCTTTTCAATGTAATTCCATTGCTAGGCAAAAGCCTTGGTCCTTGTTAGCTTCCTGTCAGCCGATGTCATTCACTTACACTGCAACAGAAAATAAACTAACACAGATTTAAAATGTTTATGGTTACATCTTTGATGCTCGAAAGCCACCTATTGGCCAAATGGGATAATTCAGACTCCGAGGGCCGGCTATAGAAAAACTGTATGAAAAATCTGAAAAAGTAGCTTTTTCCGTCTTGTTCCAGGCATGTTCTATACCTTATCTAGTTTAGAGCAATGCTCAAGTTACGACTTGCGGTTCAAAGGTTACAGGCCAAAACATAGATTGTCGTCATAGCGCCACCATCTTGCCAAATTGCACCAAATTTAACACAAAGCACATAATTGGCTCCTCAGCTATTCACCCACCAAGTGTGAAATATCAGATGCAAGGTTCTCGAGATATGCGAATTACAGACACATACATACAGATACGCGGACAGAGATTCCTTTGGGTTTATAGTCAGATGATCAGATGTGTGTGTGTCATACTCAAGAAAATTTGTCCACTCCCTCTGGCAGTCCAGCAGCAGCTGCCCTCGGAGCTGCAACAGCTTCTTGTAGCGCTCCGCCAGGAAAGGAGAGTGATACCTGCTGACTGCCTTGGTGCTGCAAAGGAGAGGGGGAAAGAGGTGAGGAGGAAGTGGATAAGAGAAAAGAACAGAAGTGTTAAGTTAATACATATAACATGTCACATCAATAACTCTTTTGTTCTATGTTTATTTATATAGCACCTTCCAAGAGCAGACGCCACAAAGTGCTTCACAACACAAGGCAAAATGAATGCAGACATCAAGATAAAAATATAACAGACACTTAACTAGACTAAACTAAAGCAAGTCTAAACAAATGTGTCTTGAGCTACTTTTTAAGTGTCAACAGTGTCCTCGTATCTTAAGTCCAATGGGGAGGATTGACAAAGTTTATGAGCTTCCACTAAAAAGCACAGTCTGCTTTTGTTTTGAACCTGGAGTGAGGAATAACAAACAAACCCTGGTGAGGCTCTCCGAGGCCTGCTGATGTTGTGGGGTCTGACCATGCAAGGATCTACAAGTGATCACAAGAATTTCCAAGCGGATAAAGAGCCAATACTTAACATCCCATTCAGGACAATACCAGCTGGGGCAGAAATACGAACCTCTGTTTTGTCAGTATTCAACTTTATAAAAATGATCGGCCATCCAGTTTTCTTTGGATTTTTGTTTGGGGCTTAAAACAAAATGTATAACTGAGTATTGTAAAGTAATTCAAGTATCATAGGAAGCATGTAGAGCGCAAACAGGATCTGACCCAAGACAGAACCTTGTGGAATGCCAGGAAAGATAGATTTTGTTGATGAGGTTTAGTTTGAAAAGTTAGAAGAGAACCACTTTTGGCCTTTTGAACCACGATACGGTGGTCTACAGTATCAAATGCATCACTGAGGTCTAAAACAACCAATACTGGATTATACTGAGCTTCAACAAGTGCTGGGAGTGCAAGACATCACCTTTTTTTGTAAAATGAAGCAACTTGACCATGAGTTACGACAAGATCAATGACAGAACCATATTTCTATCATTTCTTATTAGATCATTGCCTGAAGACTTAAATTTATCTAGTAGTTTTGTTGATTGAGCTTTTCATAGAAAATGAACGGGAGACAGCAGTTCAACCCAGCTCGTCACTTTCTAAAAATGGATACATAAATAAATAAATGGATGATAAAATTTCATCAGTTGAATAATTTGATTTTTTTTGCATACTTAGGGGCAGCTGAACAACGCTAGATATTATCACCTTTTAAAGGTGATAATATTCAATTCAGTTGTTGCTGAAAATGTAGTAGTAACAATCATTTCCTATTCTCACCTCCAGCCGACAATATTGTGTTTCGGGCCACTTAATCCATGGAAGTCCAATATTCACTTTCCCTTTAGCTCTGCTTTGTTTTCCATCAACTAAATAACGAAATATCTGGAGCCCTTTAGCTGCTAAATGCACCACTATGTTAATCAGCGAGGGGCTTTGATTAACTTCATTGTGTGGTTCTGAGCCGGTAGTGACCAGTGCGTTTATCAGTGTTTTTGCTAAAAGCAGCTGCCTATCTCTGGAGGTTAAAGGTATAATACGCAGGGTGAGCAGCCCGTTCTCATGTCCAACCGACGCTTTGTCACTCCCCTCGGCATCTGATACCGACGCACAAGGCACCCTGTAGCGTCTGTATGATGTAAAGCAAATGCAAATTCATCAGTTCATTTTTGGATCCAAGGGGCGCTATCAACGGTGGAGACCAAAATGCATCTGAAATTTGTTCAATCACCAAATGACCTGGCAGAAATTGTTGCTATGGTTACCTGTACTTAAACACACTTTTGCTCTTGTAGTCTACAAAAAACATAATGCCTCCGGCCATGGCTGCCAAGGTGCAGAGGCATAAAAACTGATAAAAGAGCCAGTGGGTGTGCGTGTGTCTTTCTCTGGTGTTTGTGCATTGCAACTGTGAGCTCACCTGCCAATTTTGAGCCAGTCAGGAGGAACAGTGGACGACAGCGAGTTCTTCACCTCAATCAGAAACTGAGGGCAGAGGAGGAACTTTGATAAATAAGACGGGAGCAGGCGGACAAAAAGTGTCACTCTTGATTAACACACACACACACACACACACACACACACACACACACACACACACACACACACACACACACACACACACACACACACACACACACACACACACACACACACACACACACACACACACACACACACACACACACACACACACACACACACACACACACACACACACACACACACACACACACACACACACACACACACACACACACACACACACACACACACACACACACACACACACACACACACACACACACACACACACACACACACACACACACAGCTGTGACTCAGTCTTCA